>NW_027530356.1:3232285-3272350 GCF_008692635.1 Crocuta crocuta | reverse complement strand
TTTGTTTTTTTTTTTTTTTTTTTTTTTTTTTTTGCTGACCTTGTTGGACAGCTAATACTGTTTCTGGGAAATAAGAGAAACAAGCGGCTCATTGTTGGCAGGAGCTGAGAGAGACACAAGAAGGGAGAGAGACGTGTCTGCAGCCCTTTTTTCCTCTTCATTGTATCGTGACTGAGTCAAGGCTGACCGTGGCTGGATTTTTCTTCCTACCTCTGTAGACATGTGTTTTCTATCAGACAGGGCTGCGTGACACCTGACATTGGCCAGTTCACATGAGTTAAGCCATGTACGGCCCATAAACAGAGAGGAAAAGACCCACAGCTGTACTCAGATGCTCTTGACGCTGAAATATTTTTGAAGCTTGGTGTGGCTGGGTCTGCACATATGTCAGAAACGATTTACACCTGTATGTTTTGGCTTCTTGCTGTTGCATATCATTACTTTCCAAAATCTGCTGTGGCCAGAAGGTCTAGTGTTGCCTGATGGCAGCACCTTTTCTCGCTTAAACCTTCCTGAATTATGAAATATAACTTTTCAAAGTTACCTGATGTGTCTTTTTTTCTTTTTTTTTTTTTAAGACTGAAGAAGCAGGGAGCCTGGGTGGCTCAGTTGGTAAAGCCTCTGACTTCAGCTCAGGTCATGATCTGTAGTCTGTGGGTTCGAGTCCTGTGTTGGGCTCGGTGCTGACAGCTCAGAACCTGGAGCCTGCTTCAGATTCTGTGTCTGCCTGTCTCTCTGCTCCTCCCCTGTTCACGCTCTGTCTTTCTCTCAAAACTAAACATTAAAAAAAAAAAAAAAAGGACTGAAGAAGAAAGCCCTATATCATTTTTTGTAAAACCAGAGCATACAAACATGTGGTTCATATTGATTTCATCATTTTGTAATAGTAAATAATTTAATTACTTTAGTCTACATTAGGCTTTTGCATGAAATTGGGAAATGATAGGGAAAAGGAAACACATCCTTGTCACTGAATTTATTTTTTTTAATGTTTTCTTTATTTTTGAGAGAGAGCAAGACAGAGTATAAGTAGGGGAGGGGCAGAGAGAGGGAGACACAGAATCCAAAGCAGGCTCCAGGCTCTGAGCAGTCAGCACAGAGCCTGACATTGGGCTCGAACTCACAAACTCTGAGATCATGACCTGAGCCGAAGTCAGACACTCAACCAGCTGAGCCACCCAGGTACCCCTCTTTGTCACTGAATTTAACTCAGTAAATACTTTTTGATTATTGAGGGTGAGCAGCACAGGGCAGCAACTGTGATCAGTGCAACTGATGCCAGCCATGGCATTCTAGCATATTCCGCAGGCTGCCTAGGTTTGTCACAGTCTATTCCTATAATTTGTGCAGTCATTTATCCTTCCAAGGGTCATCTCTAAAATGAGTGAATTGGCCTAACGTCACTGGTTTTAAATTGTGTCCCAAGATCCCATGCTACAATTTTAGAGGGATATGAGTGAGCAGAAGCTAAGCTTAGTTAGTATTTGGACTCCAAAAGCTGTCTGTTCAACAGATTTTTAAAGTTGGTTTAATATTTTTGTACAAGAGCTGAGAAATGCCTGTAGGAAAAGCAGAGTGAAAGCAAGACCAAGAGGATTTAGAGATGATCGTCAAAAAGGCCGCCATTTAAGTGCTCCCTTACCCACCGGTACCAGCTCAGGATCTAGGCTTGCTTTGAACTGAACTCCCTACACATGTGGGTTGCCTCTGTTTCATGTCATATGTCGGCTCTGGGGAAGGATCTTATTACTAACGAAATGTTTGAGAACCCTGGGCTACATGGACTCAGGTCCCTTCAGCTTGAACTTCTATGGTGATGGTACAAAGTTGGGTGAATATGTGGCCCCACCACCTGTAATGAGCATTGTGGGGAAAGTGAGTTTGTAAACCACTAATGATAAAACAGAGCAAAAGGAAATGGACATTGAGCAGGCACCTCTGCTCTGGATGTGAAGAGAAAACAGCCACAGAAATCTAGTATTCATTTAATATTCACTTGTAAAATAATAGGCGTAATGGTACTACCAATTTCCCACCCATGAGTCCTGAAACTTAGTATAGTATTTAGTGTCTATGCATCAGTAAGGCAGATCTGAAGTGCACTAAATTATTTTTGTTCTGTTTCTGTAATGAAAGTTCTTATCTTTGGTATTGGTTCCAAGGGGTAGGTGGAGACTTGGCTCCTTCTTTAGGTCCTACTTAGAAAGAGCACAAATCTGGCTCTCAGGAAGATGAGAATTGGTTCAAATCACAGAAGAGAATAGTTCGGTGTTTCTTAAAGGTGCTTTTCTTCAGCATGTATGGCCCAACCAAGAATCCAACAGGAAAGTTTTCCTGACTTTCAGACTTAATCAAGTGCATGCTTCTTAGTGATGCAATGCAGTGTCCTAAATAGTGCTTGATTTCCTTAAAAAGTTACAGGCTAAGTGGAGGAGTGGTATTTCCTCTCTGATTATCAGATAATGTGGATACCAAAGGACAGTCAACTAGGTGTCATCCATGGAGGACACAGTGAGAGCTAGTCTGGATGGACTGCCTTGCTGTGGTTCAACATATCAAATGGTTAACTTCATCCTGGCATTAGTTCTCTTTGTAAGGAAACACATTCGAATAGAAACTGGAAACTTGGGGTCGGGGGTGGGGGTTCTACTTCCACGAGTTAGCTCTGGGACCATGATGGTCACAGCCTAGGGGACCAACCACCCCATCTGCCTGGACTCTCCCAGCGGTAGCCCTGATATCCCGTGTTGCAGGAAACCCCTAAGTCTCTTGTCAGATCAGGACAGTTGGTTGCCCTTTGTGACAGACCTCAGCTCCAGCTTTTGCAGAGCAGGGACAGAAAATGAAGTGATTCTAAAGGTCATGATTCAGGAGCCCCTTGTGACACCCTCTTGTAGGGTAGTTATGTGTTTGGAAGGTGCTTCTCATGCAATTTATATAAACTTAAAAAAAAATTTTTTTAATGTTTTATTTATTTCTAAGAGAGAGAGAGAGAGAGAGCGACAGCATGAGGGTCAGAGAGAGGGAGACACAGAATCCGAAACAGGCTCCAGGCTCTGAGCTAGCTGTCAGCACAGAGCCTGATGCGGGGCCCGAACCCACGAACCGTGAGATCATGACCTGAGCCGAAGTTAGACACTTAACCGACTGAGCCACCCAGGCGCCCTGCAATTTATATAAACTCATTAGCCCAGACATCAAACTGAGGACGTTCCCTGGATCCCAGATCAAGTGTGTATTTGAATGTTGCATATTCACCTGCTTTGAGGAAGCTGCAACCAGGTATTCAAAGCCTCTAAGTCAGCCTCTTTGAAGCTCTCCCACTCTCAAGGGAAAATGTTGGAAGGATTCTTTGGAACATTTAATGTTATTTTATCATAGGAGCAAGTAAAAAGAATCCCTCTAAAAAGATAGGTTATTTTGGAATATATGGAAGTAAAGTTAGTACAGTAAGGTTTTGTGACAACTGATACACGAGTTAAACCATCTTTGCAGTGTTCCTATCAGTCATTGCTTATGAAGAACTTAAGCAGAGATTCTGGTAGTCGTTTCTAACCCTTGTTTTCCCTGTGTTTTGTTTTTACATTCCTTTGTATCTTGAATAGCAGTTGGTCCATCTAGGCAAGTAAAACCACTTTGTTCAACATTCACCAGGCTGCTGTGTTCCTTTCTCTGGCTCCGTGTCCTACACATCTGCTTAGCTGACTGTAGGGGGCTTAGCACATAGTAAGAGCTTAATAAATACCAATTCATCTGCAGTTCAAATTCAACACTGCCAAGACATCTGCTAAGTTGCAGTGGATCAGCATTTCCCAGTATTCCTGCTCAGGAGAACGCTGGACTTCCAAGCTTGAGAAGAGCTGCATTTTATATTCCTTCTTGGAAAGTCTCACTCTCTGTTAGAGCCTTAAAGGCTCTGAGGAATCGTGCAATAAAATGAATTCTTTTAACTTTTCCCAATCTTATTTGACCAGGGAACACCTCTGGAAGCAGCTATTATTTTTTTTTTATTCTAGCCTAATATCTATTTGCTCCTATGGAACACACTATAGACCATGGTTTTTTGGTATTTATCCATTTTTTATATACTCTATAAATATTGTCCATTTTTATGTACCCTATAAAAATGAATAGTATTGAAGACAGTGTCCTGCCCAGTTCCTGGTATTTACTGAAGACATGCTTACTACACACACACACACACACACACACACACACACACACACACCAGTTTGTTTTTTTTTTAGAACAGTTTCAGGTTTACAGAAAAATTGAAAGATGGAATTCTCATACATACTCTCATTCAGTTTCCCATATTATTAACATCTTACATTAGTATGCTACATTTGTTATAATTGATGAACCAATATCAATACATTATTGTTAACTAAAATCCATACTTATTGAGATTTCCTTAGTTTTTCCATATCTTTTTCTGTTCCGGGGTCCTGTACAGAATACCACATTACCTTTACGTGTCATGTCCCCTTACGTTGTTCTTGGCCATGATAGTTTCTTAGACTTTCCTTGTTTTGATGACCTTGATAGTTTTGAGGAGTACTGCTTAGGAATTTTGAGGATTCCCCTCTGTTGGAATTTGTCTGATGTTTTTATCTGATTCAAGACTTGAGATGATGGGCTTTGGGGAGGAAGTGTTTTTTTTGTTACATCTTATCAAGGGTCATGCTATCACTATGACTTATCTTTGTTGAGGTTGACCTTGTTCATCTGGCTGATAGATAAGAGTCCTCTACTGTAAAGCTACTGTCCCCCTCCACCCATTCAATACTGTACTCTTTGTGAGGAGGTCAGTATATACAAACCACTGTTAAGGAGCAGGAGTTTTGCTTCCCCTCCTGGAGGACAGTATATTTACATTAAATTATTTGGAAGTCTTCCATTCAGGAGAGATTTGTCTTTTCTCCCCACATATATTTATGTTTTCAGCCTTGTGTTTATATGAGTGTGAGCTCATGCGTATTACATTTTTATGAAACTAATGAACCATAATCAGCAACATGTGACACTTTCTCCATTATTGGTAGAACAGAAGCACAGCTGGGGAGTAGGTACTTGAGTGCTCCCCAAATCCTAGAGTGCTTGAGGAGGCCTTCTCCCTCACTTCAGTGGAATTGTGCCTCTAACATGTTGACAGAATCATGTATTTTTAAAGGTTCAACTTAAGGGGCGCCTGGGTGGTTTAGTCGGTTGAGCATCCTTCTTCAGCTCAGGCTGTGATCTCATGGTTCCTGAGTTCGAGCCCCGCATTGGCTCTCTGCTGGCGGTGCAGAGCCCTCTTTGGATCCTCAGATCCTCTGTCCCGTCTCTCTGCCCCTTCCCCACTCGTGCTCTGTTTCTCTCAAAAATACATAAACATTAGGGGGCCCTGGTGGCTTAGTTGGTTAAGCGTCCGACTTCGGCTCAGGTCATGAACTCGTGGTTTGTGAGTTTGAGTCCTGCATCGGGCTCTGTGCTGACAGCTCAGGGCCTGCAGCCTGCTTCAGATTTTGTGTGTGTGTGTCTCTCTCTCTGTCCCTTCTCCACTCTGCTTCTCTCTCTCTCTCAAAAATAAATACACAATAAAAAAATTTTTTTAAGTAAACATTAAAAAAAATAAAGTTTCAACTTGGAGTGTGAGGTATGGTAACCCATCCATCAGCTGAGAAATTTGTCAGAAGGAAAAAGGAGGCTGAGAATGAGATGAAAAATGCATACCTAGCTACAGACTTTCCTCTTTTCTCTCCCCAGACACACAAGTGAATTGGGGAGGAGGACTTGAAGGGAATAAAGTAATTTCTGTGTCTTTCTAGGTCTTTGGCTTTCAGAACTCTGTTGTCCTTTCCATAATCTACTCAGAGCCAGCTCCGTCCAGGCCAGTGATGGGTTTTGTAGTTGAACCTAACCCCTTAAAGTTTTGTTTTCTTCACTTGGCATTGTGCATGTGTGTGTCTGTGTGTGTAACCAAAGCCTATTTTTAAAATGAGGGAAGCGAGCCCAGGACACAGAATGGCAAGTCACTGAACATCTCTGAGGCCAAAAAGACGTTTGTCAAACATTCCAGGAGGCGCACTGGGCAGCCTCTGATTCACTGGCCTCCCTCGTCGTCTGCAGCTCCTGGCCTGGAGAAGCCGCCAAAGCACTTTATGGACTATCGCTTTCTATTCCCTTGTGCTGCAAAAGGCAAAAGTTCAGGGGCAGAGCCTTTACCTTTTTTTACGTGTTTGTTTCTTAGGTAAAAAATGATGTGTGGGCTTAGAACTGAGTTCAGGGACCTTCCTGTCCTTGAGCCTACTCTTGGAACAAGCGTTTTTGCTGGAACAGTCCACAGGGCTCATCAGTGTACAATGCCCTTGGCAGCATTAACCAAAGGGTTATATCCAACATGGATAGTCACCCGCCGCCACACCCCATTCCTATGCGGACTATTTATTTCACCAAGGACACAGTCATTGATTTAAAAGAGTGTTCGGATCTCAGATGCTGTGCAGTTTGTTTTACTCTGTTTTCCTTTACTCTAAATGATAGCAGTGAAATGTTTCTGGCCACGTAGCTGCTGAGCATGGTTATATTGATTTCCAAAAACAGAAGAGAAGCCAATTATTGAAGGGGGGAAAAAAAAGGAAAAGGAGATGAAAACAATGAAAAAGATAAATGCGGATTTAAATGTGAATTCTGTGTCTCTTGGAAGGAAAAAAAAAAGATGTCTCTGCTTTAGTTTTCATGCATTCCTGCTTCAATGGAGAAATCTTCTGTTTGGGTTATTCCTTTCTGTGGGGACTGGCAAAAGTGTAGAGCTGATGAGGCCTTTAGCCTTGTTGAGGCATTTAATGGCAGTCTGCCCTTCACTGGTTTGGCCTCAAAAACTGTATTTGGGATTCTCTGCCTGTCCTTTTTTTTTTTTTTTTTAAGCTGAACTGTTGTTCTCTCCCTAAATTGTTCCGGAATATTATCCCAAGAAGTGTCCTATTCATTGCAGATTTACATGTTTTGCCTTGTCGTGCTTTCCTGGGGACCTCCCCTCTGTTTATCTCTGTTTGGACCTTCTTTGCCCCCATTTTCTCTGAGTAGCTAACACAAGCAGTGGTTTTAAAGAATCTCAACCATCTGCAAGCTCAGAGAAGGTTCAGCAATCGTTCAAAATCAATTGTCCAGAGGCAGCAGAGTGGCAGGTTGAATCCTGGGCACCTCGGTGGACTCAAGATACCTGGCTTGTAGGCTCCTGACCATTTTATGACCTTGACCAAATCCACTCTTCCTTTGGGTGTTGGTTTCTGTCATCCCCACCAGGAGGAGCTGTACCAGGTGGGCTCTTGGCTTTGATGATCTTGATCATATTCTTAAGCCTTATTTGTTGTTTATCAGATAATTTGGGGGTTATCTCCTTACACTCCATCAAGAAAAAACTGAGTTTGATGCATACATGACCATGGTTTTTTTTTTTTATGGTTTTTAATTTTTTATATTTTATGTTTTATATAAGTAATAAATGCATATAGGAAAACTTCAAAATAGTACAGAAGAAGAAAGGGAAGATCTCTTCCCATCCCTGACACTTGTTTTCCTCTCCAGAGGCACCCACCAGTCTCTTGTGTATCCTCCTAGAGAGATTTGCTGTGTATGTACAATATGCTCTCTAGGGGCACCTGGGTGGCTCAGTTGGTTAAGCGTCCGACTTCGGCTCAGGTCATGATCTTGTGGTTCGCAAGTTTGAGCCCGGTGCCAGGCTCTGTGCTGACAGCTCAGAGACTGTGGCCTGCTTCAGATTCTTTGTCTCCTTCTCTCTCTGCCCTTTCCCCATTCACACCTTTGTCTCTCTCTCTCAAAAATAAGTAACATTAAAAAAATATATGCTCTCCCTTTCTAACTACAAGCAATAGCATGCTCACACATAGAGTTCTATCCCATGGATTTTTTTCCCCCTCTGAACAATGTTTCCTATATATTGCTCCCTCATTCTCTGGAATAGTTCTGTAGAATTCCTCTGAATAGATGGATCATAATTTCCCTTTGGTGGATAGAATTTTTAGACTTTTGCTATGATAGACAATACTGTGGGTGAATGTCCTCATACACAATTATGTTGGTGTATGTGCTTGACTTTGAAAACAAAACTCTTGTCTAAGTTCCACTCTTGTCTTAGTCACTCCAGTTAATAACTGGAGATGTGTAGTCTGCATGACCACATCTAAATTAAGTGGAAGAAAGCAACATCTCCCCCATTCCTCCCTATTGATGTCTCTGCGAGGGCGGGTGTTTGGAAGACCAGCGAGGGTGTGGTTCTAGAAGATCTCTTCTCCCAGGTCTCCAACTCCCCCAGATCAGGAGGCAGACGCTAATAAAATCTGCCGAGCAGCATTTGGTTCTGTGTGGAGTTGAGAAGGAGTCCATTGTGAGGGAACTTGGTGCAGCCTTTGTACATGGACAGGGCAGTCTTCCCAAGTCCCCGAAGATAGTCTTGCTCCAATGTATCTGTCACATCATTAACTTGCCAGACCCGAGTCACTTTTAAAAATTAATAACCTCTGTACTGCCAACAAACAGCCTCGCTTTTTTAACCTTCTTTTTCCTAATCTGGGGATTTCTGATTGGAAATATTCAATTTACAGATTTCTCTTTTTTGTGTATAGCCATTATGGCAGAAAAAAATAGGAACATTCTTTCTCAGAAGTTCAGAAACGACTGTCCCTGGAAATGATCACTCTTCTTCCATCTAAGCTTCCTTATGGCCTGAAAGAGGTCTTATTAATTAAGCCTTTCTGGATATCTGGACTTTGTCGTACTTTAATATGTATTCAAGAGCACTTCCCCTCGTGGTCGTGCGTACACAATCCCTGACCCCCTACCTAGACTTTCTAGTAGAGATTGTCAAATGCTCTAACAGTTTCTAGAATTTCGTGAGAGAAATGAAACCCTCATTTCCATTATTTCGCATCCATTGTGGCTGTGCTTTTTTTCTTTTCTTTCTTTTTTTCTTTCCTCTTCTCAAACTGAGAACAGAAGAAGTTGCCCACTGATTTCCTTCACCCATCCCATCGCGTTACTGAGTTTCCCTGTGTGTCAGGAATGGTGCCGGAAGGTGAGAGTTCTTTGTGGCAAGCTCGGTTCAGGAAGGGAAGCCTGCACCTGGTTAGGCAGAATATTCCACAAGAAGCCTTCCCTCCCCTTCAGGACCTCCTTGCTGAGTAGACAGTTGTCCATCTTTCCAGACCTTCCTTGAACCTTTCCTGTTTGTAACATGAGCAGCTTTGGGCCCAGGGCCCTGTGTTGATGACCCTGCTGTTTCAGTGGTAACTTTCTTGCTATTGAAGGCGACGCTGGCTGCCCTCAGTTTCGACAGCTGTTCCTGTTCTTCAGTGTAAGGGGTGGTGGAGGGCGGCCAAGGACGGTTGGAAGAGCAGGTAGACGGGACGTTAGGAGGCCTCCACTCGACTCTGGTTCCGCCTGTTGCTAACCAGAGCACACCCCTTTACCTCTCTTAGGTTTCAATCTCTTCCATAAACTAAAACGATGGACTAGATGGACTAGATAATTTCTAAGCATCCTGGCAAAGCCTAACCCTCTAGCATTCCACAGCTCCATATATAAATTCACCTCATTTCTTCACACATTCCTTCCAACAGCCTGTTAATTCCTGTGAGGGCAGGAGCTATTTATCCAACTACAAGCCCAGTGCCTGGCACACAGGAAATGCAATAAAGATTTGAGTGGATTATAAATAAGTTTTTAAAAAAAGAATGCTTTTACCCTACCCCCATCCGGAGGAAGTTCCTGCTGCGGAATTAATTGTTGCATGAGAACACCAATTTGTCTACAGAAAATCTGTGTTAGTATCTTTCGTGTGTGCGTGTGTGTGTGTGTGTGTGTGTGTGTGTGTGTGTGTGGTATGGGTCTGCATATACATTTAATATATAGTTGATTAGGCTACTTGAAAATTCATTTAAGAAAAGTTAGTTATAAAACATGTTTCTAACATGATGTCCATAGCAAACTGAAGATCTAAAATATTTAAACGTTTAGACTTTAAACAAAATATACCCGGGTGCCCGGGTGGCTCAGCTGGTTAAGCATCTGACTCTTGATTTTGGCTCAGGTCATGATCTCATGGCTCATGAGCTTGAACCCTGCATTGGGCTCTGCACTGATGCCGTGGAGCCTGCTTGGGATTCTCTCTTTCTGCCTCTCTGCTGCTCCCCTGCTCACTCACACACTTTCTCTCAAAATAAATAAGCTTTAAAAAATGCCAATAATTTTCTTTTTTAAAGAGAGTGATACCAAATATAACAAAAATCAAGAGTTTTTCTGCAGAAATGAAGTATGTAAAACTATATGTTGTTTTGGGTCCTATTGATCTAGGAGCAAATAGAAAAGCATGGTTTTCTTTATAACAGGATATTACCTAAGCAGAAGTTAAGCACATTTGACTGATTCACTGTTTTAAGAAAAACTGGCGCTTTTTAAAAATATTTTTTTGTGTGTGGGAATGCCAATTAGAGAATTTAGTAAAGGATTCTAAAATTCTTTTTTAAATTTTTATTTTTAGGAGAGAGAATGAGACATAGGGTGGGAGTGAGGGGAGGGTCAGAGAGAAAGGGAGACACAGAATCCAAAGCAGGCTCCAGGCTCTGGGGTGTCACCACACACTCAAGATCGTGAATCTTGAGATCGTGATCTGAGCCGAAGTTGGACACTTAACCAACCGAGCCACCCAGGCGCCCCAGGGGGTACCCTTTTTGCACAAAGCATCAATGGTGTCCTGCTTCTGTGTAGGCCCCTAGTCTAGGTGCTTTGTTTTACGTCTTGCTTGTCAGTAACTCCTCCATCCTAGATATTATTGTACAGCACTATGTATCTGTAAGCTCATGTTCTTCCTAGCTCTGCTGTAAGCACGCAGGTTGAGAAGTGCACACACACCCAGATGTCCTACTGAAAATTACATCATATGTTGTGGTAACCTTTTGTGGAATTAACTTTTGACCACTATGTTCTTAAAGGCTTAACATGTGCTCTAGACACAGGGAAGGTGTGAAATAATTTTTAACAGGGCACAAATGCTGAGATTAGATGAGTCAGGAGTAGGGTCAGTATCTGAGCCTCCATGAATTGAATTAAGGTAATAATTGCTTAAACATTACTGATTAACAAGAAAGTACCTTGGAAGGAATCTTGGGAATCTATACTCCAAAGCACAGAGCATTCTGATGGTCTTTTTCTGATAAGGTATTATAGGCCCTGTTCAATAACTTCCTGTGTGTTCTCTCTCACAGTGATGAATCACCAGCACCAACAGCAAATGGCCCCCACTACCCTGAGCCAGCAGAACCACCCAACTCAGAATCCACCCGCAGGGCTCATGAGCATGCCCAATGCGCTGACCACTCAGCAGCAGCAGCAGCAGAAGCTTCGGCTTCAGAGGATCCAAATGGAGAGAGAGAGGATTAGAATGCGCCAAGAGGAGCTCATGAGGCAGGTACGGCCTTCTGTGGTGCCTTCTGGGGGCTCCATGATCTTTGATGCCAAGGCTGGAGGGTAGGTGGCTGCTGGCCTTCAGGGTCAATCTCTCTATAGAAGCATTAAAGGCCCAAAGCCTACTCCAAACCATATGAGGAGAACCCAGTTTTTTTTCTCCCAGCATCTACCTGCATTGTCTTCAGAGCCAGAGATATGAGTACAGTAATTAGGTATATTAGCATGGCTGCCTTTGGGGTCTACTGCTAATAGTTAGGAAGAAAGGAAGACTGTGTTCCAAGTATCTATTGTGTAACGTATTATCCCAAAACATGGAGGCTTAAAAGAGTTGCTGTGTTATAGCCACAGTTCTGGGGGTCAAGAATCTGAGCAGGTTTCAGCCAGCCTGTTCTTCTGCTCTATATGGTATTGACAGAGGCCACTTAGTAGTATGTAACTGGGAGGTGGGTTGGTCTGAAGGGTCCAAAATGGCTTTACTCAAGTGCATGGCATCATGATGAAGATAGCTGGAAGACTGGTCTTGGTTGGGACTAAAACCGGGAGCCTCTAAATATGGCATCTCTAGCTAGCACGGCAGTCTCACTAGTAGGACATATCGCATAGCAGCGTGGGTCTCCCAGAGAGAATGTTCCAAGAAACAAGAAGTCAAAGCCGCCAGTGTCTTCCGTTCTGGTTCTGAAAACTGTCACCAAGTCACTTCCGCCATATGCTCTCAGTCCACAAAATCACAGATTTGCCCTAGATTAAAGTGGATAGTAGAAGGGGACGTTCCACAGACAAAATGACAAAGAATTTGCCACCATCTTTGGTCTACCGTGGAGCATGAGAAAGAATTACAGAAAACTGAGGGAGAATGAGAAAAGAAAGTGTTTGCACGTGGGCTCTGATAGAGTGGGTATTGATTAGGCACCTTTGTGCCATACTCCATTCATCCATCCTTCATTCATTTATTCAGTCAGTCAGTCAGTCAGTCAGTGGATAGAATGTTGCTCTGTGTTCTCTGAGGGTCCAGGGTCAATACAGCACTTCAAAAAATGAACATCTCTGAAGGAACCCACAGTTTTCTGCCTCCTTGGTTGCTTGTGGTTGGTGTGTGTAAGAATAGAATTATTTCTTCTGTGTTGCTAAACTAATGTAGCCTATGTGTTTAGGTCACATAAATTTTGCTGGCTGTATTTTAGGGAGGAAAGCTTCAGTCTATTGTTCTATTTCTTCAGACTTTGCTGTTTGACTAACATGAAGCAAGGTACATGGGTGGCTTCCTTTCACTTGTTTAAAGAAATAATTAGTTTTAACTGTTCAGAGAGCTTTCTTGCAAGCGTTGGGGGGGGGCGTATCATGGTAAACACTGCTTTTTCTTTTAGTTACTTCTCATACTTTAAAAAATTACATTGACTTCTATAAATGAATAATGTTATTTCCCATGAAATAAACTCAAGGGTGAAACTGTGTATACTGTGTGAAGTTTTAAAGACACGGTAAATTAAAATAATTCTTTAGAATTATTTTTGCCTTTGAAATGAGGGAAGTAAATTAAATTATGCTTTGTTGTTCAGTAGAACTATCCTCTGAATTTGAGGAATACAACTTAATAATGTAACTACAGTTGTGCCTTTTTCTCTGAGGACTTATGTCTGAACTTTCATGGTTATTTCAGGATAACAGTTGTTTATACTGTTTTTAGATATACAGTATCATGTTTCTTAGCAGGAAGTAATTGTATTATTTTTTGTCTTAGGATAATAACACCGTTTCGGATATTTTTTCTAATTTATAATATAGAGTAAATTAATTAGTATTGTCGTAGCATGTATAAGTTTCCTTTTATTTTACATGTAAATGACCGTTAGCAAGTTGTGTTTTTCTTACACAAAGCTATCCCCATTCTGCAAAGAAAGGCTTGTTTCTCAGTTTCTGCCCCTTTCTTTGTTTCTCTTTCCCTTGCCCCACCTCTTTCTTTCCCACAGAAAGTATTTCTGCAAAGGGGTGGGGAAAAGTGCCCCAAATTGTTTCCTTTATTCCAACCATAGGTCCCTTTGAACCCTAATGTAGTATTGATGGTTCGTATTACAGAAATGCCAACCAAGTTCATTAAATACTGATCCCACGAGGCCGCGGCACTAGGAGCATTTTGCTGCATCGTATTGTACAGTTCTGCTGTACAGCACAGTGGGGAGAAACATCCAGATTTGCTCACGGAGGCTCCCATAGTTCAGCTCTGACTGTGTGCATGCATGTGTGTGCGTGTGCGTGTGCGTGTGTGTGTGTGTTGTAGCTAGGAGGAGGAAAGGCAATGGAATGGGTGGTTCTGATGTCTTTATTTTTATTATGGAATACAGGAAAAAAGCCCTAAAGAAATGTTTTAATCAGAGAAGGTTCCCCCCACTCCCATCCAGAAGCAGCCTGCTTCTCAGTGTCAAAGATTCTATTTAAGGCCATACAGTAAAGAGTGCTGGAGTGTTCTCTGATAGTTTTCTGGGGCACTTGCCAAGTTGCTTAATTGTTCAGGTGTGGATTATGTCTATCATCTTGGTGGGGTTTTTTTACTCCTCCTCCTCCTCTTCCTCCTCGTTTTTCTTTTTGGTGATTTCCCGCCTTACTATTTGCACTTAAGCCAGGGCAGGGAGAGGGAAATGGACTGTCAACAGAGGTGATATTTGGCTCACCTGTTTAGCTGCCTTTTAGAATTTGGTAGAAAACAGGAATAAGGGTAGAGGAAATGGTGGTCCTGATGAGGTCTGAAGATTATCTGTAGACTTCCGGTTGTTCAGCCTGTCCCACGGCCGTGTCCCTGGTAGTAAACAACTGCCTCCGTATTCTTTGCTCTCTGGGCAGTTTGTAACAGCATGGCTCTCCTCTTGCTTGGCTGAAGGCCCCAGCAGCCCAGGCTGCTCTGGGGCCTTGCCTCGCAGGCACCCTTGACCTACCTGCAGTTCTGTTAAGAGAGAATTTCCAGGAGAGAGGCTCCTTCCTATTTCTTTTTCTTTTTCTTTTTTTTTTTCTTTTTTTTAACATTTACTTATTTTTGAGAGACAGAGAGCATGAGTGGGTGAGGGGCAGAGAGAGAGGGAGACAACAGAATCTGAAACAGGCTCCAGCTCTGAGCTGCCAGCACAGAGCCTGATGTGGGGCTCGAACCCATGAACCGTGAGATCATGACCTGAGCCGAAGTTGGATGAACCACCCAGGCACCCCTGCCCCTTCCTATTTCTATCTCTGTAGTGAGAAGGGAGGTTGGTAAAATTTAATGAGTAGATGAACTTATTCTGTAATTCTTGGGAAATCACTATTCTGAAAATTAAAATAGGTGTGAAAGCTCCTTATAAATTAAATACTATATAGGCATTTGGTTTCATTTCTCCTTCCTTTTCCTTCTTCCATGCCATTATTCCTCTAAGTATGTAGTCTGACGATGTTGCACTGTAGAGAAAACAACTCGTGGGGCGCCTGGGTGGCTCAGTCAGTTAAGTGTCTGATTTCAGCTCAGGTCATGATCTCATAGTCCGTGGGTTCGAGCCCCACATCGGGCTCTGTGCTGACAACTCAGAGCCTGGAGCCTGCTTCAGATTCTTTGTCTCCATCTCTCTCTGCCCCTCCCCCCACTCACTCTCTGCCTCTGCCTCACAAAATAAAAAAAATAAAGACATAAAAAAATTTTTTTAAAGAAAACAACTCGTCAGTCTTCCCTGCACCATCTGACATATACCTCATAATGCCCAGGGCTCAAATGTTAACCATTGTCACTGAAATCATGTAGAATATTAACAAAGGGATTTAAGGAAATTTTGATTACAGATCTCAGGTAAGCCTTCATTATTTCAGGATAGAAAATTATTTTTCATTCTTTCTTTTATCTTCTTATTTATCCAACCAACATTTAAGTAGTGAAAAATAACAAAAAGATAAATGGGACTTGGATGCCCTCCGATAACTTGTATTTTCACAGACAGGCAAAGTGATTAAATGAACTAAGCCAAATTTGTGGCCAGAAGGGTAAATTCAAACTATTTCCTACTTGCCGTCTTAAGAGTTTCATTCCTAGTACAGGGGCCAGACACACCACAGCACAGAGCTGTATTAAAGTGAGCCTAAGACACTTCATTATTTCTTTTCGATGTCCCCTAAGGCTAACAAGTTGTTGAACAGCCACAGAATTATAATCAAAAGGCTGTGAGATTTTTGGTGTTTCCCTGTATTAGTAATTTTCTTATCTTTTATTATTTAAATGTTTATTTATTTTTGAGAGAGAGGATGGGGAAGGGGCAGAGAGAGAGGGAGCAGAATCCGAAGTGGACTCCAGGCTTCAAGCTGTCAGCACAGGGCCCAATGTGGGACTCGAACCCGTGTACCGTGAGATCATGACTTGAGCAGAAGTTGAATGTTCAACTGACTGAGCCACCCAGACGCCCCAGAAATCTTCTAAAGTAGGAGAGTTTCATTAAAAATCATCCCTACAATTTCACATTGGCTCTCTGTAGCAACAGTTGACCTTCTTGTATCCGATAACTGATGATTTATCTTGTTAAACTTATCTTAGTTTGGGCAGGCGCTCCAAACTAAGGAGTACCCGGACAGGCTCAGGGGAGTCCCGCCCGGTCTGCGGCACACAGTCACAGCAGAGGGGTGGATGCTCCCCTGCTTTCAACAGGCATCTATCACACACATTGTGGAGAGTGCATTTTTGTGAAAGACATTCTCCGCTGTCCATGATCATGAGTTTTATTTTTTGCGAAGTTTCCCAAACACGAAGAAGCAGCTTCAGGTTGATGAGAGAAATGGCAACTTGAGAAGAGAAAGCAATCTTAGTTGAAGGTGTGCTTCCCGGTATCTTCATATTTTTAAAAAAGAAGTTTGCATTCAGTTTGTGACATTTTTTTTCTTTTTAATTAGAAAAATATGATACTTTTAATTTATAAAGATATAATTGACAAAGGCTTTTTTCTGATTGAGATGAAAGAAAGCATGCTCTAAGTGAAAGAGGCCAGAACCAAACACAAGAACATATGATGTATGATTCCATTTATATGAAATTCTGGGAAAAGGCAAAACTATAGGAACAGAGAATGGAAGTGGTTGCCGGGGTTAGGGGTAGGGATGGGCTGCCTGCCAAGGGGCAGTACTAGGGAATTTTGGGGGTGGTGGCACAGTTCTGTAGCTTGATTGGGGTCATTATTTCACAACCCCATGGATTTGTCAAAACTCAGAAATGTACACCACAGAGCACCTGGGTGGCTCAATTGTTAAGCATCTGACTTCCGGCTCAGGTTATGATATCACAGTTCGTGAGTTCGAATCTCACATCGGGTGATCTCGAGCCCCGCTTTAGGGGAGCACGAACCTGGCTTTGGGTGAAACACGAGCGCTGCTTCGGATGAGCCCTGCTNCCCCTTGTGGGATTCTCTCTCTTTCTCTCTGACCCTTGCTCACTTGCACCCTCTCTCTCTCAAAAAATAAGAATAAAAAATTAAAAAAGTGTACACCACAAAGAGTGAACTTTACTATATACAGATTAAAATAACAATAAAGTAAAATCATCATACAAGAAAGACAAAACACATTCATTGTAAAACAGTGTTTAAAGGACTCAAGAACATAATAATCACTCATCATCTACTTTGAGAGAGTGGCTATGACATTGCTGGTGATTCTTCTCCATTCTTTGTGTGTTTCTGTGTTTTTTTCTAAAAACAAAATTGGTAGCATGTCATACTCCCCACTTTGTTATTTCTTCTTCTTAATATATTGGGAAGCCATTTTTTATTCTGTATCAGCCACGGAAGTGGTGCCGTGACTTTGGATGTACGTATTGTAAGCTGCTGGGGATCCTTTTCTACAACGGGGCTGGACAGAATTTTCAAAATACCGTGAACCACACATGCCCACAATAACTGTAGAATATTCTGTTACAGCTTAAAAATCAACACAGTATTTGCTCAGTATCATGAAGGGCATGTTTGCAACTTTACCCAATGAAATGGAAAATTTTGGTAACTGGTAAGAAATCGAGAAGCAGGCTTCTCAGTCAGTATTTACTCATCTAAAAGAACAATTCCTTGACATGAAAACAGAGTCATGACTTTATCTGAGCAGAGTATTTCTTTTCCTGTGTGTTATTCATATAAGCTGGGAGGCCTTCTGCGTGAAGATTTTAACCTCCAGGGCTTTCTGTTAGCCCCCAGGGCCTGGAAGCTTCTTAAGTGGAGAAGCCTCCGCTCCCCCTTGTCCCTTCTCAGGGCCAGTGTTGTTGAGAAACCATTATTATTCCTAGACGAATTCAGCACTGCTTTTACCCTTGTCTCTCTCATAATTGGGGCTCCGGACGGGAGAATGTAGCTTGTCAAACAAAACTGCTGACTAAGCCTGGCCTCTGGTTGCCGGGCAACAGGGAGAGGACAGAGGGTTTGGGCGGGAGGCCTCTTTTGGAATTCTTCTGGCAGGTCTCACAGATTTCTCTGAGGCCTGACAGCCACTACGGGGTCCGGCTGGCCAGCTGGCCCGCCTCGAGCAGCCGTTCCTGACCGTGGGCCCAGGAGGGACACACCCGGCTGTGAGCAGCGCTGCTCTGAGAGAACGATCTCAAGTCTGGTTTTTGTCAAGTGAAGAATAGCTATTTAGAGCGGTTGAAAAGTGTCCTATGATGGCAGGTCGTGAAGCATAAATGGTGGCTGTTTCATAAAGCGTCTTCCCTTCTGCAGTTATAGTTTAACTTTTAGAAAAGCATTTCATACAGTTAGGTTTCAGGGTCAACTGTTGTCCAAGCAATATGTAAATCTATCTGTGATAGCCTAACTGCTTAAGTTCACTCATTCATTTGTTCAACAAACGCTCCAGGTACTAAACGCACCGCAGCGAGCACAAAAATGTGGTCCCTACTTTCTAGAGAGCATCAGTTCTAACTCCTGCCGGTGCTTCGTTTGTCTACAAGTCCCAGAAACAATCCGTTTTCTAAAATGACCCGGTGCTCCTATGTTGTTGAGGAATAATATCAATTCTTTATACAAGGACCTTTTTTTAAAACGGTATAAACTGAACACATGTTTAAAATAGAGGGTCACCAAGTTTGCACAAAGGAAGAACACAGCTTCATACTTCTGATCTTAATAAGATCACCAAGGTATGAAGAAATAGACCATTTCAAAATCCATTCAACTATTTTTTTTTAAGTGAAGAGAGAATATCTAAACTGTACTGTTTTCCTTAATGTGATTCTAAGGGACAACAGAGATTATAGAATAACACAAGATTCTTGTATCCATACTGAATGGAAAGAGCAACAAACAGGCCATGGGTAACCATTATGGACTCAACAAATGTTTTCCCCAAAGTGTGAGAGTTTCGACTGTTCTTTCATAGCGGCAGTCTGGCAGCTGAGAATGTATGATGAGGTATTTGAAAAAGGGAGGCTCCAGGAAATGTGACAATGGATTTCTAGAATCTCTTGGCATAGAGTTAAAAAGAAATTTACATTGGGAATTTTTTTTTTTCTATAAAGAAGGTAAATAATCCAGCATTCTGCCTCTGGAGTCCCTCAGGGTTTTGGCAGAGACAGCAACTTTTGTGCACCAGAGTAACTATTTTAATGTTAGGATTTCAAAATATTGTCTTTATTCTATGTTATTTTTTTCATTTGTTTCTACTCACCCCACCCTTTATAATTAAAACAAGCCAATCTTCCAGCCTTGTAGAATCCCTGGCCACACACACTAGAATCAAACAGGGCGCCCTCAGAAGGGGTTATTGTCATTCGTTTCTCTTTGAAGTACATTCCAGTGAGGGCCGGAGCTGGCTGGCTGCAGTCGCTTCCTCATCCAAGGATGGACAGGGCTGCAGGATGCTTTCAACTGCTGTTTACTTTCTCACCTCCTCTGTTGATTTATTCCACAGGCAAGCTTCAGGCCAGTGGGGAGCTGAAAGGCAAGGAGCTTTGGGGTTGGCGTCCAGGGACATCTTCAACTTACAGATCAGCGTTTATCTTTCACATCTCTCACCCTATTTTACACCCACCCCCTTCCCCAGCTGCTAGGAAAGGAGTTTGTTGTTGTATTATTATTTTTTTTAACCCACATATAATTATTCGTGTCAGGGACCTAGATGGACAACCACAAACTCTGAAAGAGAATCTCAAGCCCTCATTTTGCAACAGTCTTTCCACCCTCAGCTTGACTAGAGAAAAAAAATAAAGTTGTGGTGGAGGAGGGTAGGGGTCGGGATACTGGGAGCAGCTTTCCAGATCGTTCTGAAACTGGCCTTTCAAATCTGAACTTATAACTTTCTTTGATGTGTTGTGAATTCCCAGGACACTGGCTCCACCCGTATACGTTGAAAAGGACCACAGAATATGTCCAATTCAATCTTTTTCCCAGTTCAGGGAGGGAAACTGTGTTCAGGACAGTTAAACAAGCTGTTTCATCAAGTCCTCCTCTGAACTGCCTGAAGGAAGGGGGTTGGTATTTCCATTTTATAGCTGGGAAAATAGGCTCCAAGAAATGAAATAACTTGCCCACGCCCCACAGCCAGTAGGTGAAAGAGCCAAAAAGCTGAGGTCTCCTGACCTCAACCCTTGGTTTTCCTTTCTCTGCCACACACTGTCAGTGTGGTGGCTACAAAAACAGACTCTGGAGCCACATCTTGGGAAGGTTGCTTAACTTCTCCAAGCCTCAGTTTCCTCATCTGTAAAATGGAGACAGTTGGGTTGTCATGAGGATGAAATGCTAAAGTGCCCAGAACAGTGCTCCCTGCACAGTAAGTGATATGCAAGCATTAGCTGACATCTCTGCCTCCTCAAACCAGTCACACTATCAGTAACTCATTCTGTCAACTGCCTCACTGCCAGGTTCTTTATAAATGTGCTTTTAAATCTTTATAACAGCCCTGCAAGATGACACTTTTATTAGCAGTCTTATTTTTTTTCCCTCAGATGAATAAACCATGAAGAAAGGTTAAGAATTTAGCCCAACATGCTATAGTTAGGGAGTAGCCGAGCTGGGATTTGAACTCCAATCTTTCTGATTCCAAGCACACTTTTTCTCCCGTGCCCAGCGCTGGACATGTCTGATAGTATTTAACCTTCATCAATTGCTTGAGAATTTCCAACGGCCAGTAGCCCAGAGAACTGAGAAGAGCCAATCCCAGCACTCAACAAGATTGCTAACTGGAAAGCATTTCATCAGATCTGCCTCAAATCTGTGGTAGAAGGAACCCTTCCTTCTTCCATGTGATAGTCCATTATAGTTTGAGAGCCAAGGCATATCCCTGAAATCTCTTCTGGTTAAACATTTCCTTGCTTCTTAGTAAGTCATGAGACCCAGACCCCTTCTGGCCTGATTTTTCTCCTCTGGTCACTCGTTGCAAAGTGTGGGACAGAGACCTGGATGTAGCCTTGCATGTGGAGGTAGGAAGGTCTTTTGGAATACCTAGAGAAGCAATGCTGATCTGCTACTTGAAATGGAAAGGAGATTTGGAGTATGGAGATATCAAGGAGATAGAACCCACAAGGCTTGGCACTTGTCCACATCTTTCTTCCTCTGTAGAATCTTCTGTGAGGTAGGGTACTGTCCTGTGCTGTTCATTGCTGTGTCCCTACTGCCAAGAACAGTACCTGGGCACCTGGTAGCTTCCATAGTATTTTAAAAAAAAATAAATAACAGGTACAAAGGAATGAATTTTTAGGGGGGCTGAGGGATTTGGGGGACCTGGATTTTGAGCTGATAGGTGGTAATAGCTTTAGGAGAAAGCTTAAAGTCAGCTAGGAAGGGCTGCTTTGGGGCCAGATGAGGAGTGCATTGTGAGATGTGGGGTTTCAGATCCCAGCTGGATACGTTTATTGAGGACTCCAGGGCCGGGAGAGGGGAAGCTGGTGGCTTGCTGTGGTTCTGGTGGTCAGGGAAGGCATTCTGGAAAAGATGGAACAACAGAACCTCGAAGGGTGGTGGCAGTAGGGCTAAGTGAAGAGGGATGCAAAATATGAGGAGTCTAGGAAGTAGAAGGCTTGTTTGAGAGGACAAGGACCCTGGGAAGGCACCTGTGAATATACCTACTGGACTCGAATGGAAATGGGAGGTGAGAGTCAGACCAAGAGGCTCAGATGTGCCTCCAATCTCATCTTTATTCTCCTGCCTGGACTAGGGGGAGCCCCAGCTCGGGTTAGGGCAGCTGCCACACCCACTCTCTGAGTTGGTGGCCTGAGTCTAGTCCTAGACCGGCCTTGGCTGACTGAGCCTCTGTTTCCACATCCGTTTGCTTAGTCCAGTGCCACCATCTTCTGTCTGTGGTTTAGCTGTTTTACCTTCGTCAGTCTTGACTGCTGCTTCTTGGTCAAACCAAAGGCAGGCGTGTAGGGCAGCAGATGTCCTGTGGCAGCCAAAATCATACTGAGTCGGGCTTTAATTTTATACCTAAATTTAATTTTTTTAAAAATAAATCCTCCCTTGTTTGGATATAGACCTCTTAGTGATGTTAGCCCTTTTATTTCCAAACTTTGGGGTTTGTACTGCTTTTTTTTTTTCCCTCCCTTAATTCATGAGCAGAAATAGGAAAATACTTTCATTCAAAAAAGGTAGACTTTTAAAAATTCTAAATATGGAACTTATTAAATATAATTAGGTGAAGTGAAACTTCTTGCTATTCTCCATGTATATTAAAAACTAATTTTATGTTATACAAAGAAGTTTGCAGACCTCTCCTTATTTAAAAAAGGAAGGGAAGGATGGAGGGAGGGGAGAAAGGAAGAAAGGAGGAAAGAAAATTGTTCTTTTAGTTTTGCTGACTCACCATGATGAATTTCCCACTCGGGTTTAATCCTTCCAAGGTGAAAGTTGACCAAGAAGAAATGTCAAATCACTCATTGTGGATCAGTGCCACACGATAGCGTGGTTTCTAAGATTGTTTTTATTTTTGCTTTTGTTTTCTGGGATTGGGTACAGAACGTGAGGTAATAATAATATTACTTAGTTAACATTTATTAAATGATCTCGTGTGGGTAGAAGCTGTCATTATCCTCATTTTCCAAATGAGGAACAGAGAGGTTCACTGGCTGGGAGACGGCAGAGCCAGGATTCACATCCAAGCATCTGGCCCCAGAATTCTTGCTTCTGACTGTGCTGCCCCCCGGCTCATCTTCTATCTTGGGAGCAGGAAAGAGAGCAGTGGGACCACAACACAAGGACGGAGTTTGTGCCTGGCGAGTTGAGAGATGTATACATAGGGCGTTATTTTGCTCATTTGTGGTTGAAGATGAGAATTGAATGTTCTTTTCTTTTCTCTTTTATTACTAATCACAATTTAAAATATTCCCATTTGAACTCCAGTAATATTTTTCATTTATTCATTGAACAAATACTTATTGAGTATTTGTACTCAATACAAATACAGTACTACCTACTGTAGGCCGAGACTGTTCTAGGACGTGAGGATATAGTTGTGAACACGACAAATAAGATTCCTTCTCTCACGGAGTTTTCTAACACTCTAATGGGAAAGACATAGAAGTACTTAAGTTGCTGGGCACCTGCGTGGCTTAGTTGGTTGAGCGTCCGACTTTGGCTCAGGTCATGATCTCGCGGTTCATGAGTTTGAGCCTTGCGTCAGACTCTGTGCTGACAGTGTGGAGCCTGGAGCCTGCTGCAGATCCTGTGTCTCCCTCTCTCTCTCTGCCCCTTCGCCGCTCACGCTCTGTCTCTCAAAAATAAATAAATGTTAAAAAAAAAAAAACTAAAAAAAAAAAAGAAATACTTAAGTTGCTACGAAGAAAATTTCATGCAGTCTCTGAATAGTTAGCATTTGTAGGAGGCGGACAGTAGGTGAGGTATGAACTTTGGGAAGATCTGAGGAGCACATTCCAAGCAGAGGGAACACTTGGTACAGATGATAGCAGTGGGAGGAGCAGTGGGAAGGGAGTGAGTGAGGGGAGCATGTCAGACACAGGAGGAGAAGCGGACAGGGCTGCCACATTGGACTTTGTGGGGCACCATCCAGATGGGTGTAGAGGAGGTGCCCAACTGAGCTTATTGGGCTGCTGAGTTGAATAATTTGTAATCCAATCTTGGAAAGAGTATTTGCTCCCCCTATAATAACTTCCTAACTCACTCAAGTCTGATTGATATTTCAGAGTTATTATTCAGGTACATTCAACACACTTTCTGGATTCTTTCTCATTTGTCAGTCATTTGAAGGTGGAAGATGATAATGGGAGCCCCCTACAGATGGAACATAGCATTGCCTCTTTTGATGCCGTGGGGTCAGGCCTTCAAAATAGTTGGGGAAGTGACGATGCTGAGGAATGGAACTTCAGTTATCTTTAATTTATAATAGGGGGAACAGATGTTAATTGGCAGAAGGCACAGTGAAATGTATTCCCCAATATAGTACAGGTTCTTCCAGCTTTGGTTATTAGAGTTTTATTTATATCTTTTTGAGTTTTATTTATATATTTAACTACACACAAGCATTCTTGTAAAAACTTATATTGTGCCTATTTGAAACATGCCAGGAATAATTTAAATGAAGAGGAAAGTTTGGTCTATATATTTTATAGCTAGTTTGTATTTTTTATAGCTAGTTTTTGATATTTTTTCTTTTAAGCAAATTACTTTCATGTCATTATAGAAGACAAATAATTCATATATATTATGTACACATATTTTTTATGCAGTGAAGTTCCACAAATAACTCTTTTTCTATTCAAATTCAGACCACGTTGTGGGCGCTTGGGTGGCTCAGTCACTTAAGCTTCTGACTTCAGCTCAGGTCATGATCTTCCAGTTCATGAGTTTGAGCCCCATGTCAGGCTCTGTGCTGACAGCTCAGACCCTGGAGCCTGCTTTTGATTCTGTGTCTTCCTTTCTCTCTGCCCCTCCCCAGTTGGCACTGTGTCTCTCTCTCCCTCTCTTAAAAATCAATAAACGTTAAAAATTTTTTTAAAAAAATAATAAATTCAGACCATGTTGATATTGGAAATTCAACCAGTATTCTTAAGACACATGGTAAGAGGGGCGCCTGGGTGGCTCAGTTGGTTAAACATCTGACTCTTAATTTTGGTTCAGGTCATGATCTCGTGGGGTTTTTTTGTTTTGTTTTGTTTTAAATCTTAATGTTTATTTTATTTTTGAGAGAGAGAGACAGAGACAGAGACAGAGTGTGAGCAGGGGAGGGGCAGAGAGAGAGGGAGACATAGAATCCAAAGCAGGCTCCAGGCTCTGCACTGTCAGCACAGAGTCTGACGCAGAGCTCAAAACCACGAACTGCGAGATCGTGACCTGAGCCAAAGTTGGACGCCCAACCAACTGAGTCACCCAGGCACCCCTCTCACAGTTTGTGAGTTGGAGTCCCGCATTGGGCTCTGCACTGACAGTGTGGAGCCTGCTTGGGATTCTCCGTCTCTCTCTCTCTCTCTCTCTCTCTCTCTCTCTGCCCCTCCTGTGAACTGTCTCTTCTCCCAAAATAAACTTTAAAAAAAAACATATGGTGAGAAAATTTTGTCAGATATAAGGAAATGCAGCAATCTCTTCAACCTGTATGTTTAAAAGCATACCGGTTTAAGAGTAAATCCCACATTTATTTGGAATGGTTAGAAAATGGAATGTGCTAGTTAAAGTTGATTTTTTTATGTCATGAAGTTTATTGCCCATAGGATCTCTGCATTCACAGTTTATGAAAAACTAGAGGGGCACCTGGGTAGCTTAGTCAGTTAAACGTCCAACTTCGGCTCAGGTCATGATCTCACAGTTTGTGAGTTCATCTCCCAAGTTGGGCTCTCTCCTGTCAGTGCAAAGCCAGCTTCAGATCCTCTGTCTCCCTCTCTCTGCACCTCCCCCATTCTCTCTCTCTCTCTCAAAAATAAACAAGCATTTTTAAAAATGTTTAAAAAACTTAAAAAAAAAAAGGAAGTAGAAATTTTATCATTGACTAGATGTTTTCAGACTGGTTTGTGTCTATGAGTGTGGACTCTAGTCTTCTGACACCAGCTTCAGTCTGTCGTGTATGAGGCCCTCAGGTAAGCTTTGGTTGGAGAATAAGTTTTCTAATGCACATTCCTGCGATGTAAAAACAACTATCAGAAAAAATTTAATTTTTCTAGATTTATTCAGAAAGTACTTCCAAGATTGGAATATGAACTAAAATCACCTTTAAAAAGAATTTCCTTTTGGGGTGCCTGGGTGGCTCAGTCAGTTAAGCGTCCGACTTTGGCTCAGGTCATGATCTCGTCGTTCATGGCTTCAGGCCTGACAGTTCAAGCTGTCAGTGCTGATAGCCCAGAGCCTGGAGCCTGCTTTGGATTCTGTCTCCCTTTCTCTCTGTCCCCCGTTTGTGCTCTTGTGTGTGTCTCTCTCTGAAAAATAAATAAACATGAAAATTTTGTTTTTATTTCCTTTCTGGTGTTTTGTTTTGTTTTTTTTTTTTTTTGGTTTGCTTTTTACGAATTAATGGAGAAAATTTGTTAGTTAAGTATTCTGGTTATTTGCCACCTGGATGAACGAAGTGAGCCAGGAGCCCTTTCCTGCCAGGGTGTTTATTTCAAGACAGATTAACAATGCAGTTTCTTATCAATCAGGTGTCTCACGTTTTAGAAGAGTCGTGCTACCATAACTCCTCATAACAGTACAATGAACTCTAGTAACCGAAAGTTTTTATTGCCTATGACTTCACTAGACTTGTCTAGACAGCAGTTACTCTTTAAAATCATAGCATGTTAGGACTGGGAGAGATCTAACAAAGATACCGTAATTTAGATGGCCTAAATATTCTGTTTGCCATTGTAGCCATGGTTTTTGGGGTTTGAGGAATGGTAAGACCAATGACTTCAGGCTGGAAAGTGGGAAACTGATAGGCATAAATATAGGAAGGGCCGAACTTTGGTTTTGGATGCGAGTATAAACATATAAAAGTATTCTTCTCTGGAAAGAGCAGCAAATTTGAAAGGAATTTGATGTCTGCTCATGGTTGTCAAAATGAGAGAGACTCCCTGGAGGTTTTACCCAGAGAAAGCAATTGCAGTCAAATTCATAACCTTTTGGATCGACTTTATTTGGCAAAGTAATGCCAGCTTAAAAAAAATAATTCTAGCGTTCTAATTTTTGCTAATGAAACCCATATGCTATCAAACAGTCTGTTGTTAGTAGGATTTGGATTGGCTCTGCTTGGTGCCCCAGCCTTCAGTCATTTTAATCAGGTCAACAGAATGATTAGTCAAATAGAAAAACTGATTGACAAATATTTTAACTGGTTGTTTTGCTCTCCTGGTTGGCGCAGAACTGCCAGATAATGACTTGATGTAGAGTCTGACCCTGTGGCAAAGACCAGAACATACCTGCTGGATCAAAGGAGATCAGTTGCTTTGATTGACTTAGATTTGGTCTGAGCACCTGGCATAAAAATAGCCTTGTCTCTGAGAAAGTGTCTTGACGCCTTAATATGATTTGGGTATTTAGACAATTGGATGGATGGGACAGTTGTTACACAAGTGTCCTGAGGTGGATAGTAGCAGACCTTCTCATCAACTTTGTAGATGTCAGAAAGTGACTTATGCCTCTAGGACTTTCTCCAAAGAAGGAGCAGTAATGATTTCCTGATGGCTTTGACTGATTGGGAACAAACATTAAGTGCTTTGTATTTGGTGAAAAGTTTTCATGTGAACATAACTTTGCTCCAATTCTTGTGACAGGGAGTGAATAACTTGCCTCTCCCTCTGACTGTCCTATGTCTGTAGGAAGCTGCCCTCTGTAGACAGCTCCCGATGGAAGCCGAGACTCTGGTCACTGTTCAGGCTGCTGTCAACCCGCCAGCCATGACCCCAGACATGAGATCCATCACTAATAATAGCTCAGATCCTTTCCTCAATGGGTAAGTCAACGTTTTGGAGCGACTTATTTTTGCTTTCTTTATTATGTGGTCTTAGAGTACAAGGAGTCTTAGTTTATGTTGGGGGAAGGTGGGGAGCTTGCAGTTTGGGGCGGGGGTAGGGGGAAGTCGTCCATTCCCTGTTGTTGGTAGTTGTACTATGGTTATGTAAGTTGTCCTCGGGGAAGCTACTCTTTTTACATCTTCTATGTGGGTCTAAAACTATTTTTACAATTAAAAAAATTTAATTAAAACAAAGAGATGGATGTTTTTAAAATATGAAGCAGATGAGCAGAAAGAAAAGCTAATTTGGCCAGAAATATGTTCACGAGTAGAAGTAGTCAAACCTTAGTTATAGCTTTTTAAACCCAAGTAAAGGGCAGGTCTCTATGTCCTGTGTCTTTTCTGCCCTTGCAGAGGCTTGTAGTGAACAAACAGATACAATTATGAAAGTTTTTAAAACCAGAGAGGTGAAAACAAACAGTAACTGAAATCATGAAGAAAAGGGATTTTTAAATTCATGATAATGAAGAAAAGGAATGTTTAAAGTGTTGACTTAGAAGTATTGCAACTGTACAGAATAATATAAATAACA
This sequence comes from Crocuta crocuta, assembly GCF_008692635.1. Classification (NCBI taxonomy): domain Eukaryota; kingdom Metazoa; phylum Chordata; class Mammalia; order Carnivora; family Hyaenidae; genus Crocuta; species Crocuta crocuta. The sequence continues at coordinate 3,244,455 of NW_027530356.1, read as the reverse complement.
GGCTCTCCCCATGTATCCAATACCCATATTTGCCACACTTCCATAGATCTTTTTTTTTGTTAAGTATTATAGTTAATATTTAAGCCCATCTCCTCCCTCGCCCTACTGAAATCTGTCTCTTTCTCTTCTTTGCTCTCTAGTGGTAGCCACTATTCAGAAATTGGTGTGTGTCCATCACACATATTTTTATACTTCCTTTTGCTTGTTAATGTATGCATTCATAAGCAACATTGAACATTGTTTTCTTTTTAAAAAAAAATTTACATAAATGGCATCATACTCTATTTGCAGAACATTGTTCAAATTACTATTTGAGATAGAAAGGAAATTCATGTCAATTTACTATGAAAGGCCAGTTTTATTTGCCTACAGTCTTCTAATTTCATTGACATTGGTGTGCATGCTTTAAAAATTAAAGAGAGGCCCTTTAATTTAATGCCTCCCTTCATGACTGGAAAGCTGGACAGAATGACAGAACTACATCTGTGTAGGGCTTTTGTGACCTGTGTTTTAATTTTGGGATTTCTTGGCGTGGGCTCGGATTTAAGTCTCTCCCATACTTTGCTCCCCAGGGGACCGTATCATTCAAGGGAGCAGAGCACTGACAGCGGCCTGGGGTTGGGGTGCTACAGTGTCCCAACGACCCCAGAGGACTTCCTCAGCAACGTGGACGAGATGGACACAGGTGGGAGCAAAGCTCGTGGGTACTTGCAGTGTGTTTGCACGCTTACATCGTCCCCTTGGTTGTCTCTGTTCTGCATCCAACCAGAAACACTTCACCTCAGCAGTAACATAAAGTTACAACTGGAAAGCCCCCCAAACCCCGGGCACTATTAATAAATTCTTGTCCCTTCTTCCACAGTTTATACAAATGCAGTTTTATATATGGCACAAGATTTAAAATTTTTCTTTCTTCCTTCCCTTCCCTCCCCTTCCTTCCCTTCTTTCCCTTTCTTTCTTTCTTTCTTTCTTTTTTTAAAGTGTTTATTTATTTTTGAGAGAGAGATCACAAGCTGACAGCGGCGAGCGGATGAGGGGCCCTCAAACTCATGAACCATGAGATCATGACTTGACCCGAAGTTGGAGGCTCAACCAACTGAGCCACCCGGGTGTCCCTTTTTTTCCTTCCTTCCTCCCCCTCTCTCCCCCCTTCCTTTTTCTCCCTCCCTCCCTTTATTGTTCTTCCTCTCCTCCTCTCTTTCTTCCCCCTCTCCCTCCCTTCCTTCCTCCCAGCTCAGTCACCCAAGCACCCCCTTTATTTATTTTTTTCTTGCTTCCTTCGTATAGCCTCTCCTCACAATTGCATTAAAACCATTGCCTGGTCTGCTGTTCTTCCACAGTGGAATATTCATGCCCTTCTAGCTTGTAGTTGTAATATATGGGCCGTTTTTCCTCTTGTGAAGTGGACTGCATATCTTTTCGTATCATTTGCTGCATTGGGGAAGCAATTGGTAATAGGCATTTGGAAAGTTAAGCAATGCAGAAGATTCTAGATTGACAGTACCAAGTCCCAACATGGTAATGTCCCGCAGCAATTAAAAAGAAGAGTCAGGTGTGCCTGAGTGGCTCAGACAGTTAAGTGTCCAACTTTGGCTCAGGTCATGATCTCACAGCTTGTGAGTTTGAGCCCTTCCTTGGGCTCTGTGCCAACAGCTCAGAATCTGGAGCCTGCTTCAGATTCTGTCTCCCTCTGTCTCTGCCCCTCCCCCACTTACACTTTCTCTCTCTCTCTCTCTCAAAAATAAATAAACATCTAAAAAATAATTTAAAAGAGAGGAGTCAGTCTCTAAAATTTAAAGAAAAATAAAGGGGGTGCTTGGGTGACTGAGTTGGTTGAGCGTTTGATGTTCGACTCTTTTTGGGTTTTTTTGTTTTGTTTTGTTTTGTTTTGTTTGTTTTTGTTTTTGAGCCTCCTACTTTTGATTTCTGCTCAGGCCATGACCCCAAGGTCATGAGACTGAGCCCTGTGTTGGGCTCTGTGATAAGCAAAGAGCCTGCTTAGAATTCTCTCTTTCTCTTTCTCTCTCTCCCCCCTACACTGTCCCTCTCTCCTACTTGTGCTCTCTCTCTCTCTTTCCCTAAAGTTTAAAAAAAAATTTTAATGTTAAAAAAAAAAGAAGAGTCAGGGTAACTTTGATCTAGTGACCTAGTTCCCAGCCTGCCCCACCTGTAGGCCAGACCCCAGTTGGCTTTTGGCTTCTGGTCATGTCTCCTTTTCTCAAAGAGTGAGATCTCCATTTGCAAAAGCCAAATTTGGTGTTATTAGCCAAATGTAGATTAAATTATAGAGTGCTAAACTCCCAGAAGATAGTCTGGAACCAAAAATAAATGACGGCTGAGGGGTCTGCTCTTTGGAATTATTCATGCAAATTCCCCTCCTTGCTCCCCCCCCCCCCCCCCCTGCCATCACTGACAATAGAAAATGAATTGTCCTGTGATGAGCAGAAGTCCTCTCCCCAATGCCATTGCCCACTGCGCCTGTGTCTGTTACACTGTGCTCTTAGATGACCGCTCTGTGTGCTCTGAAGCTAAACCACCGGTCAGACAAGAGTCAGACTCAGCCCGGCGCCTTCCGAGTGCAGTGGGTTAGATGGATCAGCTGCCTTGGGGTCTCCCTGCAGGTCCTCATCGATGTGTTTGGACAGTTGCACAGACTGTCCTGTGAGGAGTCACACAGGAATAGTTTGAAGTGTTTGTTTTGTTGTTCTTCGATTTATTACGTAGGTTTTCTCCCTCCCTTCTGCTTCCCTCCCTTACTTTTTTCATCTCTGTCCTTATTTTTTAGTGTGAGATTTATTGTGTCCTCTTTGGAACAGCCTTATGAAGTAGCTCCTTCCTACATTTAAAAAGTGTTTGCTTTCATCTTTTAAACACTGGGAAGCCAGTAAAGATAAAAAGCAAAAGTTAAATAAGAAAAGACTCAGGAGATCTAAATCTAAACCTGATATTAAAAAAAAAGCAAAAGAAAGAAAGGTGAGTTCTATTCTATGGCTTTTAAAAATGACCTCAAGTAGGTCAGTAGGGAATGTTTTGAAGCCAAAAGATGGAATTGAGTAGTATTCTGGAAAGAATATAGTCTTTGTAGGTAGGCAACCCAAGGTGAATCTTTGTTTCTCTACTTCTCGGCAGTGACTTTGGGAAAATGATAGAACCTGCCAGGGCTTTGGATTCCTTGCCTCTAAGTGGGAGTAATATGCTTACTTCACGGGGTTGTGGGGAGTCATGAGATCCCAGAGCTTGGCCCAGAGTTTTCTTCTCCCCTTCTGAGAGGCTGAAGTCATGGACAAATTGAACTTGATAAAGCTAGGCTTCCAAGTTATCCTGGTTAAGTCAGCCTGTGGGATTTAAGGTCATGTCTGTGAAGTCCTTCAAGGAAGTAGGCATAAACCTAGAGGAAAAGATGGGGTGGGCACAGGTCAGATGTGGCTAGAAAAGGTCTGTTAGATTCACTGACCACATGATGAATGGAAACGAGCCAGCTGAGCATGCCCTTTGCAAATCACAGATGCAAACAATAGCTGGATGTGGTGGGGAATAAAGGGAATAGCGGCAGCAAAGGCTGGGAAGTCATCCACTCTTCTAGAGTATTCACACGTAGTCATGGTTCATATTTAATTCTAGAAAAATATTTGTTACATTCATTAATAAATGTGTTAGCTAATTTCACTAAAGAAAAATTCTTCTAGTATTTTCTAATACCACAAGCTTACTAGGAAATTACTTCTAAAATTGATGATACAAATCATCAATGTTTTAACTACTTTAAAAAAGGGGGCATCTGTTTCTTTTGCACTTAGTAACCTGAAAATGAGTCTAAAAATATTTTTATTTTTAATTTTAATTTTTTTTTATTTACATTAAAAACGTAAAACTTTTTAACGTTTATTTATTTTGAGAGAGAGAGAGACAGAGCGTGAGCAGAGGAGGGGCAAAGAAAGAGGGAGACACGGAATCTGAAGCAGGCTCTAGGCCCTGAGCCGTCAGCACAGAGCCTGATGCGGGGCTCGAACCCGTGAGTGAGATCATGACCTGAGCCAAAGTTGGACACTCAACTGACTGAGCCACCCAGGCGCCCCATAAAAATATTTTTTAAAAATACAGTAACACTGCTCAGTTTCGTTAGGCCCCTTGTTTTTGTTTTTTCTTAGAAAGAATGTACAACTTTTACTGCTCACAAAACAGAAGAAGAAGTAGTGCTCCCCTCAATTTAGTAGCAACTTAAACATCTACCCCCAGCACTCTCAGAGCGCGTAGAGAAAGAAGGAATCAGAAGAGCATATCTTTTTAAGAATTGCCTGGGTTTTTTGTCTCTCCCACTTTTTAAATGGATAAAAATTGCAAGGACCAAAAATATCCTTCAGAGATTGCAAAGCCAGTCCAAAGAGAGTGATTTTAAAATTGTTAACCTTAGTGAAGGATCTTATAACTAGTCTCCTCATGCTTTCCATGTCTGAGAAGAAAGGATAACAGAAATTCTTTAAAATAGATTGTGTTTGGCTACAAATAAAATGTATTATTATGACAAAATTTCCATGGGAAATCAATAGAGATGAATGGTTTTAACTGGAGATGAGGAAAAAAGACACCGAGCATTTTAGATGAGATAGGTTTTCAGGGTAGATCATTTCTGTAAGCCTCATTTTCATCTGTTACATTCTAGTGGGTAGTACAAGTTATTTTGGATTTTCTGTTCTATTTTGATACTGTTTTCTGACATCAATAACACTATAATGAGGGCATGTCGAACTTGATTTAATTTTTCAAATTACTGCCTTTTGCAAAGAAAATCCTCTAAAATATTTCCAAGAGTCATTGATACTGCATGAGTTATAGGCGAGACTTGTAGAAGAGCCATTAAGCTTTACTAACACCAAAATACAAGTTTGATGGTGTTCCCCTCATCACTCAGAAAGATGTCATTTTTCTCCCTGGTAAATGCATATGATTAAAATGAATTTCTCTGGTTTTGCTGAGAATAATGAAATTTCTGTGAACACTTATCCGGAAGGCTACTGTACTGGTAACACACACAAGCTAATTTAACAAGTTTCTTACAAATGCTTCTGGGGTGGAAGCTGGCTTTAGTTAGCAATGCCCCTCAGTCTCTGAAGTCTGTTTTATCCCTTCAGAATTGATCAGGGCATTTTGAATTAACCAGTTGTAATCAACACTGACTGAGGTCCTAGGTTTGTTGTTTTTTTTTTTTCTCTCAGCGTAATCAATATTTATTGTATATAAGTTTGTATATGTGAGTGATGCCTGGAACCCGGGATGTGTGGCAGACATTATATATGGTGCTTTATTCCAGTGTGGGAAGAAGGTACCTACAGTCTAATTTCAGATGGATGCACTGAGATTCAGACAAATTAAGTGAATCTAAGGTCATACAGCTAAAACGTTCAGTCCCCTGGCACCAAGGTCTGTGGACATTTTCTCGTACAGTATTATTGATAAAGAAAGTGTATTCTTCATGTCATATCCCAGGCATCTCATTTTTCCAGAACAGCATTTTCTCAATCGTGTGCTATGGACTCCAGTTCCTTTAGGATATAATTTCTGCCCAAATAGGATTGGATGATTAAACAGGTTTATGTAATAGTGGCCTAAACAAAATAAAACCAGTTTCTTTACAACAAGACTTCTCAGAACCTTAATGTGCTCATGTGCATTGTGACTTGTACACATTGTGAGAGAAGTAGATAGTTGTGGGGTGCCAGGTGTGTGTGTATGTGGAGGGGTGATCTGCGGAACCCACTTTATTATTTTTTTATACAACATATTTTAATAGACAATGGTAACGTGCAACAGAATGAAAATAAATACAATTCATACGTGCACATCATGTCACTCAGACATAAATCCCTCAAGAGATAGTTATCAACGTTGTGCTTACTTATATCATAGAACGTAGATCTTCTTGACAAATATTTTTTAAATGCGCAAAGACAATTGTAAGCTATTACATAATTGCCAAGAGACAGACAGAAGGGTAAGAGAGAATTTATGAAGACAAGAAAACAAGATTTTAGGACAAAATCTAAATGGATATTAGACAGTGATGAAAGATACTATTATGGGGGCACCTGGGTGGGTCAGTCGGTCAAGCATCTGAGTTTGGCTTAGGTCATGACTTGGTGGGTCATGAGTTCGAGCTCCTTGTCAAGCTCCATGCTGTCAGCTCAGAGCCCAGAGCCTGCTTTGCACTCCCTTTCTCTCTCCTCTCTCCCCCTGCCTGCACTCTGTCTCTTTTTCTGTCTCAAAAAATAAATAAAACACTAAAAAAAAAGATATTATTGTTGGATAAGCTTGTTTTTCCTGTTTTAGAAAAAAACAGGGGTGCCTGGATGGCTCAGTGTTAAGCATCCGATTCTTGGTTTTGGCTCAGGTCATGATCTCATGGTTCGGGAGCCTGAGCGCCCTGTCGGCCTCTGCACTGGCAGCACAGAGCCTGCTTGGGATCCTCCTTCTCCCTCTTTCTTGCAGAACTCACTTTATAAAATACTTTGAAAATGATCCCTAGAGCCATCAATGAAGACAGTGTTTTAATAACATGGTCGTAGGAAACTCCTCACTACTGTCTTTGAGCATAAAGAGGGATGATGTGGGTAAATATAAGCTTACAGTTAAATCCTTAAATTCAGCTTTGTAATAAGGTATTTATTACAGGGAGGGCCTCCCTTTCACAAAACAGCTCTTCATGCAGCTGTCATGGGAAGGTGTAGATCACAGGTCGGATCCATAGTGCCTTCCTATCTAGTGGGCTGATGCATTCTGCACATGTGTACCAAGGATGGATAGATTCACCCAGCATCTGCATCTCTTCTTTTGTTTTGTTTTAAATTTGTTTTAGAGAGAGAGAGAGAGACAGATTATGAGCAAGGGAGGGGCAGAGAGAGAGAGAGAGAGAGAGGGAGATACAGAATCTGAAGCAGGCTCCAGGCTCTGAGCTGTCAGCACAGAGCCTGATGCAGAGCTTGAACCCACAAACCACGAGATCATGATCTGAGCCAAAGTCGGACGCTTAACCAACTGAGCCACCCAGGCGCCCTACATCTGCATCTCTTCTGAGTAAGCACCCACAAACTCAGTTTCAGTAACGTGGTAGCTGAAATGTTTCACAGAGGTGAACTGTTTTAGACCTGTAGCAGTATGGTCTTCTGTTTAAATATAAGGACTGTGTTAATGAAGATGAGAGCTGTTAGCTCTTCAAGAACTTAAAACAAGGAATTAAAATGGTCACCTTTTATTCTGTTATAGGAGAAAATGCAGGACAGACACCCATGAACATCAATCCTCAGCAGACCCGTTTCCCCGATTTTCTTGATTGTCTTCCGGGAACAAACGTTGACCTAGGAACTTTGGAATCTGAAGACCTGATCCCCCTCTTCAATGATGTAGAGTCTGCTCTCAACAAAAGCGAGCCCTTTCTAACCTGGCTGTAGTCAGTGCCATTGTAACTTGGATGCAGCCGTGACTTGACATTTCCTGGGCCTCTTGGAAAAAGCAATGGAGCAGAGCAAGTCTGCAGGTGTCCACTTTCTGCCTCCATGACTCAGTGCTCCCTCCTTTCCATGTGGCCAGTTTAATCATTGCCTGGATTTGATTGACAGTAACTTAAGTGCAACATAAACAAATAAATATTCTATTTTCATTTTCTGCAGGCCTGAATGCCTGTGAATTCAGGGCTATGCAGAATTGATCATGCAGAATCGCTTCTTTGTTTTTCTATCTGCTGCCCCACGTCTAAGCTGTAGGGGTGTTAGTTGAAATTTATACGTCAATTGATTATAAGCCACAAAAAGCTGACCACAGGCAGTGACTTGTGACAGGCGGCTCGGTCCAGGAAATGTACATGAAATTAAACCTGATTCATGGTTTCAAAAACTGTACTGATGACAGTAGTACCAAATGCTTTAAAAAATATTTAACTTGAGCTTTAAAAAAAATCATTGTATGGATAGTAGATCTCCGCTGTATGGAATACAATGTAGTTTTGAATCCATGCTGGTTCTGATGGTTCTTTTACTCCGTATTTGCAAAAGCGCACACGGTCTTTTGTACTTTGTCCTTTCTCATTACTCTGCTGCATAGCGTCTGGACAACCCGCCCTTCTAGCCAGAGGGGAAGCGGGAACGTGAGTCACCGCTCCTACACGGCAGATCTCATGAAAGAGACCAGTTTGGTACTAATGATGAGCATTTATTAAACAAAACTTTTTAAAATTACAAGTTGGATTTTTTTTCTTTGCAGCTTAGAATTTGGTGTTTATTTTATATCGCACAATCATTTTGTAGCTAATGACAAAGGGCAGCCAAACGTTTTTGATGCATCAGTGGCGGCTGTATTTTTGTCTTTTGAAAAACTTGTTCTGAAGACATGAGGACCACATAGCTTTCAGCCTGGTGGCACACAGAGTAAACTGTTGCTTTTTAAGTTCTGAAGGCTTATCGGTTTTGCTTTCAAGGTTTCAAGTGTTTAAAATAATCTTATCTATGAAACTGTTTGAAGGATGAAGCAGATCTCTGACTGACGTGTAAAAAACTGCCCTCTGAGGGTGTATGGTGGAGACATGTTTCTGAATTCAGTAAAATTGATTCCTAAGTATGTTATCCTAACCCTGTTTGCTACAGTTGGTATAAAAAGGCATGAAATATGTACTCAATACCTCTTATGTAACCAAAAACATTTTTTATTAGCTTTTAAGGACTGAGAGAGAGCATCAGGTTCACCCGGCATGGACCTCTGCCTGCATTGCTGATGAAGTCCTCGATTGTTTAATATTTTGAACTGACGTTATTTATAATCTATGAATTTAATATCTTTTTGAAAGACATTAATAATTCAGGTCTCTGAGAGGAACCTTCAATTCCCAAGGGGGCTTATCTATTGGGGATCTCAAGTAAGATCCTTTCCAATCTACCAGAATATAGACAGGCAGAATACATTTTATCTTGTTGGAAAGAAGGCAAGTGAAAAGGTCAGAGATGAAGTAGTAAAGTCACGGTATATCGTGGAAAGGATTAGTTGTGAAATGGAAGTCGACAAGTGATCACACCCCAGAAGCAAGACAAGCAGGAGGTCAGAGAGGTGCCCCGAACAAACAAAGCAACGATTTTCTACTACAGCTTTTATCCCAGGAGACACTGTTGTAGAAGAAAAGGCTTTGGTGCACTTTATGTGGAAGAAGCAGAGGAAGGGCCCGGGTTGCCCTGTCCGCGATGCTGAGCATGTCTGTGGACAAGAGCTCATGCCCGCTGCTGCTTCCGACACAATGAAGTGATTTCTTTTTCCCGAAGGACCCACGGTTTATGTTCTTCTGATTCCTTCTCTCTCTGAGCGCTCTGAGAGAGCTGGGGGTAGATGTTTATGTTGCTACTAAATTGAAGGGAGCACTACTTCTTTTTCTCTTTTGTGAGCAATAAGAGTTGTACATTCTAAGAAAAAACAAAAAACAAGGGACCTAATGAAACTGAGCAGTGTTACTGTATTTTTTTAAAAATATTTTTATAGGCTAATTTTCAGGTTATTATGTGTAAAAGAAACAGATAACCCTCTTTTTTAAAGTAGTTAAAACATCGATGATTTGTGTTATCAATTTTTAGAAGTAATTTCCTTGTAAGCTTGTGGCATTAGAAAATACTAGAAGAATTTTTTTAGTGAAATTAGTTGAAGCATTTATTAATGAACATAACAAATATTTTTTTCCAGAATTAAATATGAACCATGACTCTGTGCTTACTTGATAGACAAAGCCAGATGTAATTTTTTTGTTTTGTTTTTAAGGCCATAGAATATGGCCTTTGTTAAAGAACACTAAGGCTAGAAATCTAAATGTAAGAACAACTTTTTAAAGGGTATTTCCTATAATTGTAAGTGTTAAAACCCCTGCAGAATTCACGACAAGGTGCTATTTATATTTCTTATTATAAAAGAACTGCCAGGACATCTAGTCTTTTTAGTCCTAAATGAGCAAATTTCAACATTTCACCTAATACCTCTGCCACAGAAAAGGCATATGAACAATTGAAATGGAAACATAATTTCAGAGATCTTTCAGGTATTTTTTTTTCCTGATAAAACACATGTTCTTGAGGTAAATACATTGTCAAGACCTATTTGCAGTTCTACTAAATCTAAGTAAGTAATTGCTAGTGTTTCCCCACAGTGTTCAGGATGTGAAATGCCATCTCTTTCGCTGATTGCAACATCAGGGAGGCAGGTTAAACTGACTGGAACATTCAGTGGCGGGGTGGGTGCTGTTGACCCCAGCGGGATAGAAAAGCTCTCTGTAGAAGCTGAGAGAAGTGTTGCTAATTAGAAGTTGAGTTCTCATGACATAGTTAGACAGTAAATTCTGAAAGTATAACTTATCTGAAAAAGAATAAGCTGTTAAAAAAGGACATCGTAGATTAATTTCACTGGGAAAATAGGTGATTGACAGAGACGATTTCCCTAACACACTACATCATTTATGTGCTAGTACTTTAACTTTTTTTAAAAAACAATTTTACTTCTACATTTTGTAATATGACATACGTGTGTTTATTTTTAATTTAGAATGCTGTGCGTACAGAAGGTATGCAGCCAAATCAGTCATATCAAACCATTTTACCTAGAGTTTGGTACTGGTTTTTACTTCTGATTCTGTATAAGAGAAATAAATACAATTCAATTTCCACTTGGAGCCTTTGTCTTTTCATTATTCGTGTGTGTTCCTTTACTCAGGGCTTTGAGTGGTACTGAAGAAAAGCTTATGTAACCCTCCTGGCAGACAATGAAAGAAAGAAAATTTTGTAGGCCAACATTGTTTTGTTTCAGATGTGTGGTCTTCCATATTCTAAATATCCACAGATTCTGGTTTCCACTTTATGTGAAGCAATCCACTGAGACTTTTTGTGTATGGAATTTATGTTACATGTATAATTAATATATATATATAATTTTTTTTAAATTACACTGTCCTAACACCCTCACCGATTAGATTGAGATGTCAGAACTCTGAGATTCTCAGGGAGCATGGGTGGCTCATTCAGTTAAGCATCTGACTCGTGGTTTTGGCTTGGGTCATGATCTCCCTGTTTGGGAGACTGAGCCCTGCATCAGGCTCTGCCCTGGCAGCACAGAGCCTGCTTGAGACTCTCCCTTTCTCTCACTGCCCCTCCCCTGCTTGCATACATCGATGTGCTCTTTCTCTCTCTCTCACAATAAATAAATAAACATAAAACAAGAAGTTGTCTAGGAGGAGAAAAAAAAAAAGTAAGATTTTCAGTCTTTATCCTGTGATATTAACAGTAGAGTGTGGCTTCTGTTTCAAAGCTAAAAACAGCTTATCTGAATGTGGGCTTGCGATAGTATATTTTCGCTGTCCATTGAGTCCCTTGATTTTCACTACTGTAATACTTTTGTCCACTTCACAGAAACATTAGGTGACAGCACTCTGAGCAGAAAAATATTTTCAAGCAAACTAACCAGCAGAAAGGAGAAATGGTGGTGGAAACAGCTTACCAATATTCCAGAGTCCTAAGTCTCATACATTCCTTTTTTAAAAAATTTAAAAAATATATTTTAATTCCAGGACAATTAATATACAGTGCTATAATGGTTTTAGGTGTACAATGTAGAGATTCAGCAATTCTATACATTACTCAGTGCTCATCATGGTAAGCACAGAACCTGCTTGGGATTCTCTCTCTCCCTCTTTCTCTGCCCCTCCCACTCACACTGTCTCTCAAAATAAAAAAAATAAATTTTGAAATAAAATTTTAAAAAATAAAAAAAATCACATTTGATTTGTATAAAAACATTTTTTTGGTTTCTTTCCCACTACATTCCACAAAATATTTGAGAAGATGTGTAGAGTTCAAACATTGAATGAAAAATGTACTTTCTATTTTTAGCAATAAATACAATACAAATTAGTCTCTCTTCTGGTTTTCTTCCAGCTTTTTAAAGATATAATTGAAATTATGTAAGTTTAAGGTGAACAATGCAGTGATTTTATGTATATATTGGAAAATGATTACTACAGTAAGATTAGTTAATACATGTATCATTTCACAGTTACAGTTTCTTTTTTTGTGGTGAGAACTTTTGACTGACACTTAAGTCTGCAAATACCAGACTTAGAAAATATCTCACTGTTACAATTTGTATCTCTTCCCCCCCCCCCC
>NW_027530356.1:2915020-3231914 GCF_008692635.1 Crocuta crocuta | reverse complement strand
ATTAATAGGCCGATTGAATGATATTTTCATAATATCTATAGTTAGCTCTCCACCAGATCACCTTAGATTCCTTTTTACTGTTTTATGCATCCCACCTCCCACCCTGATGTGTTTTTGCTTCCAACAGCTAGCATCTGTGGCTTTTTAAATTTTTTATTTTTAAGTAAAAATATAATTTTAATGTTCACTTATTTTTGAGAGAGAGACAGAGTATGAATGGGAGAGGGGCATAGAGAGAGGAAGACAGAATCTGAAGCAGGGTCCAGGCTCCAAGCTGTCAGCACAGAACCTGATGCAGGGCTCAAACTCATGAACCCTGAGATCAAGACCTGAGCCAAAGTCCGACACTCAGTCAACTGAGTCACTCAGGCATCCCTCTGTGGCTCTTTTTTTTTTCCTTAAAGGATTGCAGTCACTTTGTCCCCACACATTCAGAGAGCTAGATGCATAGGAATTTATATTCTACAGTAAGACCATTAGCCGACAGGTGGCTATGTAACTTCAATTTCAAAGTGCCCTGTGGGATCAGGCAGAGACTGCCTTCTCTAGGGCTTGGCCTGAGAGCATACTCTTGCTTTGTCTCTTTCCCTTTCCTGTCCTGTTTCCCCCACTCTCTTACCAGTTTCCCCTGTAAATACCCACTTCCTTGAAAAATCCTTAAATAATGCTTCTTTAGTAAGTCACTTGAACATGAGTCCTTGTACCAGGGTCTGCTTCAGAAAATCTGACCTAAGATAGTATCTGGAATATACAACAAATAGTATCTTGCATGTCAAATGAGAAGAACAGTCTAATAGAAACATGGGCCAAAGACATGAATTGGAAATGTATAGGATGGGAAACTGGGTGCCAAATAACTTGCCAACTTCATTACTAATCAGGAAAATGGAAATTAGATAGTAATGATGTACCATTTCATTTCTATCAAATTGCAAAATTAAAGACTGGTAACACCAAGTGTCAGCTAGGATTTGGGGAAATGGGGACATTTAGGGCACTGTTGGTGGCAGTGTAAATTGATAAAGGCATGAAGCTGGTCCCTCGGTCTGTTTGACTGACCAACCACTCTATCCCCAGTCCCTAGGGCGATGTCCAGATCCTAGAGGATGCCCAGTAAATTTGTTGGGTGAATTAATTTTTTGGCACATTATATTCCCCCAAGTGAGTGAGTAGTTTCAGAGATGACACATGGGGAAGAGGGGTTGCAAAATAGGAGGGAAGGAACTTTCTAGATGATTCAGTTGAGTAAACAAATCTGTCACCAGTTGATGGGGTGACAGGCATTGCAGCCACACTGGCTCAGAACTGGGACTTGTACATTTATAGTGTATCCAAGTTTCCATTTTTTCTTCCTTTTAGGATTGCAATGTTGAAAATTCATGTATTTGTATTTTCAATTAAAAAATTGTAGCTGCCAAATTTAAGATTCCTTTTCCCCTTGGGACACTGATTTTTAAAAAGTACGATTAATATTGTGTGTGTATCAAAGCTTCTAGGTATATAATTTACTTATCTTCTACTGAGAGCACATATGAAGGTATTGTGCGTGTAAGGTTGAAATCTAGAGAATTTATGATATCTGTCTTGCTGCCCAGAATAGTTAAATATATATAATGGATTAAAATGAATTTAGAATTAAGATCAGACACATTATGTCATGTTAGACTTTTTGGATGAGTTTCTAGTCACTGGAGTGAGATGGGTTTGTGAATGCTGTCCCTAAAACAGAATAGATTCATTCCAGGCATGCCTCAGAAGGTACACTCAGGTCCTCACAGCAGAACTCCTTAGAACTTTCTCTGGAATGCCCCCAAGTTTCAAGACTCACCAAAACAATTAGCCAATGCATGTTATTTTTTCACTGTCTCTGAAGGCTCTGAGAAACTGATCAAAGTTCTAGGTGTTCACAGAAGATTCTCACACACACATTTTGCGCTTACTTCCAGGTGGCTCATAGACTCACTGAAACCCTTCCACTGGCCTTAGATTTTGCAATTCTTTCCTGTAGGCTGTCCATTGAAATAGGTCCCTTGTAGTAACTTAAAAGTGTTAGATGATAAAGCCTTAACTGTAGTTCACAGAGATATATAAGCTGTGTTTAGAAATAATAATTTGCAGGGGTCACTGAATTTACCATGAAATTTTGTATGTCCTAAATGGATCCTTCTGTTTGTAAGTTATTAGGTCATATTAGTAATTGAACAAAGTGACACATGCCTCATAGGTTTGCAGTTTGAGGACCAAAAGTAGGGTGACCAAGTGTCCAAGTTTCCCGAGACTCAGGACTCTCAGTATTAAAATTGGGAAAGTCCCAGCAAATTGAGAGTTGGGAAGGATGCATCATGTACTCATTGGCAGAACTGGCTACATAATTTGTGGGACCTGGTGCAGAATGAAGATGTGGAGCCCTTGCTCAAATATATTGACATTAGAGCATTAAACTGTAGGCCTCCTGTGAGGGTGGGGCCCTCTGTAATTGCATAGTAAGCATCCTGAAGCCAGCTCTGTTTACTGTAATCCTGCAAATCAAAGGATTTCCTATGCTAGTGTATCTTTATATAAGAATAAGAAAGAAGAGGCTAGCATTGAAAGAAAGAAAGAAAAAGAAAGAAAGAAAGAAAGAAAAGAAAGAAAGAAAGAAAGAAAGAAAGAAAGAAAGAAAGAAAGAAAGAAAGAAAGAAAGAAAGAAAAGAATTACAAGAATTAAGGTGGGGAATTCTCAACATTTTCTTCTGAAATAACCTTTCACCAAATCTTCCACATAGTTGGTTGTATTTCCAGTAGTAGGAGAGAGTTAAGTTGGGTCTGAGGCCCCTGCTCCTAAGCCAGATTTGGTTTTTCCTAAGGATGCCAAAGAATGTAAGACTCTTAGGATCTTCTTTGATATCTCCCAATATTCTCAAAGCCACTAATATCAGACAACCAGCAAATATATGCTGAACCCACTCTGTATTTGCTAAGCCCCTACCATCTTGAAGGCACTAATTAAGTATTGGAAATATATCAGGATGAAGAAAACTCAACCCTTTCTCTAGAGGACCCATACATTTAATTAGGGCCATATATTATGGGACAAAGAGTAATGGGAGCTCAAAGTAGGGAAGGAAGAAGAGGAGTGAACAACCTCAAATAGGACATGGGTTGTGAACCTTAACTTCTAGGAGATTCTCAGGCAATTCAGGGAAAGGAAACAGCATATACAAAAGCCCAGAATTTTGAAAGCGGGATGGTGAGAAGGCCCATGGGCCTGAAGGGACAGTACAGGAAGGCAGTGAGGCAGGAGGTAAGTAAATAAACTAGATGGAGATGATCCTTGAAGGGGCTCCAATGCTTCCAGAGCTGGAGTGTAGCCTGAACAATGGAAGCCACAGGAAGTTTTCAAATAGTAGAGTGATTTAAAGGAAACATGCAGAAAAGTGAAGATGAAGTGGAATAGAGTGAAGTTGGTGGCCCTCTCTGAGGACAAGGGCCTATTTGGCACTGTGGGGATAGAAAGAAATTGAAATCATGGCTTCTGCCTCCAAGAGAATAATATACTGCCATGTACCTAGCACCAAGTGTACGTCAACATAGAGACAGAGATCACTTGAGGCTTGCTTGTGAGGTAGGATGAGTGGAGCAGGCAGAGCATTCTGGGGCTATGGAACTGGTAAACAAAGGTGTGTACGCACAAATGGAAGGGAAACTATATATATTTTGACAACCCTACTGTGTTCCTGTGTGTGTGTGTGTGTGTGTTTATTGTAGTACCATTACACTTTTAGAGTCTTTTAGGCTGAATTGACATCTTTGTAACTAATATTTATAATTAATAATAGAAAGACTTATTAGTCTTTCTATTCAGTTCAACCTATTTGCTTAACATCCTCAAAGATTGAGAGTTGAAGATGGGTAGACAAAAACCAAAGAAATAAACTCCCTTAAAACTTCCGTCTTGGAAGTCAGGCACTAGACCGGCTCTATCAGAAATGACAGATAGAGGGGCGCCTGGGTGGCTTAGTCGGTTAAGCGTCCGACTTTCGCTTAGGTCATGATCTCGCCGTTCGTGGGTTCAAGCCCCGTGTCGGGCTCTGTGCTGACTGCCAGCTCAGAGCCTGGAGCCTATTTCAGAGTCTGTCACTCCCTCTCTCTCTGACCCCCCCCCTGCTCACGCTGTCTCTCTCTCTCTCCTAGAAATAAATAAAAATATTTTAAAAAAAAAGAAAGAAATGACAGATAGATGGTTGACCCTTGAACAAGACATGGGATTAGGGGTGACCCCCAGTGCAGTTAAAAATCTGCATAAAACTTTTGACTCCCCCAAATTTAACTACTAATAGCCTACTGTTGACTGAAAGCCTTACTGAAGCAAAAATAGTCAAGTAACACATATTTTGTATGTTATATGTATTATATGCTGCATTCTTACAATAAAATAAGTTGGAGAAAAGAAAATCATAAGGGAGAAAAATACATTTACAATACTGTACTGTATTTATTGAAGAAAACTCATATATAAGTGGACCCATACAGTTTGAACTTGTACTGTTCTAGGATCAACTGTAATTTTAGTCTCTGGAAATTCACTTGACCCTCCTGGGTATCATTTCTTATTCTCCTTACCCATAAAATGTTTGCTTTCTCATGGCACTAAAATCCTTCCCTTCTAGACTCTTCCTTAGTGTATGAACAGATATTCTACATTGAGAGATAGATGGATTTGTCATATACACAAAAACACTTTTTTTCTTACGGCCTTCTTTTGAGAGTCCAATAGTTATAGCAGACTGGAGGATGAGAAACTGATATTTTAACTATGACTCTAATACCCAAAAGTGACATAATTTCAGCCAGCATGTTCATCTCTGCTAACTGAGGGCCTGACATTTCCACCATTGAGATGTAGGACTGTTTCAGAAAAAGTTCCCAGCCCAACTCTCTTACTTGGGTATTGATGATGTGACTAATTGGGTTATAAGTGGGGAAAACTCATTTACAGGATTAGCAAATGATTAAGTCAGTAATCTCTTATACTCCAGGAAAAGAATCCATTTATGGAATTAGCATAGAGTAAAACAAGAGTTTCAGAGAATGAGAAAAGGGAAACACTAATAGGGAAAAGTGAGGTCTAGTACATTCCATGCAGCATTGCAAGTCCTGGAGAAGGTGGGTGTGTGAGCATTAAGAAAGGGCATGTGTGAACAGCCCCCTTTACAAATTTGCCGTGGGCTTCATTCCTACAACCAGTTAAGTTCAATGCCATGCAGCTATTAATTAACACCACAGCCTTAGCCAAGTCTCTTACAGTTTTGAAACTTCCGTTTCTTTACATGTAAAATTGGCTATTATAATAAAAATAGGGAGGTACAGTGAGAGGTAAAGATTAAGAAAAGTGGCTTAGGTAGAACACCCAGTAATTCCCAGGTTGTACTCAAATGTTTGTTTCCTTCTTTTTGTGAGCTTTCCCCCCCTCTCTTCTTCCCAGGCCATCTTTTTCTTCAGAGCACTTATCACCATGTAACAGTGATAAGAGATAATTCACTTCTCCATTGCCTCCTCCCATTAGCCTATTGGTGTCATGAAAACAGGGATTTTTGTTTGTTTTATGTCTAGCATCTTGAACAATGCCTGGTTGATGGTTCAAAAATATTTTCAAAATATTTGTTGAATGGATGAATTTGTGAGAATAGTTTTTCACATTGCAACCCTTCCTTTGGACAGTACTGTCTTTGATTGACTTGTTTGCTCACACTTCCAGGCCTTGGATTGATGAGGCTTTGGGAAAATATTTCTCTATGGGGAGATATTTAGAAAGACAGCCAAGCCTGTCTGCTGAGAAAACTACCTGCTGAGTGAGCCAGTAGGCTGAGCCGCCACTAGAGGGCAGCAGCGGGCGCTGGCAGGGTGTGGTGATCAGCCCCCACTCCGCCCCCCACCTTGCAGACTGGGTAAGGGGTGGGGTATCAGGGAGGGGAAAGTAGAAAGTTCCGGCAAGAGGCTGATGTTTTTGTTTTCCTCTTTGTACTCACCTATATATCCGTTTGCCAGGAAAGTTTGTGGCTTTTGGGCGAGAAAAGTTTTTTGTTTTTATTAAGTACATAGCAAAAGAAAAAAAAAAAAAAAGAAGAAAGAAAGAAAAAAAGAAAAAAGAAAAGAAAAAAAAAGGAAAAAAATTCAGGACATTCTCTGTGGATCACCTGCCTCAGAATGTCCTTAGATGTTAGTGTTAAATGTGAATTCCTCTGATTTCCTGAATCTGAAGGAGGGTGACGCTGGGAATCTGTATTTATTTAGCAAGCTTCCGGGTGATTCTGGCTCACTCTCAAGTTTGAGGACCACCACACCTGGTGAGTAGTCTCCAGACTTTTTATCATGAAGCCCCAGTGTAAGCATTTTCCCTGTTTGTCTCTTTGCTTATAAGTTATATGCATAGATGTCTCTTCTAATGTATACACTATAAAGCATTCACAAAAATAGAAAATTTGAAAGGATGAGAAATCATGCACATTAAAGTTTATATATGAACTTCCCACGCCACAGTTTGGATGAGAGGGTGAGGATAATTCATGCAGATGAAATGTTATTTAACTGATCCGCAGGATGATTGTTTTGGCACAATACTCATTTTCTCAAGTTTATGGCTTGAACGTCAGTGGGCGTGAGACAGCATGATTATCTGTAGAGGTTTTATTTCTGTTTCAGTAGTATCACTGGGCATTCTCCCTCTGCTTCCCCACAGAATTCACATTTGGTGCTCAGCAAAGTTGTCATATTTACCCTCTTCCCCAACCTGATGTCCCGAGTGCAAATTCTAGGTACGAAACCAAGTGTAGACTGGTCAGTGTGTTTGTATGCAGCCCATAAATGCCCAGGTAATTCATAAACACACACACACACACACACACATACACACACACACTCTTTTTCTCTCCAGAGGCTACTTTAAGACTGAAAAAGTTGCAAAATGGTCTCCTAGGAAACCCTGCCCACAAAAAGCTTTAAATTTAATGATTTGACTCTCAGTCTGGCTCTTAGCCTCTCTGGGGTTATGGGCTCTTTGAGAATCTAATGAAATCTTTGCTGTTTCTCTCCAGGGCAGGGGGAAAAAATACTCCTCCCACTACATGTACCATTTCAGAGGGCGTGAAAACTTTTAGAGTTCTCTGAGCCAGCAACATCAACATTTCCTGGGAACTTACTTGTGAAGCCCCACGCCCAAACCTACTGAATCAGAAACTTTGGGGTGGGAATAAGCCCTCCAGGTATTTTTGATGAATACTCAAGTTTGAGAACACTCCAGAGAAGAGGTTCTCAAACCAGCCTCATTAGAATCACCTGGTGCTTTTTTCGATTTCTTTTCTTTCTTTTTTCTCTTTTCTTTTCTTTTCTTTTCTTTTCTTTTCTCCTTCCTTCCTTTCTTTCCCTTTCTCTCTCTCTCTTTTTTTTTTTAAAGCATTGATACCTGGGCCCCAATCTCCTTTAATTAAAAGCGGCATCTCTGGAGGTGGCACCTGAACCTGGGGATTTTTAAAAGCTCTCCAAAGGCGCTAAACTCTGTGGACCAAGGTATTAAGAACCCAGGCTACTTCTGACGATCCCCAAACCGGAGCAGAATAACACTAGAGAAGAACTTGGCCACAGCCTGACTCATCACTTTCATTTACACACTGAGAAGCTTTTCCAAGCCTGCACAGTTAACTGAATGTCTAGGCACCCATTTCTCCTCCTTCTCCTGTTCCGGGAAGTAACACACACTGAAATGGTGAGCCCCAAACATTCCTGAAGAAGCCTGGACAGCGAAGACATGCATATTTAAAAGTAGCCTAGATCAGGGCGTTTTTTTTTCCAGTTACAGATCATTGACATCAGCTTCCAGCGATTTTTCCTCTTTGGCTTAACTCTGCTGTTCATTTTCATTGAACTCAGTTCATTAAGCTTTCTTGAGAAGAAGCTTTACTTCGGTCTGGTCAGTGGAAAGCAGAAGAGCTTTAGTGGGGTCGTAGGACAGACTTTCTGATGAGACCGGGACCTAGGAGAGGAGATGTGGGGGGGTGGTGTGGGAGAGCCTGCTTGGGGGGAGGGGGAAGGTCAGGCCCTGGAGCCAGGAGTCCTGGGTCTCATGCCAGCTCTGTCACTGACTCACTCTATGACCTTGGGCTTCTCGCTCAAGCTCTTCATGCTTCGGTTTCTTCACTTCTCAATAAGGATGATAATAATAGCACAACTACCCCCATGGGTTGTGACTGCTGAAGGGGTCTGACGCATGTCAGGACTGATTTCCACATCAGATCGCATGCTCTGCAAGTGTAAGCTCGCCAAGGGCGGCAGCGGAGTGACAGGGGAGCCTCCTTGCCACTGCATGGGAGGCGGGGAGCTTAGGAACCTGCCTTCCTTTCCTCTCCATTTTTGAACCTGCCTCTGCATTCCCAATTCTCCATGATAACTCCATGGAGTAGAAATAAACCGGGAAATAAAAAGCATAGGAGTGAGCAGTGGGCTGGGGGAGGGGGATGACTGTGTGTAGTTGCCTTTTATATAGGTGCTTTGAAAGATTATATAAAAATGCTGATTTTTTATTCTGTATTTTATATTCTGATATTTTAATTGATTGCACTATGTCAGGTTAGCATGAAATGTATTTCATGCTATTTCACTGATTGCACTCTACAGGCTAGCATGAACAGTATAAGTGATGACATTTATAAAAATGACAAAATGTTAATACTTTCAGTTCTGTATCGGAACTTTAAATTAGCATAACGAACCACCCCTTTTCCTGGATGCTGTGAGGAGCATTAGTGAGGTTTGCAGCACAGTGCCTGAGAGTGGGATTCTTACCTTCCAACAGTTAAGACTCTTTGGGTTTAGATCCTGGATTTTTCATTTGCTGTTTACGGGGCCCTGGGAAAGTTTATTTTTTCTAAGCCTTGTTTTCCTCTTATGCGCTATGAGCTAATCATAGTTCCTATATCACAGGGTTGGGTCCGATGGAAAAAAAAAAACAGACTTAGATAAGGAAAAACTTTATTCAGAAGAACTGTTGCAACACGAAAATCTCCTATCTCAGGAATCTGCAGGCATCTCAAAAACAAACAGAAAAGGCTTTTTTTTTTTTTACAGGCTGGGGTAAGCAGACTTTGGCAGCGATGGGAAGTTGGGCAAGCTCATGGCATGCTCACTGGGGTCTGACAGGAAATGTGTCTCCCTGTGGTCAGCCGATTGCCTGGATAAGCTAATAAAGGGACACTTTGGTGCTTGCTCAGGCGTAGGGGCAAACAGAGTTCAGGGGCCTGCGGGGAGGAGAGGAGCCTGTCTAAAGTTTGGGGAAGACAAAGCAGCCTGTGAGGCTGGCACAGTTGTGAGCACTTGGTCAGTTCTGAGGACGAAGTGAAATTAGGCATGTATAGTACTCTGGGTGTTACCAAGAAATGCTGGGGTTGGTTTTTTTTTTTTTTTATTTATTCTTATTACAGATCCTCGAGTCTCAAATGCTTGAGAGGAGCTTTTTTCTTTGTCCTGAGCAGAATAATTCAGTCACACCATCGCGACAATGGTAGCATCCGTCCAGTGCACATTTACTAGGTTCCGGGCCCAGGGCTGGGGAGAGGTCTGAACGTGGATGAGATGGGGTTTCTGAGCTCAAGGGGTTCGCAGTCCAGAGGGAAAGAAGGAGTGTTATGCGATATAACAGGGAAGGAAAACCATTCTGACGTATCGAGGAGGCCGCGGGAGAGTGGGAGGGGTACTATTAGGTGTGAATAACCTGGACAGCATGAGCCCTGAATGGAGTCTGAAAGGAGAAGCATTTACCGTGATGAACAGGAGGGAAAGAGGATTCCCACGCACATGGGACAGCATACTCAAGAACGGGGTTCGGAAGAGTGTGTGGGGCCAAGGACAAGGATTCCCACATTCCGGGCAAGGCAGTGCTGGATCCGCAGAGGCCAGTGGGCACTGTGTGATGAAAGTCACTGAAAGGGCAGGGGCATAGTAGGGGCTGCAGTTAGGACGGTCCTGTACAGGTCCTTCCTGTAGTTCAGTGTCTGCTTGATGCAGATGATGGCACTCTCTGACCCCAGGGTTTCAAGAGAGCCATGCACGGAGGACTGGAAGAGTTCAGCCCAGAATTGTTGCTTTGAGATGCCAGTGAAATGTTCAAAAACAGATATATTTAGCAGGCAGGGCAGTGGTCTGGGCTGGAGATAAAGATTCGGGAGTCATGAATGTAGTTATTAAAACCACAGCAATGAAGGGGCACCTGGGTGGCTCATTTGGTTAAGTGTCTGACTCGGCTCAGGTCATGGTCTCACGGTTCATGAGATTGAGCCCCGCATCGGGCTCTGTGCTGACAGCGCAGAGCCTGGAGCTTGCTTGGGATTCTGTGTCTCCCTCTCTCTCTGCCTCTCCCCTGCTCACACTCGGTCTCTCTGTCTCTCAAAAATAAATAGCATTAAAAAAAACCCCACAGCACTGAGGATCATCTGGGAGAGTATTTAGACCAAGAAAAGCAGTGCTCTGAAGTCAGAACTCGAACATTTAAGGAGCAGAGCACATCCTTTTAAGTATGTGTGTCACTTTGGTGACAGGCAAATATTTCTTTATGCACATATGTGTGCACTCAACTGCTAATTACCAAGCACTGTCTACACATAAAACACCATGTTGGTTTCCAGGAAAAAGAAGTAATGGTTCTTCTCCTCAAGCAGCACATGATCTAGACCAGTTGATCCTCAACTGTGGGTGAGTGTGTCCCCCAAAGGGATATCTGGCGATATTTTTGCTTGTCAAAACTGAGGAGAAGAGGTTGCTACTAGATCCCCCAGGTAGGGGTCAAGGAAGCTGCTAAACACTGTGTGGTGCTCAGGACTGCTCTCCCCACCTTGATAATCAGTTGTGCCAAATGTCAGTTGTGTAGAGCTTGAGGAACCTTGATCCACGCTAAGAGATAATATATGTACACACACAAGAAAACGAAAGAACCATTCCGCTCTCTAGACTGGTGATGGTGGCTTTGGAATGTGTCATCTTGGCTAAGCCATACTACATTTCCCAAACTACCTTTTTCTATGTTTCCTGTTAGAGAACACCACAAGAACGGCTCTTGCAACAGAGGGGAGGCAGCACTGATTTGTAGCTCATACACACTGTTGCCAGTGCGCTGCCTCCTCTCACTGACGCAGAGCAGCTGCTGGGCCCTCCAGCCGCTGGGCAGCCTCCCTCAGTGTCTTCTCCAGCTTCGCTGAACCCTGGGCCAGGTAGGGTGTATTGAGTTCCGTGAACAAAAGGCCCCGGCTTCCTCAGGGCACCCCCACCATCAAAGCCAGAGGCATCAAGAACTGACCTGGGTTCTGTCCATCCTTCTGGGCTTTAGCTCATGTGGGTTCCAGTTTGTTCTCACTGTCTCACATCTCCTCTTCCTACTGGCCTGTCCTGTGGGCCTCAGCTCCAGCCTCAGACATGAAGGCAACATGTTTTCAGAGACTGCTAGCTCCCACAATTACTAAGGGCAAATTCTTGTGCATATATATACATGGCTGCATATATATATATATATATATTGCATATACGTATATATATATATATATATATATATTGCTCCACAGAAACAACAAATTTATTGATTGCTTACTAGGCACTGGAAGTACAGACTTGAATCAGGTACTGCCCTTGCCTCAAAGAATTTGTAGTCCAAAGTATAAAGAAATAAGTTACATATTTGTGAAATCAACACAAAGTTGGGTATTCCCTGAAGAGAAGCTTCTAGACAGTTTCATGACCAAACGTGTGTGTGTGTGTGTAGGAGGATCAACCAAGGGAGGGGCTCATACATCTTTACCCTTTGTTTCCTGTCTCATCCTATAAACCCTCTAATCCATATATTTTTTAATTTTATGGAAATTGGAGTTGAAAAATGGCCTTGTGTGTGAAAACTTGTCAAAGAATTGTTTTAATTCTTCATCTATATAATAGAACAGATTTGATGATGACTACAATTTCTTCATTTTTAAAGTTGTAAATCAATGAAAACCTCTAATAAGGAATTGATTGCTCTTAACTACATTTAAATTTTTTTAATGTTTTATGTATTTTTGAGAGAGGGGGCAGTGGGCAAAGGGGCAGAGAGAGAGGGAGACACAGAATCCGAAGCAGGCTCCAGGCTCTGAGCTGTCAGCACAGAACCTGATATGGGGCTTGAACTCAAAAACTGTGAAATCATGACCTCAGCTGAAGTCAGACACTTAACCGACTGAGCCACCCAGGCGCCCCTACGTTATTTTTTTCAGAGAGAGCATGCACATGTATGCTCCCACACAAGCAAGCTTGAGCAGGGGAGGGGCAGAGGAAGAGGGAGAGAGAATCTCAGGCAGGCTCCCCACTCTGCACAGAGCCCAGCAACACAAGAACGGCTGGATCCCAGAACCATGATAATCCTGATTTGAGCCCAGATCAGGAGTCAGGTGTTTAAACGACTGAACCCCTAAGGTGCCCCTTTACATTCTTATTTCCTCATCAAATAACTTAGGTTGGGGAATCAGTCCTAATGGCCTGATGTCTCAACCTCTGGACCATAATTACTTGTCACCCTTTAGGATTTAGTGTGTACTGCATTGTATTAATAGTAATCAGTAGAGGGTGGGTTCCCAATGGGCTGAATAGTGTCTGACTCATTTTCATCCTTGGTGCCTGTCAGTCTATAGTCTATGTAAGTCAACGGTTGCTCAAACTGGCTGGTTTTTAGCATCACCTGAAAGGCTTTTAAAACTCAGTAATAGACAAAACATAGGCTTTTATGCCTTAGGCTTAGACTTTCAAATGCAGTAGGTATAGGCTGGGGCCTTGGAATTGTAATTTCAGGACATTTTTTAGGTGATCTGACAATCATGTTTGAGAACCAATGTTCTGCACTGACTGGAAACTCTGTGTGTGTGTGTGTGTGTGTGTGTGTGTGTGTGTGTGTGTGTGTGTGTGTGAAAGAGAGAAAGAGAGAGAGAGAGATATCTTAGAGTTTGTTTGTTTTGAGAGAGAGAGCACAGACGGCAGGGGCAGAAAGAGAGGGTGAGAGAGAGAAACCCAAGCAGGCTCCACACTGTCAGTGCAGAGCCCAGTGTGGGGCTTGAACTCACAAACTGTGAGATCATGACCTGAGCCAAAATCAAGAGTCAGACACTTACCCAACTGAGCCATCCAGGCGCCGCAGGTGTGTGATCTTAAGTGCCTATCTGCTTGTCTTTCTTCCTTCTGCCTATTAAATAGCACAAGAAACGGTCTCTGATCTCAGAGGTCTCACTGTAGTGAAGGCAAAATAGAGTGTATAAACTTCAAGTCTTGAGTGCCCCATGGCCAACACGCAGTAGGCAGTTGTTAATTGCTTTACTGATGACTCTGACAAACCTAGTTTCAGTGTGCCTAACTTACACAGTGTAGCCTACCAGCTTGGCAGGTACAGAAGTGAGGCTCTTTGGTTTGTACCTCTTCTGAGATGCTTTTTATTGTACATCAGTCATGTTGACAGTCCCATAGGCCTCCTCGTTTCACCCTTGGGGAACTTCAGAATGTCTCGCATGATTTGGTTGCTTTTCAGCAGTGCTTTTACAGATAGGGAAACAGAGACTTAAGAAGTAACTTTCTCAGGTGTGTGATAGAGCGGGGGTTTGAACTCAAATCAACAGAATGGATTTGACTGATAGTGTCTGATTCATAAAACCAAAGTTATTGTCCTAATATAATATATAGAATTAATAATACCTGTTACCTTAATCCTGGTCATATGCTGACAAAATTATTACCCACGACAATTTTTCTAAAACATTGTTTTTTATCTGATCAAAAGAAGCCATTTTCAGAAAAGATGAAGAAAATGTGGTATTCATTCAGTCTTTTCCCCTTCCTCCCACACATGATCTTTATCTTATTACCTCTGAATTATGATTTAATATACATAAGAAAATCTTGCAAATATTAGCAGGCTCAAAAGACTAGTCACAAGTAATTCAAACATATTAGTCAAAAGGACACCAAATAAAATTATTTATAATACATCAGTTATTCTGTTTTCCTCATAAATCTTGAAAACAAAAACTGGTGTTTCTCATTTTTGATGTGCTCTTCTCCCTTGAATTATGTAAAAGTTCCAGAGATATAAACAGCTCTATATACAAAGAAGCAGTGTGGTGGTACATGTGACTTCACACATTTTTCACTCAAAAAAAATCATGAAAAATTTGCTTTGAACCTGTTCTTCAATTCTAAAAGGAAGCTAATTGGAACGATTTGGAAACCTCACTGAAGTGGCCAAACTATTTTGTATTTGAAAATAGCATAAACATCTAAGTGGAGCTAAGCTGGGAGCTAAGCTGTCTTGGAAAGTGGAAAGGATAGTTCTGCTGTCCCTAAGCTTTGTCCGTTAGGGACACAAACGGAAAGTGCCAACCCCAGAAAGAAGAATAAGTTTAATGTAATGTCCCAGCTGCCATCGAGTTAGAACAGCTCATCAAGGTGATTTAAACGGGTCCTTCTCCCTAGAAGGTAGAAAAGTTCATTATGACATCATTCTTTTTTTCGTTTTGTTTTCTTTTTTCCTCTTGTCTCCTCCCTCCCCCACAACCTTCTTCGTGATTACTCCTACTCGGTATTAGTTACCTATTGAATACTTTCAATACTTTCCTGTTTCACAGCTTTAATTTGTCACCTACCTGTTTTTAGGTTATAAGGGTTGAGGCTTCAATTTCTTTTGCCTCTGTTTATTATTATTTTTTAAAATGTTTATTTATTTTTGAGACAGAGACAGAACGTGAGTGGAGGAGGGGTACACAGAGGGGGAGACGCAGAATCCGAAGCAGGCCCCAGGCTCTGAGCTGTCAGCACACAGTCCGACATGGGGCTCGAACCCACGAACTGAGAGATCATGACCTGAGCCGAAGTTGGATGCTCAACCGACTGAGCCACTCAGGCACCTCTGCATCGCTTATTATTAAAAAATGTTTTTGATAAGAGGTACAGAGAGCTTAAGTCATGTATCCAAACCCACAATGAATAAGCAGAGGAGCCAGGATTTGAACCCGGAGAGATTGACCCCAGAGACTGTGCCCCTTTCCTTGAAGCTGCACTGCCTCGCCAATTTTCATACCTTGTAAAGAACAATCAGTACAATGTTCTGAGCCTTCTGACCGTTGATGTAGATGCATAGTTATCACCCCGTGTTAGACTCAGCAACCTTAGGAAGTAGGTTTAATAACCACATTTTGCAGACAAAGAAACAGTTGCGTGCAGCTGACTTTGCCAAGACTGCACAGCTGGCACTCAGCCCGGCTCTCCTAGCTTGTACTGCAGGCACGTGTCCATCTATTACCTCATTTAAGGACTGTGCCAGGCTCAGGAATCTCTCGATAAATACTTTCTGCTTGAACGGATGGATCTGCACACTCACTGTAAAAGCTCGGCAGGAGGCAGTTGGGGTAACTAAGACTTGAGAAGTTAGGAAGCTTGCTGGGGTCACTCAGCTAGGTGGTTGTGGAACTAGGCCGTGAGCCCAAGTCCCCCCACAGTGGGACACGGCGGGGGATGCCGACCAGCTGTATGAGAGGCAAGCTGCCAGCAAGAAAGGAATCCTTAGCAGACTGATTGTTAAAAAGTGCAGCTCTCATGTGCTGCACTCTCTGAAATATCTGGTAGTGAAGTTTAATGATGTCTGCAAATGACTTTCCAGTGGTTCAGAAAGAGAGCCAGCAAATATGACCAGAGTTGGCTCTAGGTGAAAGCATACAAGTGTTCATTCTACTGTTCCTTTAAATTTTATGTGGAGTTAAAGTTTTTCAAACAAGAAGTTGGAGAAGAAGGAAGGGAAGGGAAGAAGGAAAGGGAAGGAAGGAAGGGAGGGAGGGAGGAAGGAAGGAAAGGAAGGAAGGAAGGGGTCCTCAGGGGGTATATATTTACCTTCTGATTCTTGGGTTCACATGCACTGACAGCTGTGGAGTCTTTTGACTATCAAGTGATTTATTCATTAAAATTGTTAAAATACGGTGTTTCTATAGATGACACTCACTGAAAAGAGTCAGTTTACTGGAACCTATGGGCATGTTTTTAAATTTATAGATAATTCTCAAATTTAATAAACTACTATCTTCTATTTAAAGGGCAACTATCTTTCTTTTTCTTTTTTTTTTAATATTTTTATTTATTTCTAGGAGAGAGAGAGACAGTGTGAGCAGGGGAGGGTCAGAGAGAGTGGGAGATACAGACTCTGAAATAGGCTCCAGGCTCTGAGCTGGCAGTCAGCACAGAGCCCGACACGGGGCTTGAACCCACGAACCGCGAGATCATGACCTAAGTGAAAGTCGGACGCTTAACCGACTAAGCCACCCAGGCGCCCCGAAAGGGCAACTATATTTCTAATAAATCTTGTAATGAAAATTTGCTTCCTAATTAAATATAGGATTCTCTTCTGTGTAAGCAGAAAAGGAAATAATGAAAGTGTTTGGAATGAGCTGATTTAGCAAGCATGATTTCATTTTGGACGACCCGCAAGATTTAGCTGCTCAATATTCTTAACTTCTACCGTTAAAATAATTTTGATGGATTACTAACTGGTGGTTTTCTTTTCTTCTCATTTGTGTTTAAAGACCAAAAAAACTTAAATACAACACAATAGAACTGAACATTTATAGAACAAAAAACTCAATACTCAGTGAAATTTATTTGTAATACATGCATTTTATCATTAATTTTGGTGACCTTTTTATTTATATTTTGTATATTTTAAAATTTATAATTGCTGAAACTTTTTTTGAATAATATAAGCTAGAAGGAAGGAAATGAGTCAGAGTCTTCTTACTGACCATTTAATATTTGAGTTGAATTTCCTCCAAGTTTCTTTTCAATTCAGTGTTTTTTCTTATTTACATGGTTGTTTATTTGTATACTTTTTAAAATCTAGTTTTTTTATTTTTACTTTTTAAAAAAGATTTTGGTTTTAAGTAATCTCTATACCCGATGTGGGGCTTGCACCCACAATTCTCTAAGATCAAGAGTCACATGCTCTTCCAAGCCAGCCAGGCACCCCTGTATCTTATTATCTTACTCTTTCTAAATAACACTATCTCATAAACATTTTCAATATTAGTACAGTTTTAAAAATCTTTTTAAGGTAGGGGGAATAAAAGCAATAACAGAGAAACTCTGAGAGCATATAGAAGAAATCAGGTGGAGACTGAGAGGACCTGGGTAGATAGAAGACAGGGCAGGCTTTCTAGCTGAATACCTCTATGTGTTTCTGACACACAGACATAATTTTTGACCTATGTACATATAATGCTTGTTAGACATTTAAAGAATATTATTTGCATCATT
The DNA here is from genome assembly GCF_008692635.1 of Crocuta crocuta. Classification (NCBI taxonomy): domain Eukaryota; kingdom Metazoa; phylum Chordata; class Mammalia; order Carnivora; family Hyaenidae; genus Crocuta; species Crocuta crocuta. Next base: position 3,214,589 of record NW_027530356.1, on the reverse strand, counting down.
CAAAAACTGGGCACTGGGGCGCCTGGGTGGCTCAGTCAGTTAAACATCAGACTTCGGCTCAGGTCATGATCTCATGGTTCATGGGTTCGAGCCCTGCATCGGGCTCTGTGCTCCCAGCTCCCTCGGAGCCTGGAGCCTGTCTTCGGATTCTGTGTCTCCCTCTCTCTCTGACCCTCCCCTGCTCATGCTGTCTCTCTCTCTCTCTCTCTCTCTCTCTCTCAGAAATAAATAAGAAAAATAAATAAATAAAAATTGGGCATAATTGGGGTACCTGGCTCTTAGTCGGTTAAGAATCCGACTCTTGGTTTCAGCTCAGGTCATGATCTCACAGTTTGTGAGTTCGAGCCCCGCATCGTTTTCTGTGCTGACAGTACAGAGCCTGCTTGGGATTCTCTTTCTCCCTCTCTCTTTGCCCATCCCCCACATGCATGTTCTAGCTCTTGAAATAAATAAATCAGCTTAAAGAGAAAAATAAAGTTTGGACATAATATTATATTAAGTAGATAGGTCACAAATCATATTTATTTACATAGTTCCTCAATCATGGAACTCTCAAGTTCTGTTTAATTTTTGCCTCATATTTAAGTTTGTGTTTTCAGATAATTCTGTGTGTGTTTGAGCAATTGCCTGATCTGGTTTGGTCACTAGTTGAAATAAGCACAGTCTTACTGTCTATATGTTTATTTTTACTTTTTATATTGTTGATAGTTTATAATCATACTTGGAGACTGAAGCCTCAGTGATTTCCTCCTCCCCCACCCCCGCCGCTTGAGAACCATGTCTCTCTTCTATATCAGAAATCTCATCAAATTTTAGGTTTTGCACTGGTATGTTCTGTTCTTTTCCAGGGAAAAGAAAACGCCCTGACATGTGTTCCATGTGTTTCTTGGCAACTTCAACCCACTGTCTAGGTCTATTTAGGGAATAGTGAGAACATTTTGGGCCAGACCATGACATGTTTTTGACAATACATGCGTGTGCAAAATGCCCAATTCCTGGGGATCTTCGTATAAATAAAAATAAACATTATTGTAAACTTCTACAATATTTGGAGTTCTCTGCCTCCAGTATTGTGGCCGACTGGGTGTGAGGCTGAGAATTTTGGTCAGTGTCAGCCTGGGTACGTTAACATGCACAGAGAGCAGGACTGGGTTCTAGCCACATAGTGTCACCATTCCCCTGAGCTGACAGAGTGGGCTGCCTGGCCTTTCCCTCCTGGCCTCCTGCATGCCAAGAAGCAAGGACCAGGACTTCAACTCACCCCACAACAGCTGCAACACTGGCAGTCTCCACACAGGGTCCCCAGGAGACCATTGATCACCTGGATGGCACAGAGAAGCATCTGGATTCCGCCTATCACCAGCAGGATGGAGAAGAGGGTCAGATTCCAAGGAACCACATCGGCAGGCTGCTGGCACTTGCTCCATAAGGCCTCATCACTGAGGTAATCCCTGTCCGAAATATGGAGGAGAGAGGAGCCATTTGTAAAACGTATGCAGTATGCTGGGCTACAAAGACACCATAATGATTTTTCTTTTGCAGTACTTTCCATCCCAAACATAAGCTTCATGAGAGAAATGTCCCTTAATGGGGCACCTGGGTAGCTCAGTTGGTTGAGCATCTGACTCTTGATTTAGCTCAAGTCATAATCCCAGGGTCATTGGATCATGCCCCACATTGGGCTCCAAGCCGAGCATGGAGCCTGCTTAAGATTCTGTCTCTCCCTCAGCCCCTCTCCCCCATTCACTCACACACACACCCACACACATACACACACACACACACACACACATTCTCTCTCTCTCTTTCTCTATTAAATTTGAAAAAAGAAAAAAAAGGAAACATATCCCATAATAACAATTTTAAAAACAACACCTAACATTTTTTTTAAGTATATACTATGTGCCAGGCCCTCTCTGTTCTAAACATTGTGCACATATCCACTCATTTTTTTTCTCCTAGAAACCTTATGAGAAGCCTTCCATTTCACAAATAAGGACATTGAGGCACAGAGAGGTTAAGTGACTTCCCCTAGGTTGCATAGTTGCTAAGTGACAGAGTGATTGTTGTGAGCTGACCTAAAGGATGGGCAAATCCAGTATCTATGATGGGACCAGGAAAATGAAGACACCGTGGGCGTAGGCTCTCACAAGTGTTCATGGCCATTATCCTGCCGCTGGTTGTTAGGGACCATTTGGACTTTTGACAAATTATCTGTCGAGTCTAGTGGCCATCTGAAGCCTTGTAAAGTACAATCATGTCAAAGGGATAGTTAAAGGGAAGAGCTTAATGTTTTAAGGCCTAATTCTAGCCAATTTTGCTCAACTCTAGTTTTGCTAACATGTAGGGATTCCACATGCAAAAAGATTTAATTAATTAAAAGGAAGAAGTAATCTGCTGCCTTAATACATAGTTTTTGAAACAGGAGAAACTGTAATATTTTATAACACACACACACATATATATATATACATATATATATATATGGAGTTCAGTACAATATAAAGGGCATTGTGTTTTGAAGGAGAAATGGGAAATCTATCTTCCTTAAGACAGAAATAAGACAGAAATAAAATAGATAAATGCTGTGGATTTCTTCTCACAAATTTTAGAGCCACAAATTCATCTCTACCTCTTCTTTTATGTATCCTCTGTTCTTTCAAGGGCTCAATGGGAAACTCAGTCTGGCTAGTAAATTAACGTCTACCTTACTGTTTCCAGATCTTTTTGACGATCCCTGTTTCTGATGAATTCTCCAGTGTATCAGTACTCATTTTAAATACATTCCATATTAAGATTTTTGAAAATCTTTGGAATGATGGCAGATACCCTAGAGTTAAACAGATCAGAAGGGATAAAGGAAAGAAGGAACATTTTGCTCTTATTTAGAAGTCAAGCACTGCATTGTTTGGAGCATCGATTCACCTTTCCATACTAGCAGTTTCTAGCTGCTCATTAGCTGTGTGACTTGTGTACTTATCTGTAAGGTGGGAACAATACTATCAAATTGTAGGGTTGTTGTGACAATTACCTGAATTAATACTAGTGAAGTGCTTAGAACAGTGCCTAGTATATAGTAAGTGCTCACTAAACTCTAGTATTTTTATCATTTTACTTAACAGTGTGGTCTAAAGGAAAGAGCCTGGTATTTTGGATCAAGTTGGGCCTGGGTTTGAATCCAAGTATTCATCTTACTAGCTGTGTATTCCTTGTACAGGTTTCTTACCCCCACCCCGTAGCATCAGTTCTTTATAAAATGGGCTGAGAACAACCTCACAATTGTGAAGATTCACAGAGATAATACATCTTACGTACTGTTGTAGAAAACTTCCTTTTATTAATTACTTGTAAACACTCAACTTTCTGTTCTGCCATTTGCAATGAAGTCCTGTCTATCTTTACAATTTTCAAACTTCACTATAGAAAGTCACGAAGACACAATATTTTCCAGGTGCATTTTATAAAGATAAGATTCTAAGATGAAGTAATTGGCAATCCAGAGTTTTCCCCTCTGCTAGAGTTTGTGCAGATATGGGACGACAGCACCTCCTGGCGGTGAGATTGGTGAACCGCTCACGGGGGAACTAGGAAGTAAGGGTTGAGTTTGGGCACCTGGAGAAATCCTCTCAGTCCCACCCACCTCACCCCTCACAAACCACCATGAATACTCATTCCAAACCCTTCTCTCCTCTCAGACTCTCAGGCTCTGAGACTCCCCAAGATTCTGGCAATGATTGTTGTGGCCAACTCTCCAACCCCATAAGACAGCGGACCCATTAGCTAATCATGTTGCCACATTCTGTGAAGCCAGGAGAGCTGAGGCAATTTAAATTCGCTTGACTGGAGTTTTAAAGCATCCCATTATTGTGAAGGGCATTTCTACCTGAGCTGTAGTAATCCCACCACATCCATATAGAAAGCCATGGATTTCGTGAGAGTCACCTCTTGAAAGCAACAGAGGCAGCTGACGGAAGGAACGGGGGTTCCTGAATACTTTGCCTGGCCCACTCTGCCTGGCTGGTTCTGGGGTCACATCTTCTGGGACAGGCTCCCCGATGCTCCTCCCTCCCTCAGCTGGCTTTGGTAGCCCTTCTGTGCTTCCCAGCATCCTGTACTCCCTCTGGAAGGGCACCTAGGACCCTGTGCTATCACCGTCTGTCCATTTGCCCATTTTGCTTTTCAGGACTGTACGCCCATGTGGGCAGAGACCACGTCTCCTGACTCTGTCCCCAGTTCTAGCACAGGGAGTGATCAATAAAGAACGGCCGCTGTCGTGTACTGGTCCTGCCCACGTGCTTTACAGCATCTTTCCAAATCTACAAGGAGGTGTTATTTTACTTGAACGATGCCTTGCACACAGTAGCCGCCACGAAACATTCACTGAATGAGCAAACATATACTCATACACAGATTAAGAGGTTGAGGCGAGTGAATGGAAATGCCTGGATTTGGTCTTCGGTCTGCCTCCACAGCTAATGTTGTTGTTTTTTTCTTTTTTTAATTTTTTAATGTTTTATTTATTTCTAAGAGAGAGAGAGAGACAGCGTGAGCAGGGGAGGGTCAGAGCGAGAGGGAGTCACAGACTGAAACAGGCTCCAGGCTCTGAGCTGGCAGTCAGCACAGAGCCCGACGCGGGGCTCGAACCCACGAACCGCGAGATCATGACCTAAGCGAAAGTCGGACGCTTAACCGACTAAGCCACCCAGGCGCCCCCACAGCTAATGTTCTTAATCATGACACAAACCTCCTATGTTTGAGTGATGATATCCCTTCAGTATATTTGAAATATGATTTATTTATTACATTTGATTTATACAATGTATTTATAATAGCTTGTCAATTAAGGTTCACCGGTACCATGATAAAGAGAATGGTCTCTTTGAACCTTCATGTGACTGGCCGAAAAGAAATTAAATCACAGAGTCATAAAAGCATAACACTTCAGAAAGCTCTAATGCATAATAATGAATTCTGTTCACAGTAACAAGTTATATTCATAAAAATGAATAATAAGGCCGAATGTTTAGCAAACAGCATATGCCAAAGACTTTCTGTACATTGTGTTCTTTCGTTCTTGTCTGGATCTGGGAAGTAGGGCTTGCTGTTACCCCATTTGACGGAGGAAGAGCTGAGAGATTAATGTATTTCCCGAGATCACACCACTAGCATGTGGCAGAGGTAGGACTGGTAGCTAAGTCCAGTCAGGCTAAGAGCAAGGCTGTGTGACATCCAGGAGTGTTTCCTGCTTCACGAAAGTTGGAAATCTCCGGCGCAAGCCTGTATCCCTCTGTCAATGTGGCTTTCAGCGCTAGGGAACGTGTTTAAGAGCAGCTTATGGGGGTTCCTTGCTGCTGAGTAATCTTTTTTTTTTTTTTAATGTTTTTATTTATTTCTAGGAGAGAGAGACAGTGTGAGCAGGGGAGGGTCAGAGAGAGAGGGAGTCACAGACTGAAACAGGCTCCAGGCTCTGAGCTGGCAGTCAGCACAGAGCCCGACGCGGGGCTCGAACCCACGAACCGCGAGATCATGACCTAAGCGAAAGTCGGACGCTTAACCGACTAAGCCACCCAGGCGCCCCACTGCTGAGTAATCTTTGAAGTACAAATGCAGATGGCCTACACCGAAAGTGCAGGCGGAACACTTATTGTACTCACTTCTGTGTTTTGGTGTGAGAGAGCTCGCCACACCTCACCCTCCCCAGGGAGCAGAGAGGGTTACAGCCAGACTGAGGAGTGCTACGCTTGGCCGTGTCCCTTGTCCCTCCCCCACTGCTAACAGCCCTTGGCCTTTCCTCTGGCTCTCTCCCCTGTGGCTGCCCCCATGCCCTGTGCCAGCTGCTTCCCTTTCAGCAGCTCATGGTCAAGGTGGAGGTAGCCAATTGTTTCAGAAAGGAAGACCTTGGATGGGAGGAGGTCCTACTTCAAAGGAAGCCCAGAGGGTGTATCTCAAAGTGTCTTAGGTTTCTTTTTCCTTCTAGGATGCCTCTTTAGTATGGTTCTCATGACAGAAAAAGTTAACTGTCTTTGCTCTTTTAACAAGATGACCAACAAATATTTCCGAGGGAAATGTTTCCCCCTGTTTCTTCACACCTAATCCTGATGATTCCATCTCAGATCTTCTCTGAAATCTGTGTCCTTTTGAGCCCCAATTCCACTGCCTCGCGGGTGTTTATAACCTTATCAGGATTATCATCCCAACCTCCTACTTTCATCTCTTCTGTCTGAGCACCTGTTCATCCTCCACATCACTGACATCACAGTTGTCCTAGAAGTCCCAAGTGGCGGTGGCATGTCCAGCTTGAAGCCCTCTACTGGTCCCTGAGGTCCCAAAGTTCTGGCCTACCTGTTAATCACGTCCCCAGCCGGTGACCCTTTCTGGTCCTCTCCCCTACATTCCTCCCCGAGCTTCTGGCTCACAGTGAACAGACATTCTCTGAGCATGCTGGGCCTTTGCATGGCTGTCTTAAGTCCTGCTCACCTCTCTGCCTAAATGTGCCTCTCCTCCCTATCTGGAGGGCACACCTTTGTTCATCTCCCCAAACCAGCCCGTGTCACCTGCTCAGAGAAGTTTCCCCTGCACTCCTCCATTTTGTCCCTTTCGGCCTTGTGAGGGTCTGTCCTGTGTTGTCACTCTAACTAGCCCCATGCTCGTCGGGCAGGGGCCACATCCGTCCTTCTTGGCTCCATGTTTGGGATAGGCTTCAGCACAAAGGGTACCGGCCAAGGGTTTGTTTGCTTTTTTAAATGGTCCTTCTACTAATTACTAGCTGTGGAGCCCTGGGCAGATTAACCTCTGTGAGTTTTGTTTTTCTACTGTAGCGATAAGAATTTTTCTCAGTTTTATTGGGAAGATGAAGTGAGATAATGTGTGCGAAAACATTTAGCCCCTAAAGAGGGAGAAGGAGGAGGAAAGGGAAAAGGAAGAGAAAGAGAGAGAGAGAAACGAAAGGAAAGGAAGGAAGGAAGGAGCAGTGGTAGTGGCTGCCACTGCCATTTGGTAACAAGGGAAGAGTGACAACTGTCATAGGTCCTTTTGTTCAGGCTTATACAACTGATTAATCTTTGCTTCTCACTAGTAACTGTGCATGTGTTAGATTTGCAGCTACGACAACAACCACCGCAGTGTTTATGCACTGGGATCCCGTGGATAAGAAGAGTCCACATGGGACACCTGGGTGGCTCAGTCGGTTGGGCAGCCGACTTCGGCTCAGGTCATGATCCCGCGGTTCATGGGTTCGAGCCCGCATCCGGCTCTGTGCTGAGCAGAGCCTGGAGCCTGCTTTGGATTCTGTGTCTCCCTTTCTCTCTTCTGCTCCCCCATTCGTGCTTTGTCTTTCTGTCAGAAATAAATAAACAAAAGAGCCCACGGAAGCAGAGGCCCCTAAGTTATGCTAGACAGAATCTATAATCGACACGAAAAGTGGAGAGTGCAAATCAATATTACTTGTGTTCTAGAAAAGATACTGTGACTTAGACTCAGAAAAATTGGATCCGAGCTTCAGTCATTAAGAAACAGCATTTCTGGGACACCTGGGTGGCTCAGTCGGTTGAGTGTCCAACCTTGTTCACAAACTCCATTCGTGAGTTTGAGCCCCACAATGCGTTCTCTGCTGTCAGCACAGAGCCCACTTTGGATCCTCTGTCCCCCGCTCTCTCTCTGCCCCTCCCCCACTGGTTCTCTCTCTCTCTCTCCCCCTCTGTCTTTCTCTCAAGATAAATGAACATAAGGAAAGAAAGAAAAGAAAGAGAAAAGAGAAGAAAAGAAGAGAGAAAAGGAAAGAAAAGAAAGAGGAAGGAAGGAAAGAAGGAAGAAAATAGGAAAGACCATTTCTTTGGGCCAGCCACTTGTCCCCTCTGGGTCTCAGCTCTCTTCCCTCTGAAGGACAGTTAATAATTCCACAAGCTTTGTATCAGGATCAAATGAAACACGTGGGTGAAAGCACTTTGTTAACGGAAAAACACCAAGCAACAGAGGTTCAGTTACTGTTATAAAAATTCCAGATGAGCCCCCTGCAGTCCGAGGGGAGGCTTGGAGCTGATGTGGGAGATAAGGTCATAAAGGAATGTGAGTTCTTGCCTGAGTAGATGGGACACAGGATGTAGGAGACAATGGAATGCCGAGGGGAGCCTGCCAGGTGGCAAAGAGGATGCCGTGTGACACACTCCGCCTAGATCCCCCTCGTGAGAGCCCTTCCTGTGCCAATCTTGGCATATTTCACACCTTGTACAGAGAGAGGACTTGCACCTTCCGTGACATTAAATTCCAAAGTCAGAGCATGAAGAGAACAAAACAAATCAAAACACGACTAGTCAAAATCACTCTTAAAGAGCCTATCAGTCACCTGGAAAGTGTAGTCTACATGGTTTTGTAATAAACCCCTACACAGCGATATTCGATCACATTATAGTTTGAAGCCACTATGCAAACATGGGGCCGTTTGAACCTCTCTCCTCTCAGATAATTATCAAAGCCCTACCATGAACAGAGGAAGGTGGAGAATTCTGAAATGCCCCGCTTGCCTGTTTGTACGGTTAATCCCCTCTGATCTAAGTTAATGAATGGGTTAGTTGTGAGTAGATCCAATAACGTGTATGTAACATCTATCACAGAGTAACGTGCAATAAAGGGCTGTCATGTCCATGAAAACTGGCTTCACCACAAGGGCAAACAGAGGACTTTGAAAAGTAGTTTCCTGTCCTTCCCCGACGCTGGCATTTCCTGTAGCGGCCCACAGACCAGCTGTCACTCTCCTGACCTCGGGCATAGGTCCCATTTCATCCCAAGCCGGGAGCGGGTGTGCCAGGGGAGGGTGTCAGGGTCTGATGCCATTGTATCGCCTTGGGCTGTTACTGGGCAAGTTTGCGTTTCCTTTCTCCGTCCTTTGTTTTGGACATAGATTTATTCTAATTAATTTTGAGTTGGCCAAGGGTAGTATCATTCACGTAACAGTAAACACAAAAGCATGTTTAATTCTGCACTTCTGCTGTTGATGGGAATACTGGGAGAAGCGTCCTTGGAAGGAGATATAATCTGTAGTTTTATAAACTATCAGGGGAGGAACCTCAGGAAATGGATCTGGTGTCTGATTTCTTTGCTCCTGTAGGCTGACCCCATGGCGGCGGGGCCCCAGCAGTCCCCTGCAAGGTAAGGGGACTTTCCACACTACGGCCATTGCCTTTGGGAATCCCTGCACGTGATGGGGATATTGGAGGCCTGTACTCCTCTTTAACTCTAGAGGAAGGGATGATATTTTACATGAAACACTTGTGACCTGTATCATAACAGACCCAGTGCCCTCCATCTCCCCATCGAAAGCCTGCTCTTGAAGTTCTTTAGACTCTCGTTGTAAATTAATATTAGAATTAATCAATTGGTATTCTACAGATTTCTCTAGGCACGGACCCATCCTCCAATGTAAGGGAACCCCACAACCACATTCCCTGACCACCTAGATGTGTCGGTCACTGTGCTCGGTGGTAATGAACAAAGCAGAAAAGGTGCAGGCCCTCCTCAAGGTCAGGGGCTGGTGCAGCACTGACTCATAGACTGTCTGTGACAATGGAAATGTCCTGTATCTGTGAGGGTCAGTGCAGTTGCTACTAGACACATGTCGCGGCTGGTACTTGAAATGTGACTAGTGTGATTGAGGGATGTTAACTTTATTTTATTGAAATGAGTTTAAGTTGGAACAGCTACATATGGCTACTGGCGACTGTGGTGGACAGGGCCGTCTAAGGGCAGAAGGATGTGTAATCTAGACACTAGAACTCGAAACTTGGGAGATAGAAGTCGGAGCCCCACCTCTGCCCTTAACTAGCTGCGTAACTTTGAGCAAGCAAGCCAAACTTATTAAGCCTGCTTTGGCAAGAAGTAACTACCTCTTGGGATTACAGTGGGGATTAAATAATAAATTTGTGGGGGGAAAAGTTCTTTCTCAGCTACAGAGTTCCATGACAATATGCAGTGTTATTTAAATGAGTTCTCTTAATATTAACTCATGAAGAGTCTACAGTATTTTCAATGGAGTTTCCCATAAACGTGCACCTTAAAAGATTGTTTAGTCATAGACAATTTGGGGTATGAGCGAAAGCCTTTGAGCCCTGTTAGTGAGTAATCATTCTCATTTTCTATTACAAGGTTTTCACTGGAAGCCACCACTTTCTGTTAATTAATATTATTAGTTGCCTCATGTTGCTGCTCATAAATGTTAGGGGGTCAGCAATGGCACTGCAAATCTTCCTCTCTCAGGCCAGCGGAAGCACCCTCTCTTGGTTTTTTCTCCTGTCGAAAAGAGCAGTTACAGGGGTGCCTGGGTGGCTCAGTCTGTTAAGCGTCCAATTACAGCTCAGGTCATGATCTCAGGATCCGTGAGTTCGAGCCCTGCATCGGGCTCTGTGCTGACAGCTGGGAGCCTGGAGCCTGCTTCGGACTCTGGGTCTCTCTCTCTCTCTCTCTCTCTCTGCCTTTTCCCTGCTCGCATTCTGTCCCTCTTTGTCTCTCTCTGTCTCTCTCTCAAAAATAAATAAACATTTAAAAAAAGAGCAATTAGAGTGAGCTCCTGGGCAAGTTCACTCCACTTCTCTCCAGCTCTGCCTCAGAGGAGCAACATGCCTGAGGCTAGTCAAATGAAGGTGACCAGACCTGTGCAGGGTCTCCCGTGGGTCATTTACCTGCCATTAACCTGCCTTCTTATGGGGACACATGGGCATCACAGGGTGTACCTTACCCGTCGTGGAAGGGGTAGCCCCACGTGCTATTGTCCATGCGACATTTAGGACCCCTGTTGATTGAGATGGCTGAGATGACAAATGAGTATCCAGCACCCAAGAATCCAATCACAGCAAATATTGTGGAGGTGAACATCTGAAAGAGAAGGAGAGAGATAGGCAGGTTCTCAAGGTGTCCCAGAGGTTACCCTCAGCACACCTAACCAACCAAGCTGTCGTTGAGCATGATGTCTCCAGGCATGGTGTCTCTTCCGGGGTAAGAGCCAGTCTTCACAGTAGGTGGGACCTGTGGTGTCTCCTAGAATGAATTTTGGTATCTTTCGTCCCCTTCTTTTCCCCCATTCCCATATCTTTCTTTACCTATTTATTGATGACTGAAGTGCTAGTTATGGTTGATACCTTTGAACCATGGTTTTTAACCTTGTTGAGAATAGAATCTCTTCCTAATCTCTGTCTTTCTTAGGCTAATATGAAAGGCTGTCTATTATAGAATCAAAGAATCTTAGAATTGGAGGTGATCTTAAACTTTTATGGTCTGGGGTGCCTAGCTGGCCTGAAATGGGCATGATAAGGCCTGCCTACAAGGTCTGTTGTGAAAAGTAGACATGACACCCTAAGTTAAATGTCAGGTACTCCCCTTCCCCTTTCTGTGTATTACTAACAGTTTTATCACAGAATATATTTGGGCAGGGTGGGGGTTCAGGGTAGGTTTGGGGGTAGAGAGGACCTGATACTGACTGGACAATTGGAGTCTATCTAATAGTGGAATTCTATTTTACCTGGTATTTGTTTTCGTATTATATGTGAACATATTTTTGGTGCAACTTTCTAAGACTAACCTCTGCCCCATGTGCCTTATAAAGTCTTATCTGACTTCCTATGTCAAACTAACCATCCTCTCAGACTAAATAAACTTCTATCACAGCACAGTGCCCACAAGGGATTCATGCATAGCTTTTTCTGTCTGTCTTTCCCAACCAGAGCATAGGCTCCTTGTAGTCATGGACAATGAGTTATTCGAAGATAGTTAGGACATTGCTCTACCCTGACCACCATGTATATGGTTTTTCTTCTTCTTACCTTTTCAAAGGCACCAAATAACTACTTGCTGGATGCTTTCAAAGACTGGTTTCATGTTACTCATTATTTTTTTTAAAGAATTTTTAATATTTATTTATTTTTGAGAGAGAGAGAGACATACACACACAGAGTGGACGTGGGAGAGGGGCGGAGAGAGACACATACACCGAATTCAAAGCAGGCTCCAGGCTCTGAGCTGTCAGCACAGAGCCTGACACGGGGCTCAAACTCCCAGACTGCAAGATCATGACCTGAGCTGAAGCTAGATGCCTAACTGACTGAGCCACCCAGGCGCCCCTCATGTTACTAATTATTTACCATTTTCCCCTTAATTTTTATATCAAGGGTATCCAAAATCCATTCTCACCTTAGTAACATTACTGAACATAATCTAGGTAAGAAGTAAATGAAAATTTTGGTCAATTCATCAAGTTAGAACAGGCCATCTCTTTTCCAAAGGATATCTAGGTGAACAATTTTGGAGATTGCTGGATTATATAAAGTTAAATCGGTTTCACTCCTGTTTTACTTCTAAAAATCTCTGTGATATGCTAAAGTCTGTGAGCCTCCAAGAAAGGGATATACACAAAATTATTAGCTCTCAAATTATCATTGAGAAGTGAGGAAATTGCCTTAGAGTTGAGCCCTTACTTTATCTACCAGGCAATAGGGCATTTTCTCAAATACTTTATTTTGAACAACCAAGTACTGCATGGGGGAAGACAATAGTCAGAAACAACCCAGCTAATGTTAGCTGACAGAATTGTTTAAAACATTTTTCTGGGGGAGCGAAAAACAATTTCTTTTCTGAACACAGATGTATTAATTATTCTAGGAAAGTTGGCCTCACAATTTCTAGTTCTGAATGGTACAGTTAACAAACCTTTTCAAGAGCATTCTAAATAAACATACATAGTGTTTAGAGTTGTGGGGATCATTAGCATATACTTGAAAGAGAAGTGTTCAAATACTGTCTTTGTCTTAGGTGAACTGATACTTGTGACTGAATGAAATTTTTCCAGACAGCATCATACATGGCTACAAAAATGTTGTATCCAAACTCAAATGGAAGAGAAGATGTGCCGTGGGAAACTTTTGATGGCTCAAAAGGTGTCTTTTTAGTAGTAGCAAAGATATTGGTGTCAAAAAAGCATGAATATATTTAAAAATAAATGAATGGGAGGAAAGACTTCAAAATTGATGTATTAAAATTATATAGAATGTGATTAAAATGTGCCCATCATTCAAAGTTTGTATATTAATGTCAGAGAGCTTTTAAAAATTTTTGTAAAATGTTTATTTATTTTTGAGAGAGAGAGCGAGTGAGCGGCTGAGCAGGGGAGGGTTAGAGAGAGAGGGAGACACAGAATCTGAAACAGGCTCTAGGCTCTGAGCTAGCTGTCAGCACAGAGCCCGATGAAGGGCTCGAACCCCATGAATTGTGTGATCATGTCCTCAGCTGAAGTCAGATGCTCAACCGACTGAGCTGCCTAGGCCCCCCTCAAAGAGCTTTATGGGAAAATAAAAGATGGTTTGATATTCAGTTTTGCCCTGTATCTGGGTATATATGGTGATTTGCAGAGTTTCCTAATCTCATTGGAACCTATAACTTTTTTTCCCATGAGTTCTGATAAGAACACCCTTTGGAAAATTCTACTTTAATTTGTAGTGACTGTTTATCTACCTAGTTCTCTGTCTCTGGGCCACGTCCATTCTCCAACAAAACTGCTGTTCAGTTAGAAATAGCTAATGTAACTCTAGGAATGTCGAGAACATTCTAGTACAGCAATTAAAAGCTCATACTCAGGGCAGTTTCTTCTCATGTTACCTCTTTTCATTTCAGAGTGAGTCTCTGAATGGTCTGAAAACACTTGTTGACAGTGCAGTTCTTCAAGATAAGCTGGGTTGTCTCGATGAAAAGCAGATTCTGTGACGAAAAGGTCCTTCACATCTTAAAACTGGTTAAAAGTCTTCAAAGCCAGGATTTCCACTAAATCAATGGTTAAATATTCTTATAATTAATTTTTGTAAAAAAGATCTCAAAGACCATTCATTGCAGTCTCATCTCACCTGTTAGCTCATAAAACTAGCTCCATTCAGTGAGAACCTGAGACGCTGTATCTCATTTAATCCTCTCAACAAACCTGTGAGGTGAGCATTACTATGTACAATTTCCAGACAGAAAACAGATTATGAGAAATGGAGATAATCAGTCCAAGTTAAACAGTAAAGAGGTAGGACTTGGCCCCTTGGTCCCAAAGCCCTAGCTCTTACTTGCAGCCTTCTGAAGTCACACATCTGGAAAGTGGCTGAGTTAGATCTGGCTCTCCTTCCCCCCAGCACAGTGTCCTGTACCCTTCTCTCCCTCTCTCTCATCCCACTGCCACTAGCACAAGAAACTCAGTTATTTGCAAGTTTCTCTGCGAATGGCATCGATTCTCTCACAGAAATAAAACTGTATATAAGAAAAAAAACATTTTTTGCTTACTTGACATCCTGATTTGAGTTCTAACTATTAGTCAGGAATCATTAAAATATTGAGTAAGAATCAAAAGCACCTAAAATTGCTGTAATGAAAAAAGAATTCTGTATTTCCAAGAAGCCAGTTTGGAAGTCAGAGGAGACCCGTCTCTAGCCCTCCTCATCACCAACGCCCCCACCTCTGGCCTCAGCTTCCATTGGTAAACAGAAGAGGGTGGGAGCAGAGGCAGTTCTAGAAGGTCCCCTCAGCTAAAACAACCCAGGGTTTCAACATCTGCTGACTAGTAGTGAGAGAAGTCTGACTCATGCTATTCCTGCTGTGTGAACTGAGTAAAGGATTTTAGATCCCTCCTGGAACATTTTAGCAGGCAAATATTTAAAGATACAAAAAGTGAGTACAAAATCGCACGTTCTTCATGTTAGGCAAGTTTGAGTAAATGAAAAACCAGATTAACAAACAGTATCAATTAGATGGTATTTCCCTTTACGAGGAGGCGCCCTCATAAGATCTCTAGACCAGTGTCCAGTGAATTTCAATGAAAGCTGTATATGTAATTTAACACTTTCAAGTAACTACCATTTAAAAAGTAAAAACAAAAACAAACCAAAAAACGCCAGTGAGATTTATTTTAATAATATATTCTTTAACTCAATATGTTCAAAAATTATTTCAACATATAATCAATATGAAAATGACCCATGAGATATTTTACAGTTTTGGTAGTAATTTTGTGAAATCTGGTGTGTATTTCATACTTATGATACACCTTAATTTAGATTAGCCACATTCCGCTGCTCAATAGCCCCATGTGAACAGTGGCTGTCTTATATTGGACAGTATAGTCTTGAATACTTGAAAAATTGACTTTTGGTAGTAAAAGTTTAAAATATGCATGGATATAGTGTGCACTGAATTTATGATTATGGTTACTCTTGGGGAGGAAGGAAATGTGATAGAATCAATAATGTTTTATTTCTTGATAAAACTATCTGGAGAAAACATGGCGTCAGGTTATAACCTCAGAATCTATTGATGGCATGTTCTGATTTTGTGTTCAAATCTGAAATACTTCCTGTTAAAATAAACAACCCAAACTGATTTTTCATAACTTTTCCAGAATGATTGAACCACATGAAGCAACGTATACTTTTTTTTAACTTAAAATATTTTTTTGGAAGTCTATTGAATTATTTTGAGGGAGAGAGAGCCAGCATGAGTGGGGGAGGGGTAAGAGAGGGAGAGGGAGAGAATTCCAAGCAGGATCCAGCAGCATCAGCACAGAGTCTGATGCAAGGCTGGAACTCACGAACCCATGAAATCATGACCTGAGCTGAAATCAGGAGTTGGAGGCTTAACTGACTTAGCCACCCAGGCTCCCTGAAGCAAGGTATACTTTATGTTCCTTTGCATTAAGTAGTTTCACATTCTGAAGTCTAAAAAATTATCAAATTCTCTACTCAGAGATATTATTAGTCTTAAAATCACAATGGAATAACTTTATCATGGGTTTCATGGTAAAAAATTTTTCATGTTAAAAGTTATTGAGATTAACTTGAAAAAATGAGAGTAGAGACTCTAAATTGGTGTTATTTAAAGTAAACAGATGGCGGGGGCGGGGGGCAGTGGCTAGGTGGCTCAGTTGGTTAAATGTCAGACTCCTGATTTGGGCTCAGGTCATGATCTCGTAGTTGTGAGGTCTAGCCCAGCCCTGCGTTGGGCTCTGTGCTGAGTGTGGAGCCTGCCTGGGATTCTCCCTCTCCCTCTCTTGCCCTCTGCCCTGCTCATGAGCATGTAGTTTCTCTCTCTCTCTCTTTCTCTTTCTCTCTCTCTCTCTCTCTCTCACTCTCACTCAAAGTAAATCAATTAGGCAAGAGGCCTGGAAAAATCTCTGGAAGGAGACACAAAATTGGGAACAGAGGTAACCTCTAGGGAGAGGAGTTGCCAGGCTTTTGAGTCAGGAATATGAGGCTTCCTCTGTAGTTTCTGTACTATGGTAATACTTTCCTTAGTCAAAATGAATAACTAGTAAAGAGAGGGACTACTGTGCAGTGGTCGAGGGCTCGGGTTACAGGCATATGGATTTGGGTCTGAGTCCTGATTCCCTCCCTTATGACCTTGGGAAGTTAATCTAAGACCCCTACTTCCTCTTCTATATGATAAGGCTCAAAAATAAGTACCTGCTCAGGGAGATCATTATGGAAGATGAGCTAATCAGTAGTAAATAGGGAATCAAAACTACACATCTCCATAGGATCAGATAACCTCCAGGTGGGGTAGGCTACTAGATAATGCTTAGTACTTCACTGGTAGGATACCTAGAAATCTCTTTTGCCTACTTACCTTTTTTTTTAAACTTTTTTTTATTTTTGAGAGAGAGAGAGAGTGTGCGACCGCGTGCGTACATGTGTGTGAGCATAAGTCGGGGAGGGGCAGAGAGAGGGGAGAGACACAGAATCCGAAGCAGGCTCCAGGCTCAGAGCTGTCAGCACAGAGCCCGACTTGGGGCTCAAACTCACAAACTGTGAGATCATGACCTGAGCCAAAGTTGATCCTCAGTCAACTGAGCCACCCAGATGCTCCTCTTTTGCCTACTTCTAAGTTTTGGATAATTTCCTATGATATTAATAAGCACTTGATAAGTGTCATTATTATGTTGTAGTATTTTTATTATCATATTCTGACATGCTTTACTTTCCACAAATACTGAGAGCATCACACTTGGCAGGAAAACAACAGGCCAACTCTCAGCACACACGTTCTGTTCACATTGCTAAAAAAATGTGTTTATGTGTATGTTGTAAACACTTCCCTTGAAAAAGAATTTAAATATGCCCTATAATGAAATACCCTCAAATTCACCATCTGTCAGCTTTGAAACCTTCCTCTCTGTCAAGCTCTGGAGACAGAGAATGTGGGATTGGACCCAGATCTGACACTGCCCATGGTGTGTTCTTGGTCAGTTTTGTACCTATTTTGGCTGAACCCGATGGAGAAGCCACTGGGGCCTGGGAAGGGAAGAGGAGAGTGGGTGGTTTGGGGACATAGCTTTTAGAGACTTGAGTAGTAGGAACATTTGAGGAAACATTTCTGATGGGCGTGATGGTTCCTCCTTAGTTATTCTGAGATATATAGAGATTACCTGAAGCATTTTTCCCCCTTAGGATGTTAATGTTCTGTGTTTTGTGCCTCAGCAAGGCTTGGGAAGGGGGGGAGGGCTGGTGGGGTGGAGCGTGGTGAACAGAAACTTGACTTGAATGTACCTCAGTTTCGCTACTTATAAAACAGGGGGTTTGATGCCTAACTCAAAGAGTTAGTGTGAGAATTGACCCTGAAAAAGTATAGAAAGCACCTAAAATCCCTCCTGAGCATTCATTTGCTTCACTCATTCAACAACCATTTGTGGAGGATGTGGAGGAGGATCTCTGTGTCCTCACTACCCAGCCACTTGCTGCTCTCCTTCTCTCCGGGGCACGCAGGTGCTTCCTACATCTATCTTCCCCCATCCTTGTACTGTCCTTAGGAAGGGACATGTGTGCATTATCCATCTCACAGCAGAGGATTTTGAAGCATAAAAAACATTTAGTGAAAAAATAGGATTCTATATTTTATTTCTTCTTTCAAGATAATCTATTATTTCAAAAGAACTGATCTTTCTTAAATTCTCCTCAATCTGGCTGTTACACCAAAAAATGCAGAGGTAAAAGAGTCAATGCCTTTGGCCTCAGGAAATGGTCGCTTCAGAAGTGCTCACAGAGGAGGTGTCCCTAGGGGTCACTGGTGAGCCAGGCACCGAAGAAGTGGTGATTCCACAGTGACCAAGATCCTCTTTGGAAACAGGTCAGCCAGCCATCTGGCCCTGCCTGTGGGTGGGGTGGGCCTTTATCTACCTGATATGCTTTAAGGATGCTGAAATGTTGGCCAGCCCCTAATATCTCCTTTATCAATCTGCCCTTCAGTCCCATTATTAGATAGTCCTTTGAGTCAAGGCCAAGGTCTTCAAAAGGCTCTTATTAAAGCACAGACTTAACATGAGTGAATGGAAAAAATAAATTAGCTGTCCTATAGGCGCTGAGAGATCTTTTTTTTTTTTTTTTTTTTAAGATTAGTGTGCCATAAACTCTGACCAGCCACAGATAAAGTGCCAGGAAGCCTCTGAGAACCTCTTGTAGGGCAGGAAGAGAGTCAGACCAAAAACAAACCCCCCATCTGGGTTTTCAGAGCCCACCTCAGAAGTCACCTTCCTTACAGTTTTTGCCCCAGGGTTCACTTTTCTCAACTTATTAAAAAATTTAAAAAAAGTTATTCTTGACAGAGAAAGAGACAGAGTGCAAGTGGAGGGAGAGGTAGAGAGAAGGGGAGACACAGAATCCGAAGCAGGCTCCAGGCTCTGAGCTGTCAGCACAGAACCCAATGTGGAGCTTGAACTCACAAACTGTGAGGTCATGACCCGAGCCAAAGTTGGATGCTTAACTGATTGAATTAAGCCACAACTTAATTTATTAGAAGAGTGGACCCCCCAGTTTGGGGCTTCACGTTTGCTCTGCCTCAGAGGAGAGCTGGCCTCCATTTTCTAGTTTCACCGTGAACCTGTTGGTTAGGTGATCTCGAGATTTTTTCCAGCTCGTTGTCTTCGTTTATCTCTACAACCACCATATCCTGCTTCTACTATCTATTGATTATTGTGTCCTGGTTTTATAGCCAGGAAAGGAAAGAGAATGATGCAACGACTTGTGAAAAGTATTTCAGAAAGGCTTTAGCAAAAAAGAGAGGAGAGAGAGGCCAGGAGACAAATGAGAACAAGGTTGTGGAAACAGCGACAGGGTTTAGACCCATAGCCTTTGGCCTGATTTGTTTGCGTCTCACAGGATTTTGTACCCAGCTGGATTTCTTAAACAATGTTCCACAGAAGCCTGGTGTTCCTTAAACACCTGTAGGGGAATGCCATGAGTCTTTGGAAAAATAATTTGAATCTTCAGCATTATAGTACTGATCAAAGTATGCTGCAGCCTCTTCCTTTTTGTCTGACAAAATGTTTGCACATTCCTTTCTTTAAAAAGGTTTATTGGGGCGCCTGGGTGGCTTANAAAAAAAAAAAGGTTTATTACTTGGAGCTCCAGAGCCTGAGAACATTAAGGAAACAGAGCTCTGAAAGAGAGGCAAGAACTCAAGGGCCCTTGAGGGACCCTAGACGAAACACTCTGCCATGCCCACTGTAGGCCATCTTTGTGTCAAAATGCAGGCCCACGGGTATCAGGTTCATTTTTTTATTTTTTGAAAAAGAAGTAGGATATCTAAAGACTTCTATAAACTATTTTTAAAAATTGGTAGCTGATTGGGAGCACCTGGGTGGCTCAGTCAGTTAAGCATCCAACTTCAGCTCAGGTCATGATCTTGTAGTTCATGGGTTCGAGCCCCACGTCAGGCTCTGTGCTGACAGCTCAGAGCCTGGATCCTGTTTCAGATTCTGTGACTCCCTCTCTCTCTGCTCCTTCCCAGCTCATGCTCGCTCGCTCGCTCGCTCTCTGTCTCTCTCTCTCTCAAAAATAAATAAAAATTTTTAAAAATTGGCAGCTGAGTAAGGACCAAACCAAAAAAGAAAGAAAGAAAGAAATTAATTCTGCTGGCCACCTGGAGGGTGACTGTCCCTGGATCCCTGATCCAGGGTGGCTGTGGCTGGTTGTCTTGGTGGACAGTCTGGCAGAGCTGGTCCTTTGATGGGCACTGCCCTTGTGGGCTATCGGCCAGTCGTTTGGAGGAGTCATCCTCAACCCGCACCAAGGACAGATCCTTTGTGGGCAGGGGAGTTGGTAGGGGAGCTCAGACAGATGACCTGAATTGGGCAGACCAAATGTTTCAGATTTTATTAATTCAACTGTGTTTGTAAAAATATGACTTTTCTGCCTTTCTTTGGAACTTCATTTAAATCTAATTTGAAAACAAGATTGGTACAATACTTTGAATATTATTTCACTTTTTGCTGTGGTTATATATAAACTCAAAAAGAAAAAGTAAACAAACAAAACCCTTGTTTTAATACTGGGTAATCTTCAGCCTTCTAGTCAATACCAGAGAATGAGCCGTTAGGTTTCTAAGCAATGACTCTTTTTTCTTTTCATCCAGTTCCTTAATTGCCAGTTCTTTTTCAAATTCTCATCTTCAACTTATTCTCCAAAGTTTACAGGGCATAAGAGGATTACATTTCAAAGGGCAAATGAGTCACATATTTCTTCCTTTCCCTTATAATTAATCATATAAAAATATATATGCATAAAACACATGTTATACAATTATATGAAATAAATTGTTAATTTTTACATCTCTTTATAAATGATTTTAAATGTTATAATAATCAATGCTAAAAAAATTATCAATGCTTACTTGGGACTCATGATATTTAGGAGGTAAGAACATTCTCTTTGAATGATCTTTGAACACAGAAACCCATAATTGTATGCACAGTACACCAGCCTCGGCCCTACATATGTGCTCAGTAAATATTTTTTGAATAAATAGGAGAGCAAATAATAATGGGGAAGAAATGTTAGAAATGATTCTATTTCAGAACAGATAGGTATACCTTTTCCTTTAAGAAGTTAAGGTAAGCTTGAGTAATTTATCATTTGGGGTTCATGAACCTGTTAGAAGGACAGTTGAACCTCAGGGGGGAATGGGGGGGGAACCATCCTGACTCATCAGCCAGCCAGTAATTCCGCTTCGACCTTCTTTGTTTTTGCCATTATCAGTGTACCTGCAGTCTAAAAATTTTCTTTAACACAACTCTCTGTTTTATTCATTTATATCATCACAAGGAGTAGAGAGCTAGAATCATTAGCAAAGACAACGCAGTCTTTTTGAACTTTTAGTTAATGTTGCTTCTGTTTCTGGAGTCTGAAACTTATTCTCCCTTTGTTTTTTGTTTTTTAAAGTTTATTTATTTATCTTGAGAGAAAGAGAGAAAGTGTGCGTGACAGAGAGTGGAGCAGGGGCAGAGAGGGAGGGCGAGAGAGAGAATCCCAAGCAGGCAATGCACTGTCAGTGCAGAGCCCGATGTGGGGCTGGGTATCACAAACTATGAGTTCACGACCTGAGCCGAAATCAAGAGTCGGACGCTTAACTGACTGAGCCACCCAGACGCCCCTTTGTTCTCCCTTTGTTAGAAAGGGGGATTACTAGGGTTTGGGATGGTAATAAAGACCTCTTTCCAATCAAAATTCAATATTCTCTTGATAAAATCAAAATGATTGAAGGAAAATTGACAAGAAAATAACTTTCTATGCTGTTGGAAGATGCAGCACATCCGACAGCCAGCAGAGCCTGTCCCGTACTTGGGAAATTCTGATCTAGTTCAACTTCTTCATTTTACAGATGAGCAAAGGGAGGCAGAGGGCAGGACAGTGACTTGCCCAGGTACAGGGATGGGACCCAACCCCACTTCCCAGGCTGGAGCGGTGATGCCTCATCTTTCTAGCTCACCTACTAAAAGATGCCTGACTGCATGAAACAAGAAAGGAAACAGGTGTCCTGAGTCAAACTCTGGGTGGAAGTGGGCACTGAGTCAGGGAAACTGGCAGTGGTGTAGATGGGGAGCTATTTGGGAGGGGTTCTTATCACCCATTATGCTGCCCCAGCTGCTTTTACAGATGAGACAGTGCAGGGCCAGAGAAGGGAAAAGAACTGCCCAAGGCCTCACGACCTCTCAGTGGCAGAGGGGAGAATTACAGCCTCCATCCCTGCCTTTTTTGTTGTTGTTGTTTATTCATTTAATTTGAGAGAGAGAGGGCCAGAGAGAGAGAGAAGGACAGAGAGAATCCCAAGCACAGTCCACGCTGTCAGCACGGAGCCTGTCTCAGGGCTCGATCCCATGAACTGTGAGATCGTGACCTGAGCCGAAGCCAGGAGTCAGATGCCTAACCCACTGAGCCACGCAGGTGCCCCTCTGCCTGCATTTTTTTTTTTTTTAAATATTTTATTTGTTTTTGAGAGAGAGATAGAGACAGCATGAGCAGGGGAGGGTCAGAGAGAGAGGGAGACACAGAATCTGAAGCAGGCTCCAGGCTCTGAGCTGTTAGCATAGAGCCCGATGCAGGGCTCGAACCCACGAACCGTGAGATCATGACCTGAGCTGAAGTCGGATGCTTAACCTACTGAGCCACACAGGCGCCCCATCTGCCTGCATTCTTTACGTGGCCCCACTTCAGTTTTCTAGCTGGGACATCCCTGCCTCTTTACAAAGTCAAAATGATACCCCTATCCTGTAAGTATCAGGGCTTTGGTGTTTAAAATTGTATTATCATTGTTATTTTGCACCAGCAAGAAATCCATATTTAGGTATGTGCCAGTGGCCTCCAGAGCCCTGCATGGGGCTGGTGACTCATCCCCCTCCCCACCGCACCAAACACAGGAAGACAGTGCACCTTGGACTCATTCTGGCGGCTGCCTTCTGGGGAACTTACCGCGAAGCGCTTCCCACAGCTCTCGTTGCCACAGCACCCGCAGCAGTCATTGTTCTTCAGCCCCAAGAACACCAGTGCAGGGAAAATCATCTGCCAGCAAGAGAAGTGCCTCAGACAGGGTCTCACATGTGCAGGGGGAGCCTGTGCCTGCCTGGCTGTGAGTGGAGCTGTGTCCGTGATGCGGGACTCAGTGGCTAACGGGTATGGCAAGAACTTACAGAGCATGGCTGGTGCAGTAGACTGAGTCTTACTGATTATTACTGAGTGTCTAGGTTCCATGATGCCTACTTGCACATTCAAGGAGGCAAGATTTTAAGAACTGACACCCCGAGTTTCCATTTACTCGGTGGTGGGTTAGGCTAGCAATAAGAAACTTGTCCTCAATCGTTATGAAAAGTGAGTCTAGTCTTTGTCTCTCTCTCTAAATTGGAGGTTCCCATCCTCTACTGGAAACAGGGGGTAAATAGATCATTAGTGAGTGAGTGGAAGAAGAATCCCCTGACATCTGCTTCCCTTGGTGGTTTTCAGTCAATCAATTTGCTAGAAAGTGTGTGTCTACCACCCCTAGCACTGTCTTGTTAGAATACAGAAACTAGGCAGCCCTCACTCTGATGAAGAGAACTGCCAGCCCAATCTTGGAAATTCATTGCTTAGTGAATTTCGTGGCCATACTCTTGTCAGGTCCTGATGGAGAAGGGACGACATCAAGGCACTGACTTTTCATCATGCAATGCTTGGGCTTTTGTTAGCAACAAAATATCTCCTTGTTCAAAAGGTACCTGATTTTAAAAGGATTCGACAATAATCTCTGGGGGGATTTTAAGGCTTCCCTACTCACCAAGACCCCGCTTCCTAATATTCCTCCGAAAAACCAGACCTCTTCAGAAAGGTGGTCGTTGTTGTCTATCACTTTTCCTCCGGGGAAAAATAACAGGATGTTAGCCAGGAAGCCAAACAAGGCGAGGGGAATGAGGGCGCCCCCCAGGCACTTGGCGCAGTCCCCCGTGCACATATTGGGGAAGCACAATATAGGTCTGCAGTACAGGGCTCTTCAGTGCCTCCTTCACGGGGTCTCTTCAAAGGTATCGGCCAGAGCGTCCTCGTAATTGTCCCCAGTTCAATCCGGATTTGGGAGCTGAGAGCCAAATCAGCCTGTGAGCTGTGTCCTTGGAGGTGCCTCTGCTTCTCAGATGTAGCACACCCTTGATGACGATGGACATTTATACATTCTCCCTGACCTGAAGTCTTTTTTTTTTTTTTTTGCACTCCATAAATGAGATTATGCTCAGAGCAATAATTTTGCCATGGAGACCAATAACCTCTGTTAATAATCTACCAGCACAGGCAGGACACTCACATTGTTGCAATCGAACACAGGGCTGGAACAAACAGCATTTAGAACTTGTGCCCCTTTCATCTGTCAATGTCGCTACCCAGATATGGAAATATTTCCCCCAGGCTCTTTATAATCACTGTATAATTGAGTTACATCCTAAAATCCTGTCTCACAAGTACTTAATGGTCTACGGTGCATGTCTTTTTGTTTCCACCAAAAGCCTGGAATGCAAAAGAATTATCCAAAAGAGCTTCTGTTATCCTCAATACGAAAATGACAATTTGTTGGCCTTGATGGGTATTACTGAGCCTGGACCTACAGAAATTTTTTAAAGGATAAAATCAGAATGATTTTTTTTAAGTTTGTTTATTTATAGCACATGAGTGGGAAAAAGACAGAGAGAGAGGGAGAGAGACAATCCACATAGCATAGAGCCTGACACAGGGCTTGAACTCACAAACTGTGAGATCATGACATGAGCAAAGTCAGACACTTTACCAACTGAGCCACCCAGGTGCCCCAATCAGATACTACCTCCTTTCTCACCTGATGTGATGGAATTAGCAAAAACAATTTTTCCAATCAGCTTGTTCAGTCACATCCTCCATGCAGGAATAAAAATCTCTACCTTCACAAAAGGTAAGGGAAAGGGAAAGGAGATGTTGGGGAGAGGAGAGGAAGGGTTCCGATACATCAGTCAACTGGAGGCCAAGTGGACAAAGTTGGAAGAGCCCTTAGCGTCAGGGGCCGTGAGATGGCTATTTTGCCAGCTGCCAGGGGCACAATTCAGTTACTCCTTTGCTTCATGTCACTTAAGAAGGCCTCTGCCATGCCCAGAGAAGGACAAATATCATATGTTTGCACGTATAGGAGGATTAGGAGGAACTTGACGGAGGACCATGGGGAAGAAGAAGGGGGNAAAAAAAAAAAAATGATTAACTTTTCAGGTTCCTGGGTGGTTCAGTTGGTTAAGTGTCTGACTCTTTTTTAAAATTTTTTTAAATGTTTTATTTATTTCTGAGAGAGAGACAGCATGAGCAGGTGAGGGTCAGAGAGAGAGGGAGACACAGAATCTGAAGCAGGCTCCAGGCTCTGAGCTAGCTGGCAGCAGAGAGCCTGACGTGGGGCTTGAACCCACAAACCGCGAGATCATGACCTGAGCCAAAGTCAGACGCTTAACTGACTGAGCCACCCAGGCGCCCCAAGTATCTGACTCTTGATTTTGGCTCGGGTCATGGTCTCATAATTGTGACATCAAGCCCTACATTGGGCTCCATCCTGGGTGTGGTCTCTCTCTCTCTCTCTCTCCCCGCCACTCCCCCACAAGCATGTGCTCTCTCCCTCTCTCTCTCAAAAAAAAAAAAATATCTTTTCAATATAAACGATAGAATGTCACTATGTGCAAAGTATATGGGAACAGTGGGACATACTTCCTTCTGAACAATAATTTTGATTTTTCCCCCGATTACAAATACTATAAGTATTCATTTATTTAGGTTAAAAAGTCAAATATACACAGAAACAGAAGGATGAAAAGGAGAACCAATTGTGTTCCCACCACCAAAAGATAAGGACTGTTATCACTTTTCTGGAAGTTGTTTTCCAACACTCCAAGCAGGTGTAAATGGGCTTTATTTATAACCCTCCAGTTTTGACAGGGAGTCTTGAGAGTAATTCCACAGAGGAAGATAAGGTTCTAGAAAGGTACAGCTTGAATTAATCGTTGTTGATGCTACCTTGAAGCTAGGTAACTCCCCACTGGGGACTGGAAACCTTTCTTTGGCCAGGGCTTTTTGTCCCTAGAATTTCCCATCATGGCATTTGAATAACACTAGTCAACACAGCCCTGATGTCTTAGACTTTTCAGACTAGCAACTGGAATTGCCAGTCTATGCTTACTGAGAGAATAGATGTGAGTAAAGGGTGCTATGCAGCATACTTCAGTTTTCTTCCACAATTTTTTTGCAATAAAAATTAGAAGGATTTTCAATTTCCAAGTCTTTTGAGAAAGCAAGATTAATGCAACAAAAATGAGAATATCTAATTAATAAATTTAACAACAAGCCAAAGTAATTTTGTTATGTAAATTATCCCATTTATCATATGCTAGCCAGCAATGTTTCATATGGTAGACTTTCTATGGGTCTTCCAATCCTTCAGTCGTCTGATGGCTGACTTGATTGTGACCGCAGAAGTGGTGGTGTATGTCTAGGGACCACAGTGGCCTGTTGTTTTCATGCATGAACCAGATCCCCAAACCACAATGCCAGATCCCCATATCTGATCTTTTCATCTTGGTTTTGCCACAATAAGAGCAAGTGTGTTGGCATGCTGGCTTACTCCAGTCTTCTTCACCATTTCCTGAGGGAGGCACCATAACAGATCCCATAGTTACGGACCTTCTTGGTATATTTAGTCATATCGCCACAAACTAGGTCTGAGCCCAGACAGTCCTTCCACAATTTTTGAGAAGATGTGGCACATGAGTAACTGTGAGGGAGAGGGCTGAGGTCATTTATTTCCTGTGTGGAGAAGGGGAAATGCTGATAGTCACTTTTCTGGGATGCTCTGGCCATTAAGACTTCAACACTTGGAGGATGACTAACTCATTTATTGTTCAACTATTAATTGTGCCTTCAGACCTGCAAGCAAGAAGTGGAACACCTAATCTGGAGAACAGTGGGGGAAGGAAGGCAGAAATTTACCCACAGGAAGGAATGGAGTCACCAACAGACTGCTCTAGGCACTAAAAAAAATCATGAGATTCTGGTAATTGTTCTTGTGACACCCAAGCTTGGTGGTTTGTTGCTTGCTCTCTGTTGAGCAGTGATGTCCTGAAACCCAAAAGGCTTAAGACCTCATTTTCAGACATAGTACAAAGGAGGGCTTTACTGGACCCCAATGTGGGTCCAGTCCTGTAGGAAGACCTCAGAAGGGAGAGCAGATGGCAGCTTTGGGAGGGACATAAAGACAGTAGAGATCTTTGCAGAAAGAAAAGAAAGATGCAAAACATCCTTCAGTGGCAGTCTTGGACTTCACCCTCTGGGAGGTTTGGCTGCTGGAGATTAAGCAGCAGGAAGTCCAGGGGTTCCTCTCTGTGATGAGACAATGAGCACAGGAGTAGGAGATATTTTCCAGGTGATTCTGATCACCTGCTGGGGCGTGCACAATACTTAGGTGAAGCATGCTACTTACTGTTTCTCAGCCTGCTAAACTTCTTTGCGCTGCTATGGTGAAGAATCATCAGCCCAGTGCATTGCAACTAGTCAGTGTGTTTGAAGCACCCACAGTGTGTCCACCAATATGCCAAGTGCTGTCCTGATGAACAACAACAACAAAAATCTGACTTACATTCTACCCTCGATGTTATTACAACCTCTTACTGAGGAAGAGTCGATGGAAATCGTGCACAGAGATTATAAGAATTAACTGCTCCTTAGCAGAAGAGCCTATTCTAGCAGAAGAACCCGAATAGGCTCTTCTGCTTCTCTGAAAGTAGATCCCTCTCATTTATTCATCTAGGATATCAGTGAGAAGATGCGGGGCCTCGACACACTCATATCCAGGTGTTAACAATGAAGCTTCCCATCTTTGCTTGCCTAGCAAGCTGCTTTGAAGCAGCTTTGAAAACGTGATTTCCAAGTGGAGGAAGAAATGATACAAAATATTAGTGGGCATTGCATGTAACAAGAATTAGAGCCATTTTTAAAATTTCTTTTTTAATGTTTATTTTTGAGAGAAAGAGATGGAATGTGAGTCGGGGAGGGGCAGACAGAGAGGGAGACACAGAATCCAAAGCAGGCTCCAGGCTCTGAGCCATCAGCACAGAGTCCAAAGTAGGGCTTGAACCCACAAATTGTGAGATCATGACCTGAGCCAAAGTCAGACACTTAACTGACTGAGCCACCCAGGCATCCCAGAATTAGAGCCATTTTATGAAAGTTTTGTAATGTGCATACAGCTAATGGGTAATAATGCAACATATTTTGTTTACTTATAGGTGTCCTCTAGGGATACTTGGGTGACTCAGTTGGTTGAGCATTTTTGACTTTGGCTCAGGTCATGATTTTAAGGTTCATGAGTTTGAGCCCTACTTCGGGCTTGCTACTCAGTGTAGAGCCCGCTTTAGATCCTCTGTCTCCCCCTCTGCCCCTCCCCTACTTGTGCTCTCCCAAAAATAAAAAAGAAAACATTAAAAAAATAATAAGGGTCAAAAGCATATTAAGAGCCAATGCTAATCTGATCGTATATGCTCTTGCCTAAAACCCTCAGGAGTCTCCCATCATCCTCACCTTAAACCCAGCCCTCTCTTATTTGCCTTCCTACAAAAGGAAGTCAGTCATCTTCTTGCTTTCTTCTCTGCTTCCCTCACCTGCTTCCCTCTCTTACACCTCTAGGACGTAGTTCAGCTGTCCCTCCTTCCAAGAAGGACTGTTGCACAGTCAAAAGTATTTCACTGTCACAGTATGTTTGTAAAACTCTAGATAACACAAAGTTAAATAGACTTCTGAATGGCATAAGTTTTTAAGGCTTTTAATTGACAAATGCATTTGTAGTTCTCGAAGGAAAGTTAAGAAATGTAATGTCCAGTGTTTCCAAAACATCCCCGTGCACGGCACTCTTCTGTTGTACATCCTGAAGGACGAGGTTCCCTGGCACATCCTTGGGAAACCTGGAGCTTGTTCATTTCTCGAGTGTCTGTGAAGGAATCTGTGTTAGCAGGGAGAAGGTGAGGGGTCATTTGAGGGAAAGGAAGGATAAGAAGAGTGAAAGCTGAAGGTGGGATAAAGTGTGGCTTGGGGGAGCGGGGTCATGCGGAGGAGGGTGAGTTGGGATCAGGGTTGGGAGACAGCTCGGCTTCCGCTGTACTGAGGGATGGGAGATAGCTGGCCTGCCAGAAGGTGGTAGCTAATCTTAGGTGAATGGTAAACTCTAGTTCCTCATACTTGGGGTCATTTCAACATGTGTGTTCCAAAAGGGGCCACTGTCCTGGTTGAGATGAGACTATAAAAGATCTAAATAGCCTGGAGAACTAGGTGACATGGAGCCCACGCTCAGTCTTCTCTGTCTCAGAAATCTAATAAGGATTGTCATCCAAGGTAAATAGGAGACAAATTTTACAGAGAAGTCGCTATGTGTTGGGCACACATCTGAGGGCTTTATGTTACGACTCATTTAATCTTCAGAGCAACCTGCTAATGTAGGTATTGTAATTATTGTCCCTACTTTAAAGGTAAGGAAACCAAAACAACTAGTAAGTGTTGTTCTAGTTATCTATCAAGGTATCTTAAAGCACTTTAGAGCTTTGTATTTGAAATAGCAACCATTTTATTATATATATACTCATACACACACACACACACACACACACACACAAATGATTTTGTAGGTGAGGAATCAACTGGGGTCATTCCTTTGTCCCAGGTAGTGTCGATTGGGGTTATTTTCTCTTATTCAGCTGAAGACTGCATTGCATTGGTCTGTAGGGCCCATAAAGGCCTTACTCACCTGCCAAGCGCTTTGATGGGAAGGGCTGTAAGATTGGGCTCAAGGGGGCCCCTCACTTCTCCCTGTAGTTTCAGGGTTTTTCTTGCGGTCTCTGTAGCATCACAGTCAGATTTTTCACGGTGACTTGAGTCTCCAAGAGACAAGAAGTGAAAGCTGCCAGTCTCTTAAGGGCTGGGCCAGAAACTGAGACAGGTCTACTTTTATCACATCCCCTTGGTCAGAATTGTCACAGAATCATCTCAGATTCAGTGGAAGGGTCATAGACCTCACTGTGCCATGAAAGATGGCCACAAAGGCTTTGATACTTTAACTTGTCACAGTGTTAGAGGTAGGATTTGAACCCAGGACGTCTGGCTCTAGAGAATGTGCTATTAACTATCACAGTGTAATATCTCAATAACCCAAACTGGCATCTACTTTTATTATCATCACAAGGAAGGCTGCCTGCATGGATTTAGTATCAAATTAAGGACTTTCTTGGTTATAGGTTGAATAATCTGGGTAGTTCCCACTATGTATATGAGTAGACACGGCCTAAGATAAGATTTGGACTTGGAGATCTTGCAGGTGCCATCAACAGCTAAAAGTCAGTATTTCTAGTTGTTTTCACAACCCAAAGGAGCAAACGCACACATGCTCTGCCTTATGACACCGATGGGTGCTGTGTGACCCTCACTGTCACAGGTTTCAGTACAAAAGGGCACAGCTTGACCTCTCAGAGAAGCTTGAGCCCTGGCTGATAAATCTGTCCCAGAGAGCTGCCCAAATATCGATTGGTATTAGCGTTGTTTCATGTCACTATGGCTATAGGTAGAAAATTAACTTTCAACAGGAACTCAGCCTCTACCCACTCTCCAGAAAGTATGACATCACTAACTGAGGGTCCTCATCCTCTTTTTAAAATGAAATACACTCGTGGGCTGCAAGGACTAAGTTTAGAAATCCATATTACGGTTTTTAAAAGGCAGGGAAATTTTAACACATTTGTTCTTTTTTATTTACACCCTGACTTTGTAAGATTGTACATTATTATTTTGGTCTGTACTTTTGGATAGGTATTTCCCCAATAATTTTTGATATTATTTTTCCCCAGTCATATTTGCTTTTAAAAAATTCACATGCATGTTATAAAACAAACCCAAAAACAGAGAGAAAACAAGTGAAATTTGGAAAATAATATTGAAAGCAACTGGGTGACAGCATTTATCATGTCAATGAGCTAAAATCATGTCAATTTTAGCTTTCATTCATTTATCCTCTTAGCATATTTATTGAGCACTTATGTATCAGGTATTGAATTAGACACTGGAGAAATGTCAGATTGACAGAGCTGATAAGGAAAGTAAAATAGATACTGATAATGCTAACAATAGGAAACACATCTAGTACTTATTACATCCCAAGCAATATATTTCTCATAGCAACTGAATAAAGATAGGTTTTGTTAATTTTTTTTGTTATTTTTTAAAAGTTCATTCATTTCGAGTGAGAGAGAGAGAGAGAGAGCATATGCAAGTGGGAGAGGGGCAGAGAGAAGGGAAGAGAGAATCCCAAGCGGGCTTCCCATTGAAAGCCCCGATGCGGGGGCTCAATCTCATGACCATGAGATCATGACCTGAGCTGAAATCAAAAGTCCAATGCTTACTGGACTGAGCTACCCAGGCACCCTGTAAAATAGGTTCTATTATTAATCTGGATTTTACTGGTGAGGAAACTGAGAAACAGAGAGTAATTTGCCCTGACCTTATAATTAGTAGCAAAAACTAGGATTTGATTCCTTGTAGCCTTGTACTAAAACAAACAAAAGTCTGTGCTCTTAACCCATATGCTATGCTGCCTCTTGTTAATCAGAAAGTCTCAGAAACATGTAATAGCCAACTGTGACCTGAACCATGGCATAGAGGAAGCCACAAAAGTGTGAGGCAGGAAAGGCTCCTGTGAGAAGGTAAAAATGCTTCTTTGAAACTTTGTTCATTGTCAGGAATAAATTTCAGTAAAATTATATCATCAGTATTTCTTGTACACTTGTTACATGCTATACGTGACTTTAATGCTTTTCATCCTTAACTCATTTTATCTCTACCACGTCCCTCTGAGGTGGGTACGGTAACTGCCTCTTTCCTGTACAGGAGGGAACTGAGGCTCAGAAGGGCATGGAGCTTGCTGAAGCCCAAAGAGCTAGAAATCATCAAGTTTGCCCTTGAACCCAAATCTACACACTGCTTGTCTTAATGGAAGGAAAATGTAGTACTGGGGAAGTTGGGAGGGCTCATGCTGTCCCATTGCCCAGAGATGCTCACATTGATTGATTTTAAGGACTGATTCCAAACTGTAAAAGGATGAGCAAAGAGAGAAAAAAACGTATGATTATGACCACATTCTGAGGCAGTGAAAACATTAAAACCAAGTTCTAAAGATAGAACTAAAAGTGCTGATCATATCAATGAGCTTTTAACTTTGAAAGGTCGATTTTTAACTTTCCCACATTTATTTTTTAGCATTTTTTTTTTAAAGCCCTATGTATCAGGCACAAGAATGGTAACTAAGACCAATCGATATTTGGGCAGATCTCTTAAAGGTGCAGGCAGCTGGTGTGACATGTGCTTACTCTGATGAGGCTACTGTCCTTCTGCTGTTCACTGGTGCAGTCCAGAAGTCTGAGTTCAAGGATAACCTTCCCTCACTTGAAATCGAATGACCAGCTCTAAATCACAGAGAGACAAAGCTAAAATTCATAGACTTCGAAACTGAATTGTAATTGCAAAATTAATTAATTAAAAGTAAAAAAATTAAAAAACCTTCCTACCTAATGATGGTCTTTTTTTTTTAATGTTTTATTTATTTCTAGGAGAGAGAGAGAGAGAGACAGCGTGAGCAGGGGAGGGTCAGAGAGAGAGAGAGGGAGTGCCAGCCTCTGAAACAGGCTCCAGGCTCTGAGCTGGCAGTCAGCACAGAGCCCGATGCGGGGCTCGAACCCACGAACCGCGAGATCATGACCTAAGCGAAAGTCGGACGCTTAACCGACTAAGCCACCCAGGCGCCCCAATGGTCTTTAAACCTAGAGGGTGGAGAATACATTCCAACGATCTTTGGTGATCTTCATAGTACCGCTATGACATGAGGCACATTGTAGAGGTCCAAAATTTTTTTATTGAGGTTAGCATTATTGTGATTACCCATATGTATACTGAGGCTTCCAGCAAAGTTATAGACCACGGCTTCTCAAACTTTAATGTGCACATGAATCATCTGCTATCTTGCTAACCTGCAGATTCTGATCTAGAAGGTCTAGAGTGGGGCTGAGATGTTGCCTTTCTGAGAAGTTTCTAGGTGATGCTGGTGGTTGTATCCTAGGACATACAAATGGCCCTAGGATCACAGTAAAGTTGTACACAGTTATTAGTATATTTATTTGGGGCCTGAAAGATGCCCTCTCTTTCACTCCCTGCTGCCTTTTCCCTTCGTGGGGTAAGACAGTTGCTACTTGCTCTAGTAAACTTCCGTTCTTGAGATAGTCATGGACAACTTAGGGATTTCGGAAGGTTCTGGGATTGGAAGAGAACTCTAATTGCTCTGGCTTGCCCTGTTTTCTGCATGCTTTAAGGCAGTAGTTCTCAAAACGTGAGGCCATTAAAAATTCGTGCTGATGTCCAGTAGAAAGGCCCTAGTACTTAACAGTCTTCCCGCCTTGCTCATGCATTCCCTGCTGCATTCCACGACACTCTTATTCCAACTCTCTCTCACATTCTTCCAGCTCTCCCTTCTTCCAAAGCCTCTCTCCTTTGCATCCTGTAATCTCTTCTCCCACTTTGTGGAAATGGAGGCCCAATATCCTCCATCCATCTGCCTTCTAGCCTTATAATATTTTTATGCCACCACTCCCTCTTCAACCCAAATTTTATCTTTATTTTCATTCATTTCTATGGCTTTTCTCATCAGAAAGCTAATTCCCTCACCTGTGCGTTTTCAAAAATACTGTACAGGGAAACAGAGCTTGGATAGAAACCTTAGGGCTAAAACCTACAGTTCTATTGATTACTTATGCTGCATTTTCCCTGGTTGCTGTGGACACTGTACTTACTTTGATCAAATGTTAAACAACCAAATGTTAAAATCAATATTCATACAAAATTAAGGCCAAAGGCAGAGATCAGCTTCATAGAATAAACATGAGGTATGTGAGCATGAATCGGAAACTTTGCCAACAAACCTGATTATCATTGCAATTTTAGTATTTGAACTTTTAGTAGACTAAATTAAAAAATTTTTAATGTTTATTTATTTTTTGAGGGAGAATACAAAGCATGAGCTAAGGAGGAGCAGAGAGAGAGACACACAGAATCCAAAGCAGGCTCCAGGCTCTGTGCTGTCAGCACAGAGCCCAAAGCGGGACTGGAACTCACAAACGGTGAGATCATGACCTGAGCCAAAGTCAGCCGCTTAACTGACTGAGCCACCCAGGCGCCCCTTAGTAGACTAAATATATAAGTCTGACTAGCCTCAGATCAGCAATTATTCAGCACTGTCTGCTGGTGGATTTCTGCTTCTGAAGCCAGAATCCTGCATGTTTATTATTAACTGAAGCTGGTGGAAAAAACAAGGTATTTGGGGACACCTTACTTTTATCTAATCCTTCCTTTTTTCCTTCATGCCATGTTTTTTTTTTTAAATAAAAGTTATATATTTTAAGGGGTGCAGTGATTTGATACACACGTACATAGTGAAATGATTACTATAGCCCAGCTAGTTAACATATCTCTTGACATAGTTGCCTTTGTTTTTGTCATCAGAGCACTGAAATACACTCTCGCCCCCAAATTTCCAGGATTCAATACAATATTATTAACTCTAGTCATCATGTTGTACAGTAGGTCTCTGTTCATGCTACGTAACTGCAACTTTGTGCCCTTGGCCAATATCTCTCCATTGCCTCCACCTCCCCAGCCCCTGGTAACCACCTGCTACTCTTTCCTTTTGTGTATTCAAAGTGTAGAGTCTATGTACAAGTGAGATCATGCAGTTTTTTTCATCCCATGTCTGGCTTATTTCATAAGCACAATGTCCTCCAGGTTCACCCCTATTGTTGTAAATGACAAGATCTTTTTCTTTTTTAAGGCTGAGTAATATTTCATTGTATATATATTCACAAGACATGAAATCATAGCATCTGTCTGGATCAAGGATGATTTATCACAGATGTCATTGTGTGATTTTGGAATTTCTCCTGCCCATCACATTGTAAGGGGTTAAAGTTATCTTTATGCATTTAATATACCCTCCTAATATGTAAAGAATTTCTAAATAGGATTTTTCCTTGAAAGATGTATGGCTTAAATGGAATTTAAATAACCATGAATGAAATGCAATTTTGAAAGTTTGTTTTATTTAATGTCATGAAAGTTAGTACACCAATATGTTCCACAAAGGTTAGTGCTGTTTTATTTTTATTAAAAATTTTTAAATGTTGGGTGCCTGGGTGGCTCAGTCGGTTAAGCATCCGACTTTGGCTCAGGTCATGATCTCATGGTTTGTGGGTTCGAGCCCCACGTCGGGCTCTGTGCTGACAGCTCAGAGCCTGGAGCCTGCTTCAGATTCTGTGTCTCCCTCTCTCTCTGACCCTCCCCTGCTCACGCTGTCTCTCTCTTTCTCAGAAATAAATAAAAAACATTAAAAAATTTTTTTAGTTGTTTTTAAATATTTATTTATTAACATTTATTTCTTACTGAGAGACAGAGAGACACAGAGCGTGAGCAGGGGAGGGGCAGAGAGAGGAGGAGACACAGAATGAGGAGCCAGCTCCAGGTTCTGAGCTGTCAGCACAGACCACGAGATCATGACCCAAGCCAAAGTTGGACACCCAACCGACTGAGCCACCCAGGAGCCCCAAATGTTTACTTATNAATATATATATATATATATATATACACACACACATATATAAAGAGAGAGGGAGCGCAGGAGAGTGGGTGCACAGGCACCAGCCAGGCACCCCTGGACAGAAACAATCTTACAAATATCTATATCAAATGAGGTCACTCTCAGATCATGATTGAGACAAAAACAAGGTCACTGTGCAAAACAAAACACTAAACATTCCTCTTGCTCACTGACTATGAGTCTCTAGCCTCTTCTCCCCATGAGAAGACCTGTTGGGATGTCCAATCATAGAACTGCCTCCAGGGGCACCTGGGTGGCTCAGTCAGTTAAGGATTAACTCTTGATTTTGGCTCAGGTCATGATCTCATGGTTTATGGGTTTGAGCCCCACATTAGGCTGTGCTGACAGTGCAGAGCCTGCTTAGGATTCTCTCTTTCTCTCTCTTTTTCTTTTTCTGTCTCTCCCCTACTCACACTCTCTCTTTTTCTCTCTCTCTCAAAAATACATAAATAAACTTAAAAAAAATTGCCTCCACTTTATGACAATCCAGAGTAAGTCCCTGCTTCCTAAGACTCTCCCTGAATTACCCACTGAAGCTGAAATTATTTACTCCCTTCTTTCTGACAGCCTCTTACTGAGATGCTCCAGGTTACTCCGTGTGTGTGTTCCCCTCACAGCAACCTGCAAAAGCTCACCTTGTTCAACTTGTTCAACTACAGGTTTTCCTGGTGGTCTTTGTCTGAAGAACACTAATAAAAGCAAAGCCAATTATCTGTTAGTGTCATTTCTTACATGAGACAATAAATGGTCATCATTGGCACTTTAGAGCGCACATTTGCACTTCTGTGGAGCATTTGGGGAGGGCAGTGGTACAGATGGGTTAACTTTATGGCACTTTATTGTGTCAGTATTTTTCAGACGAAAATCAGTAGTTATGACAAGAGTGTCCAAGTATTTTTAGGTGTGATAATGTGGGGTGTGTGTGTATGTGTTTAAAGTACTTATCTTTTGAAGATAGTTACTGAAATCCATCCAGAGGAGAGGGGAAATGAGTGGGTGGAGGTGTGGATGGAAAAAGACTGGTCGTGAGTTGATAATAATTAAAGCTGGGTAATGAGTATAACAGTTTATTATGGTATTTTCTTTGCCTTTAAAGTTTTCGTTAATAAAAAGTAAGAATAAGAAGATTCCTGGAATCCAGTTGCTCATGTGTGTTTCCAGTTTGGGGGAGCCCTAAGACTAAATGAGGCTATGTCTGAATATGCTGAGAATCAAGGTATTGGAATTTAGTAGAGGATTCCAGAGTTATATGTGGGTGTGGAGGTGAGGCAAGGACAGACTTTTGAAAGATGTTGTCCAGAGGGGTTGGGATTTTCAGGGAGATTTTAAGCCAAATGGACAACTACACTGTAACATCCATCAGACAGGGTTGAGTAGCTGCGTATGAGGCAACTGAGAAAGAATGTGAGATGGAGAACACAGCAACAGGGTCTGGAAGAGTTCAAACCCAGAAACAGAGAAATAAACCTTAGTAGAGACCACCTAGTGTGCTTCAGGTCATATCTACTGCTGTGGAAAGGATTCTGAAAGCTTATTTTGTTTGTACTGCTTGATTCCTGACTCCAATAATTTCACTCTTCTTACGTTGGATACCAAGATCTCTAAGGACTGACAGTTAAAAATCAAACACTATGTTTTTGAAAATAAATTTAAAAAATTTCTCTCCATATTAATGGGTTTACCTTCTTTTACCTTTCAATAATTCTGGAAAGAAGGAAATATTTATTAATTCAAAGAACAGTACTGAGCACCTGGTATGTACTAGGCACAGGCCTACATGCTGGAGATAAATGTCTGAAGACAAGCCAGTGAGTGCAATGTGACATGCTCGCCTGGAGGATGAAATTGGGTGAAAAGAGTCCTAAAGTGACAAAGCCATCTTAGCTAACAGAAAAAATATGGTCTGAAGCATTCACTGAATTTTCCCTTCATTGAGGGATCCATTTCAGTGGTAGGAACTCAGAAGCCTGAGGCATGTAGTGAATGATTCTTATCACACATTTGGATGAAAAACTATCAGCTAAAACAATAAAATAATACAAGTAAATTTCTTGTGTTTTTTTCCACACAGAACTCATGTATTGTATCCATTGGTAGCTTATCTCCAAAGGTGTTCGGTCTTCCCCCATTAAAAGGTGCACTCTGTTCCTCTTCCTTAAATCTGGGCTGGTCTGTAGTTGCTTTGTCATCAGAAAATGGCAGAAGAGGCTCTGGACATTTCTAGGCTCAGGCTTTAAGATCACTGACAGTTTCTGCTTTCTTTTTCCTGGAACCTTGAGCCATCACGTAAGAAGTCTAGACTGCTTTGTGAGAGGAAGTTGTCATATGGAGGGTCACTGAGATACCAGAAAAGGGAGTGAGGAAGCCATCTTGGGTGCTCAATCCAGACAAGCCTTCAGATAAGTCAGCTGCTCACTTACTGTTATTGTATAAAAACAAGCCAACTAGGTTGACTCAAGCCACAAAACTATGACAGTTAATAATACATTGTTTTTGCGACACTATGTTTTGGGGTGGTTTTGGCAATACGTAACCAGAAATCATCTTTAGCGACCAGTACCTACAAGGAGCAGAGCTTGTGCTCCACAAATGCTTGTTAAGCCAAATTTGAATTAAACTGTCTTTTGTCGAGTATACAATATCTCTCTAAATTTCTCTGCAGCTTTTAGAAGAATTGTTAAGTTTATTTATTTTGAGAGAGACAGAAACAGCATGAGTGAGGGAGGGGCAGAGAGACAGGGAGACAGAGAATCCCAAGCATGCTCCCTGACTGTCAGCACAGAGTGCAACATGGGGCTCAAATTAATGAGGCTCCAAGATCGGAAACCAAGAGCCAGACTCTTAACCAACTGAGCAACCCAGGCACCCCTCTCTGCAGCTTTTAGTAGGGGAAATGGGGAAAACTAGCAGAATGGGGTGAATTGTCTTGCACACACTCCTGTGGGACATGTGTGAAATGATGGTGGTCAAGACAATACTAATATTTACTGAGTCTGTGATGAGCCAGGGGCAGTATCATGCACTCAACACATGCTATCTCATTTCATTCTCAAAACAACCATTCAAAGGAAATGATGCAACCATCCCCATTTTAGAGATGAAAAAACTGAGGCCATAGAGTTGCTGAATGGCAGAGCCCAATGGATCCGACTAATTTCAAGCCAGTTCCCTTGCCTGCAATGTGCACTTTAATCTGGAGGGAATTCATTGTAAGTCACCTATGGAAGTTCCTGAAAAGTTCCTATGATGCAGTGGCAGACTCTTAGCAATTGTCCCTCAGAGCCTGACCTGCTTCTCTGATGTTTGCCCTTCTTTGTGTGAGTGTGGGGAAAGGTGTATCTGAAAGTTGGAGGGGTTACAATAATGGCTGTATTGGAGTTCACCCCTGCTCCCTGGGATAGCACCAGCTACTGGCTCCTCCTTGTGATCCACAGAGGTGCTCCCTGGCATTAAGAACCACCCAGGTCAGCAGAAAGCTCCAGCACTTGTCTGAAAGCTAGAACATTCCCAGATCTTGGAGGGGGCCAAGATAAACAGTCATGCAGTATGGCTAGGGAGGAGGCCAAAAGAAATGAGCGGCCACATTCCCTCAGACCTCCAGCTGGGCAGGAGGCTCCATTCCCTGAATACCACTCCGAAATCTCCCAGGTAGTGCAGTCTCCACCCCTGGCCCAGGGGCTCCCCTGAGGCGGGGAGGTAGGTGCTGGCACCCACATGAAAAGCTCTGCTTCTGTCCATCTTCCTCTTAGCTTTAGATGCTGGGATCTAGCTTGGCAGCCCTGTGGCTTAGACGTCTGAAACCTCAGTGCTCTTCAGTACTGAACTGGCCATAGCAACCTGCCCCCCGAACCCCGGATTTGTAGGGATGTGCGTTGTACATGCTTCAGACATTCTTAAGATGTCTCCTTCCTCTCCCTGCCCCCCCGCCCCACAGTTTTCTCTTTTCTGAGGGCTTACCCTCCTTCTTCCTGCTTGTAATCATCTTTTCTTCTTTCTCTCCACAATTAGGTTTAGGAAAGAAAAACAGAGAGACTCTGTTCCATCCTGTGGAGCTGGGAAGAGTCTCCTTGGGAAGAGTCTCAAAAAGAGGAGCCCAATGTTCGTTGACTGAATTAAGTAGTTAGTGTTCTGTTGCTCATCTGGAAAGAGAAGTAAAGCTATCATTAAAAGGGCTTGGGGCGCCTGGGTGGCTCAGTCGGTTAAGCTTGCAACATCTGTTCAGGTCATGATCTCACAGTTCTTGAGTTCAAGCCCTGCACTGGGCTCTGTGCTGACAGCTCAGAGCCTGGAGCCTGCTTTGGATTCTGTGTCTCCTCTCTCTCTCTCTCTCTCTCTCTCTGCCCTCCTCCACTTGCACTTTGTCTCTNGAAAAAAAAATAAACATTTAAAAAACTTTAAAAAAGTAAAAGGGCTTAAAACACCACTGCACACCAGAGTAACTAGTTCTAAGCATCTACTATGTCCCAAGTATTAGACTAAGCATGCTAGCTCAATTCTTAAAATATTCTGTGAGCTAAGTATTACTTAATTTCCATTTTACAGAGTAACAAACTGAGGATCAACAAGTTCAATAATTTCTAAATAGCTTTTGGTAGTTCTTTAA
Organism: Crocuta crocuta; assembly: GCF_008692635.1. Classification (NCBI taxonomy): domain Eukaryota; kingdom Metazoa; phylum Chordata; class Mammalia; order Carnivora; family Hyaenidae; genus Crocuta; species Crocuta crocuta. The sequence continues at coordinate 3,174,463 of NW_027530356.1, read as the reverse complement.
TCATCTTTTCAATCTATTATATATGGTCATTGTATATTCTGGTTTTCCATTTCTTCTTGGGCCAATTTTGGTTACTTACATTTGCTAGGAAACTGTTCGTTTCCTACAGATATTTAAAAATTGCTGCCATAGATTCACACCTTGTATTTGCTTTGGGATTTTTTTTTTAACTTTGCAAATCAATTTAATTGCAGCATAATTTGCATATGATAAAATATGCCTCTATATCTATTTTAAGTATTTAACCCAGTGAGTTCTGGCAAAGGTATACACCCGTGTGTTTATATTGGCACAATCAAGATATAGAACTTTTCCATAACCCCAGGAGTTTCTTTTGCTTCTTTACAGTCAACACCCACCCTCTGGCCCAGGGCAACCACTGATCTGTGTGCTCTGTCACTTTAAATAGATTTTGTGTTTTGTAGACTTTCATATAAATGGGATTATACTATATGTCCTCTTTTGTTTGCAATTTGTTCATTTTAGTATGTTTAGTATGCTTAATGGTTTTAGATCCATCCATGTTGTTGCATATTTCAGTTTTTTGTTAAGCTTATTTGTTTTGGGAGGGAGAGAAAACATGCACACATGCATGCTAGTGGGGGAGGGGCAGAGAAAGAATCCCAAGAAGGCTTTGCACCATCATCTCGAGCATGGTGCGGGGCTGGAACTCACCTGAACCAAAATCAAGAGTTGGACACTTAACAGCTTAACTGACTGAGCTACCCAGGTGCCCCTGAAGTTTCTTTTTATTGCCAAGTGGTATTCCATTGAATGAATACACTGCAACATTTATCGTCCTGTTATTTTGTTTTTGACTTATATGAATATGTGTTAGCTATTGCTACATAATAAATTACCACAAAACGTAGTGATTTAAAAAGGAAATATTATTATATCCTAGTTTCTATGGGCCAGGAATTTGGATCTAGCTTTGGGTGCTTCTGCCTTAAGGTCTTTCCCAAAGCTGTAATCAAGATGTTGGCCAGGCTGCTTTCTCTCATCTTCATGGTGTTTGGCAGGACTCAGTTTCTTGAGAGCTATTGGATTGAGTGCCTCAGTTCCTCTCTGGCTGTTAGTCAGAGGCCTCCCTCAATTCCTTGTCATATGGCCCTCTTCAAAGAGAAGCTCAGAATATGGCCAGTGGCTTTATCAGAGTGAGTGAGGAAGAGAATAAGAGCAAAAATATGAAAACCCGTCTTTTGTAACATAATCTCAGAAGTGGCAACACATCACTTTTGTCATAATCTCTTTTGCAAGCTAAGTCACTAGCTTCAGCCCACACTGAAGTGGAGGGTGTTACACAAAGGCATGAATTCTAGGAGGCGAAGATTATGGGGCTCCTGTTAGAGGCTGCCTTCCCCAGAATATGGCTGCTATGAACATCTATGTACAAGTCTTTGTGTGCACATGTTTTCATTTCTCTCAGTTAAATACCTAGAAATGGAATTGCAGGCTCATGTGGACACCTTGTAAGAAATTGTCAGATAATTTTCTCTGGTGGCTGTATCATATTACACCCCCAGCAGCAATGTATGAGGGTCCCAGCTGCTAAGCTTGACAGCACCTCGTACTGTGAGTCTTTTTGATTTTGGCCACTGGAATGGATATGAAGTAGTATATTTTTGTTCTTTTAATTTGCATTTCCCTGATGATTAATGATGTTGAGCATCTTTTTATGTGCTTATTGGCCAGTTGTATGTATCATCTTTTATGAAATACTGTTCAAGTCTTTTGCCTATTTTCTATCCAGTTGTCTTCATTTTTTAATTAATGTTTTCTTCAGTTTTACTTATTTTTATTTATTTTAATTTGGGTGAGGAGGGGCAGAGTGAGAGAGAAAGAGAGAGAGAATCCCAGGCTGAGCCTGGATCCTGACGCAGAGCTCCATCCCACCACCTTGGGGTCATGACCTGAGTCAAAATCAAAAGTCAGATGCTTAACTGACTGAGCTACCCAGGCCCTCCTCAGTTGTCTTCGTATTACTGAATTGCAAGAATTGTTTATTTAGTCAAGATCCAAGTCATTCATATATATATATACATACATACATAAACACAGTGTGTGTATACATATACACATGCGTATACATATATATACATATATGTACATATGTATTTGTTCTGGTAAATTTAAATTGTTTAAGTTTATTTATTTTGAGAGAGAGAGAGAGAGAGTGCGAGTGCAGGGGAGGGGCAGAGAGAGAGAGAAGAGAGAGAAAATCCCAAGCAGTCTCCATGCTCAGCTTGGAGCCTGAGATGGGGCCCAACTCACAAACTTCAAGATCATGACCTGAGCTGAAGTCAAGAGTCGGAAGCTTAACTGACTGAGCCACCCAGGTGTCCCTGTTCTGGGAAATTTAAAGGATGAAGTTACCGTCGTCAAGACCAGAGGAGGTCTTCAGGTTATTAACATACGGTTCTAGGACTTTTTCTGTGGCTTACCTTTATAGCCCTAAGGACAGCCCTCTGAGCCACCAGAGCATGTAGCAGAAAGTAAATTGGAGGTCACCTTTGGGCTGCGAGTTCAGCCACGGGTCAAGTCTCTCAGGCCTCTCGTTGGCTCTGCTCCTGACTCATGGGCTTCTATCGGGCACATTGCTTCTGTGTCACAGTTGACTGCTCTATAAAATAGCAGTATCAAGCCTGAGGGTCTGAAGCACAATTAAAATAATTTTGCGAGTGAGCAAGCTAGTGCACGTGAAGATTAGAAGGTATTTCTGCTTTGTTGGTTTGATTCTTATTTCTTGTTTAATCATCATTTAACCATGGGGCATTTTTTTATTTTTACAAAATGATTTCATGTCTTACTCATCCTTCACACACACACACACACACACACACACACACACACACACACACAAACACATCATTAGATAGAATCACATGGAAGGGAAGGAAGCGGCAGAGGGGGAAGGAGTAGGCGGTGAGGAGGGGTCCCTAAGGGGCTATGTGGCTTAGGTGAGTCACAGGGTAAGGCAGAATTGAAGGGCAGGGCAGACTGTACCCTGGAAGTCTTAGTCTCCTGGCAGGAATACTGCACTTGTCTTCCTGAAGCCTGGTAGCCTAACCACATAGTGGCTGACCGCGAAGTTCAGCCATTCAGGTCAGATGCTTCCTTGGAATTGGAGCTGGGGAAATCCGGAAGTCCTTCGGTATCCTATGTCCCACTCCTGAAGCTTGGCACCGGTGGCTGCACTGCTTTAAACAGCTGTTCAGGGGCGCCTGGGTGGCTTAGTCGGTTAAGCGTCCGACTTTCGCTTAGGTCATGATCTCGCGGTTCGTGGGTTCGAGCCCCGCGTCGGGCTCTATGCTGACTGCCAGCTCAGAGCCTGGAGCCTGTTTCAGTCTGTGACTCCCTCTCTCTCTGACCCTCCCCTGCTCATGCTGTCTCTCTCTCTCTCTCCTAGAAATAAATAAAACATTAAAAAAAAAATTAAACAGCTGTTCAATCAAATAGTAATTTCAGTCGCCACTTTTTTTTTTTTTGAAACCTGTCTCTGTTCTATCTTTTAGAATCTTCTCCCTTCACACAGGCCTCCAACAGCCTCTTCCTTCGACTCCTGCCTCCCTAGTTAGAACCTTAGTAATAGCGGGTTAACACCCATTCTATGGCACTCATCAGCTTCCTCTCGCTGGCAGTCATTTATGCATTTCAAGTAGTTGTGTATGTAGCATGGTCACCACAAATCTCTGTCCTTCCAAAGAATATTCCAGGATGTATTGGGTTCTTACTAAGTCTCAGTCATTGTTCTAAGTGCTTAACATGAATTACAACATTTAATTACCATAACAACCCTATGAGGTAGGTAATTATTATACCCTTCATGCAGAAGAGGAAAATGTGCAGAGGCTTGCCCAGGGTCACACTTTGAGGAGGCGGGAGGCTGGGAGCCAAGCCCTGCCAGTCTGATTCCAGTCTTTAGTCCGCTATAATAAGCTGCCTTCCCAATACAGAGCAAGCCATCATCATCATCATCATCATCACTGAGTAATATAAATATCTGTGGAATCAGATTAAATGAGAATTTGTGGAAAAGAAGGGAGGCCATTTATAACCATTGTATATTTTCACGTTCCAGTGATTGGGCTGTGATTTCCAGAAAAGATCTGCAAATGAAACATGCAGGAGAATGACTGACGCAAGGAGAGCCCAGGGTAGTGGAAAGAACTCCAAACTAGAGCTTAGAGGCTGAAATCTGCCTTAAAGTCCCACTCATGAAACTTGGCCGCTTACGGCCCTCAGATGAGGAATTTAGACTGGTTGAGTCTCACTTTTCTCATCTGTCAAAGAGGACTCATATTTATACCCACCTCAGAAGTTTGTTGTGAAGATTAAGTGAGGTAATATACAAAAAATGTGTAGTCTTTGTCAACCATAAAGCATTATAAATATTTGCTTTCATTTAAAATAAAATTACAGAAGCTATGCAGCTAACTTTTATTTTAAAAAATAGAATGGAGAAACAAAAGCATGTCCTCCTGGTTGAAAATATAAATTCCAGTTCCAAGCACCATGATCGGTGAATCTTCCACAGAGTTTGTATTTTACACCTCCGATCCCTGGCTCAGCTTCCAATAGCAGTTAGACCCAGAGTTCACATGTCAACAGCAGTTTTATTTCAATTCAGCCATCTGAAAATGCTGAGATAAAAGTAGTTTTTCTAACTCCTCTGTAAGAATCAATAGTTTGGTTTTTATTTATTCAACCAGGGTCATGTTTAAACAAAACTATGCTGATATAGAAAAGATCCACTCTCTCTTTGTCCCATATTTGTAAGAAAGTCACCTTGAAAATTCTTTATTTGGCCCTGAGACTCAAGTAGAAGTTTCCCCTGTGAGAGAGGGAGCAAAGAGTAGAAAACCTATACCCTTTAAACAGTGATCTCCATCCCTAGAAAAAGAATTGTTGGGACAAAAATGGCCTCCTTTCTACAACAAGTAAAATTCATTCTTCTTTAATTTGTTTTATCCATCAGGAAAGTGATCGTGTCAGGACTTGGGGAGTCTTAAAGGGAAAGCATATTAAAACTATCACTAAGTAGAAACACTTATTCATGGTCAGGCAATCAATATGTACCCGAGGAAGTTAAGAGCCCATGTAGTCCCACCAAAGAACAGTAATAAGTTCTTAAGAAGTATTAGAAGATGAACAAAATGTAACCAGTGTGGCAGGGTACCTCTCTTTTCTGCCTGGGAGTAGTGAGCTTCCCTCATTTATCAAAGTGGGAGGCAATCATACTCTTGGTTTTATGATCTCTCATGCCTGAGGGTCTTCACCAGCCCCTCCCAGGTCCCTCTCTGTCTCTCTCTCTCTCTCCATCTCTCTATCCCTACTCTTGTGAATAACTAAAAGTGATTCCATACAAAAAGAACAAATACACACTAGATTCTTTCAAGCCTTTCCTCATTAAGCCCCAAAATTAATGGTGGAGATCACACTAGTCCTATCCCAGCTGTCCCCCAATAGGCCACACACACATGCGCACACACTAGAATTCATGCACAGTGGAGCCTCAGCATCAGTCCCTTTTATCAAAGAGAATTCCTCTATATGTGGTGGATTAGAAGCCCTTTAAACTGCTGATTGCTTCCATTATAGTAAGCAGACAAAGGATGTGGTCAAGCCCAACACAGTCCATGCGCCTGGGAAAGGTCCAGGGAGAAAATATGCAAGTGACTTTGGACAAGGAATTAGACTGTTTTAGTTGTAAGAAAATTCATATTCTTTGTGTTATGGGAGATTTAGGTAATTTTCAAGATAAATTTTCAATATAGGCAACTTTCACTTAATGTGATGATTTTAGAAATCAATCTGCCCCTCCCATCAAATGCCATCAAATAAGAACTTAATCCACAGGAAACAATTTTTTTTTTTAATTTTTGAGAGAAAGAGAAAGAGAGAGAGAGAGCGCACAAGAAGGGGGAGGGGCAGAGAGAGAGGAAAAGAGAACCCAAAGCAGGCTCCCCATTGTCAGCACAGAGCCTGACATGGGGTTCAAACTCACAAACTGTGAGATCACAACCTGAGCTGAAGTCAGATGCTTAGTCGATTTAGCCACCCAGGCATCCCTTGTAGGAAACAGATTTTAAGAACTCAAAAGAGAGAGTTAAAATGGAACAATGTTTTCTACCTGTGTTTGAAGTTTGAAGTGAGAGATTAGTGACCTTAACTGGAAGTTTAGGATCATTGTCATCACAGAATTCAAAGCACAAGTAATCATTTTATATGGGCTTAGCAAGAGGCAAGGAGAGAGAGAGAGAGAGATTATTTGCACAGTTAGGACTGGACCCAGAAGCAGAGAAGACAGTTGGGGAAGCCAACTTCCTCAAAGACTACAATCTTACATTCCCATCACATCACCTTTTAGAAGGACAAACAAATGAACAAGCTGCATTTCTCCCCATAAACCCTAAAAAACCTCAGACTGCCTTTCTGCTCTTTCCCTATACAAATCTTCATGGTGGAAAATACTTTAGATTCCAGTTAGACTTACGAACACGTAGGCAGTCACAGTGTAGGAAGAGATGTGTGTTTTACTGCTGCTAAAAATAAGTAGAGCAAGCCACACCTCAAGATGACTAGGAAACATGGAGTTTAATCACCTCAATGTTTTCTAAGAAAAGCTAATTACTTCCTTCTCTTTAATAGCTTATTTGTAGCCTTCACTTACTACTGAAGGTTGGATGTTAAAATGTCATGGGGTCTGGCTGGCAGAATATATCACATGAAACAAGATGGTTTGAATGGAAAAACCTTTCTAATTAAGATCTGAGCGAAAAGTGTGTCTAAAGCAGAGACACACACCTGGTGGCCTGAAGATCCCAGAGCGTAAGCTAAGACTTCAGCTTATCATTGAGTGATTTGAATGTACTTATAAAAGCTAAAGTCTTTATTTTGAGGGGCTGAGAAAGGTGGTACTACTTTTAATAAAATTCTAAATTATCTTTGATTTTATTACTCCCGGTTGAGAAGTTTGAATGTGCTATTGAACAGAATCAAAGTAGACATGTTAAAACTTTAAGACGCAGGATTTTTTGGGGGAGGCCTTCTATTTTTTAGTAGTAGAATCTTCCTGTCATATTTATTTCTGTGTTCCTTCCAAAGAAACATCCATAGGACATTAAAAATGTAGAGAAACTATGGTTACACACATCAATACTAGCATGCAGAATTATTACCATGTATTTTCAGTATTCAGGAAATTTATTGTATGTGGCAGATTTCAATTATATGTAGGATAAGGCTACTTTCTGTGAGCTAGTTCTATACCTGCATGCCATCTAGTATTAAGTCATAATTTCTAGAGCTAAAAATCTGTGTACTAGAGCCTGGACCCTTGTGACACTGCAGCATTCTTATTTTGGAAGTGCCTTGATTTAATCTATAATATGATGAAACTAAGTGTGACTCATGCTCTGGAAAGTAGCTGGCTCTCCTTTCCAGTGTGGAAGTCTGTTCCATTGTAGACGGTACACATGAGGGACTAGGGAAGAACCAATGGAAAAATTAAATGAGTCGACAACATCTATAAGAAAAGATAAAGAGTTGCAGTGGTTAGGTTCAGAGATGAGAAGGCTAAATAGGAAGTAAAATTTTATGAAGGCTCTATCATTTTGTTGTCTTTCCTGGGATAGCCACTTTGTTTTTACAGAACTGTGTGCCTCCTGAAAGCCATGGTTCAAGGAAACTACCATCTTGCTCTGTGGCGTTATAGAAGCAGATTGTTTATTACAGTGCAAAGGATGATGGGGGCCTTGATATACAAGAATGGATAGAAAGCAGTCTACTGGCTTGAATAATGATTTTGCAGTGACTTAATGGATTTCATGTCTAAGTTTGAGCTTTTCATATTCATTACCATCAGGATTACTGCATCCCTACTAAGTGCATAACATTTGGGGAATGTCATACTGTCATTTAGTCATTCATTGAGTGAATGTATTAAAGGAATATATAGGAGCACTTGGTGGCTCAGTCGGTTAAGTGTCCGACTTCGGCTCAGGTCATGATCACACGGTTCATGGGTTTGAGCCCCGCGTCGGGCTCTGTGCTGACGGCTAGCTCAGAGCCTGGAGCCTGCTTCAGATTCTGTGTCTCCCTCTCTCTCTCTGACCCTCCCCTGCTCACACTGTTTCTCTCTCTCTTAGAAATAAATAAAACATTTAAAAAATTTTAAAGGAATATATATAATGCTAACATTTTTTAGCATTTTTCTTTTTTATATATATTTTTATTGAGCATGTTTCTTTATGTTTTTTATTTCATATATATTAACCCAATTAATAATTGTAATTACCTTGTGAAGTAGGTACTATCATTATTCCTATTTTATGGATGAAAAAACTAGAAAGGCTAAATAGCCACACTACTAAATTACTTCCTAAACTCACGTACATAGTAAATGGCATAATCTGGATTCAAACCCAGGTATTCTATTTATTTTGAAAGAGAGAGAGAGAATAGCAGGGGTGAGTAGCAGGGGTGGGGCAGAGAGAGAGGGAGACAGAGAATCCCAAGCAGGTGTCACAGCTGTCAGTGCAGGGCCCAATGTGGGCTCAAACCCAGGAAATGTAAGATGAAACCAAGAGTCAGAGGCTTAACTGACTGAACCACCCGGGTTCCCCTCAAGCCCGGGTATTCTAGAGCTAACACTTGTACTCTTAACCACTCAGTTATATATGATTTTTTTAAATGTTTATTTATTTTTGAGAGAAAGAGAGAGATATAGGATGAGAGGGACAAAGAGAGAGAGGGAGACAGAGAATCCAAAGCAGGCTCTAGGCTCTGAGCTCTCAGCACAGAGCCCGACATGGGGCCCAAACTTTTGAACTGCGAGATCATGACCTGAGCCAAGGTTGGACGCTTAACCAAATGAGCCACCCAGGTGCCCCTGTATGATTTAAAAAAAAAAAAATAGAGAGAGAGTCACTTAAAATTTTACACACAGAATTTGACACAATGTAGATGAATTGTAGATGACTGTCCTGAAAGCTGATATTAATTAATAATTCCTGTGAGGAAAGAATCTGTGAATTATCTTTTGAACAACCAACAATTACCTATGTCTTTCTCTTTTTTTTCCAATAACCTTTGTGATTCTTGTTTTACTTGTGAGACATAGCTTTCGTGTTTTGAAACAAAACATCCTACCCTCTTCTATAGTGATATAAAAGGGTGGCAATGTTTGTTACTGCAAGTGTCATTGAACATGGCAGTGTTACAGTCTTGGTGGAGATGGCTCTGCCATTGACGGAAAACCACAGTAGGCACATCACATGACTCCTGGGATAATAAGGTCTAGAGATAAGGCCTCAGAAGAACATCCTTATAGATAGGAATTCAAAATAGTCATGATAAATTGTGAGATTACTCAGTACTATCTATTTTTAGAAATCCTTTTCACTTTCCTACTATAGTAGTCTGTGAATTTTATCCATCCTGACTTCCTTGAGCTGTGAAAGCAGTATTAAGGGGAAAAAAACACAAAGCATATAAAATTTTCAGATATCCAACGAACGCAGAAATTCACCTTATGTTGTATATATTTAATTTTCTTGTTTGTTTTGAGAATGACATAAAATTTCATGAATACAATTACATCCCCTTTAACTTTTTCTACACTCCTAATGAGTGACTGCTATCACAAATATGGCAGATATCTTTTAGGTCTATGTTTTCAAATAGTTTTCTTTTTTTATGTAATAATGAACCATATATGCAATCTTCCAATTTCTAACACTTTACATAAATGTATTATGCATATGTTCTTGAACCTTCCTTTTTTTATTCAATATTATTTTTTTTTTACTTATTTTGAGAGGGAGAGAGAGAGCACAACCAGGTGAGGGGTGGAGAGAGAGGGAGAGACAGAATCCCAAGCAGGTTTCGCACCATCAGTTCAGAGCCCAAGAGGGGCTTGAACTCACGAACCATGAGATCATGACCTGAGCCTAAATCAAAAGTCAGACACTTAAACTGAGCTACGCAGGCACCCCATTCAATATTACTTTTTAAGATATTATGGTAATATAATAGCGTTCATTCATTTTAGTTGCTGTATGAGATTGCGACATGAATAAAACTCATTTTATTAATGCATTTCTTTAACCATGAAGATATAGAATGCATCTAATTTCTTTTTCTTAAATTTGATTTATAAACAACTTTGCCCTAAGTTTTTATCCTTTTGCACAAATGAGGGAACTTTCTAGAGTATATAGTTAGAAATGGGTAGGCTAGGGAATAAGATATGTGCAATTTCTATCTTGTTAAAAATTGGCAGGGGTGCCTGGGTGGCTCAGTTGTTTAAGTATGTGACTGTGGTTAATCATGATCTCGCAGTTCATGAGTTTGAGCCCTGCGTCAGGCTCTGTGCTGACAGCTCAGAGTTTGGAGCCTGCATTGAAATCTGTGTGTCCCTCTCTCACTTTCTGCACCTCCTCTGCTCATGCTCTCTCTCTCTTGCTCAAAAATAAATAAACACTAAAAATTTTTTTTGAAAAATTGGCAATTGTTATCCAAAATGGATGATCTAATTTATTATTTATTTTATTTATAATGTTTATTATTTATTTTTGAGAGATAGAGATAAAGCACGAGCCAGGGAGGGGCAGAGAGAGAGGGACACACAGAATCCCAAGCAGGCTCTAGGCTCTGAGCTGTCAGTACAGAGTCGGATGTGGGGCTTGAACCCAGGAATTGTGAGATCGTGACCTGAGCCGAGTTAGACACTTAACCAACTGAGCCACCCATGTGCTTCTAGTTTATGCTCTCATCATAAGTATATGAAAATTCTTGTTTACCCAGGATTACTCAGATTTTTAAGATTTTGTCAATCTGATGGATACAAAATGGTATCTCAGAGCCTGACTTCATTTTCAAGTGAATATAAAACCACCACAGAATTAGCAGTATTATATTTACAAAGTATTATGAGGTGAGAAGTTAGAATTTCAATTTCCTTGTGCTCAGATTTTCCCATACTTTGCATTCTGATGGTTTTTGGCAAACTATAAGGAAATATATTAATTCTCTGCTAAGAACATCTGTAAGTGACTATTCAGCTAATGGTAAACGTAGGATAAAATTTAAAATTTTTCAGATGAGATAAAGTAAAATATGTTCCTTGTGGAAACATTAGAAAATGCAGAATGCAATGAAGAGGAAAATGGCAATCACTCCCCCATCCATCTTATCAAGATAAGCACTGAAAGCATTTGTTAGGTATTTTTTTTCCTAGCCATATAAATACGTGGAAAGGTTGTTGTTGTTTCTCACAAAATTTGTGTCATGAACATGTTCTTTTTAAACCTATGTTTCCTTTTTTTTTTTTTTTAATTTAAAGTCAAGGTAGTTACTATACAGTATAGTCTTGGCTTCAGGAGTAGAACCCAGTGATTTATCTCTTACATACAGCTCCAAGTGCTCATCCCCAAAAGTGCCCTTCTTAATGCTCATCACCCATTAAACCCATCCCCCACCCACCTTAAATCTATATTTTCATTTTAACAATGAATGTACTGTGAGCATTTTCAGTTTCATTAAGTTATCTGATAAGACACTGTCTTTTATGACTGCATACTTCTCCATCAAGAGCAGCTAACATATATTATGTAATAAATCCCTTAGTGTTAGACATCTCTGCCTTTTCTTAGGTTAAGTTTCTAGAAGTAACATTTCTGGGTTGAAGGACATGAATGGTTTAAGGAAGGAGTCAGCAAACTTTTTCTGCAAAGAGCCAGTAAATATTTTAGGCTTTGTGGGACATATGTCTCTGTCATAGCTATTGCAACACGAAACAACCATAGGTGATATGTAAATAAATGAGCACGGCTGTGTTCCAATAAAACTTAGTTATGAACACTAACATTTGAACTTTGTGTAATTTTCACGTCACAAAAAGTTATATGCTTTTGATTGTTTTTTAACCATTTGAAAATGTAGAAGCCATTCTTAGCTTGTGGGCTGTTACAGAAACAGTGGTGTCTGTGGCTTGCCAAAGATCTTGATCCCAGATTCTATTAGAATATCAGAGCTGGATGAACCCTTAGGAATGAATTAGTACAACTTCTTCCTTTTTTTTAAAGTTTATTTATTTTGTGACAGAGAGAGCACACGTACATGAGTGCATACATGTGCGCATAAGTATAGGAGGGGCAGAGAGAGAGAGAGACAGAGAGAGAGAGAGAATCCTAAATCCTAAGCAGGCTCCACACTGTCAGCACAGAGTCCGACATGGGACTTGAGACCATGACCCGAGACAAAATCAAGAGTCAGTCGCCTAACTGACTGAGCCGCCCAGGCACCCCAGTTCTTCCTTTTAAACATTAGAAAATGAGGGTTAGATAGTGTAATTGACTAAGTTGTCTGCATTATTCATATACACATAGGGCATCAATAGTACATGTAAATTTCATTACATAATTGGAAAGAACAACAATCCCCAGCCACTTAAACAGATATTCCAAACTGAATGAAGGATGCACAGGATTTCTTTGTTATTTGTTTCAACTGTATATGAATCTACAATTATCTCAAGGAAAATTTCAATAAAGGAAGATATATGTAAGTGAAAGAAAATCAAATTTTCTAGAAGCCACATCCTGCTCTAGGAAGAAATCAGGAAACAATCTTTCCCTCTAAATAGCATTTCGAAATGTTTCATTAACAGTCATTTAATTTCTTGGTATAGAAGCCAATGCCTGTAAGAGTTAATGACATAGAAATCACAATACCAAAGACAGTGCCAAACAAATTCACATCCACTTAGAAATAAATGTGCCATAGCACTGGAAACGTTCTTCGCACATTCAGCTTTATAAAGTCTGTTATAGGGAAGTTTTACAGCTAACTCTTGTCTGTAAGGATAAACCTGGTCAAGGGGGGCCACTCTTAGGGCTGTTGGAGCCAACAGGGGTATCGGTGCACTGTTGTCACTGTTAGTGGTTCAGGCATTTGCACAATAGTGGCCACTTGTGTCTAATGTGGGGGCCACCACAATTCCAAACCATCTGTAATGGAAAGAAAATATCAGATCCTGATTTCTATTTGGGCATCTCTTGTAGAACACACAGGCTTGTGCTGGAGCTCCCAATGGTCAAATACAGTTTGGAATTTTAAAATAATACATCAAGGTAGGAAGAAGGCTGTATGATTGGTGATTTCCTAGCATCCAGCAGCACAGATTTCACTCTGTCCCCTTCTTTTTAATGGGTGCCTCTGTGTTCAACTGCCTCTACCATTCGTCTAGTCCAGACAACCTGTTTCATTTTCTCCAGAGCAGTGCTGTCTAATTGCACTTTCTACAGTGATAGAAATGTTCCGTTTCTGTACTGTCTACAAGAGAGTCACTAGCCACATGAGGCTTTTGAGCACCTGAGTGCGGCCGGTGGGACTGAGGATGTTTAATTGTATTTAATTCTATATGATTTTAGTTAGTTAAACTTTAAATGTAGTTAGCCACATTTGGCTAGTGGCTACCCCACTGGACAGCTCAGCTCCAGAGAATTAGCCTCCAGCGGAAGTGGGGTAAATTCAGTTTCTGAGGTGCTTACACAGCTTTGATCCCATCTTGCTTATTTCAGTCTTGCCCCCTTACCCCACCTCCAGAGACAGCTTGTGACACGTATTTGTGGGAATTTGAGACATTCCATGGTATAAATTGCCTTGGTTTTCAGATTTCTTACTGCAGGGCTCAGTATCACAGGTAGAATTGTGTCCTTGCCAATTATATATGTTGAAGTCCTTCTTCTTGTGTCTCAGAATGTGACCTTATATGGAAATAGGGTCTTTGTAGCTATAATCAGTTAAGATGAGGTCATTACAGGGGCGACTGAGAGGGTCACATTAGGGGTATGACTCAGTTGGTTAAGCGTCCAACTCTTGATTTCAACTCAGGTCATGATCTCACAGTTGATGAGATTGAGCCCTGCCTTGGGCTCTGTGCAGACAGCTGGGAGCCTGCTTGGGACTCTCTCTTACTCCCTCTTTCTCTGCCACCCTCCCCCCCATTTCTATGTCTCTCCAAATAAATAAATAAACATTAAAAAAAAAAAAGATGAGGTCATTAAGGCAGACCTTAATCCAGTATGGCGGGTGTTTTTCTAGAAAGGAGGTATTGGTATGTAGGGATGTGGACACAGGGAAAATACCATATGTGGATAGAGGCAGAGACTGGGTGATGCTTCCACAAGCCAAAGAACACAAAGATTGCCAGGAAGCCACCAGAAGGTGGGGGTGAGGCATGGAACAGCCCTCAAAAGGAGCCCATCCCTCCCAGGCTCGGATGTTTGGCTTTGGGTCTCCAGAACTGTGTGAAATAAATCTCTGTTATTCAAGCCCTTCACCTCCTGGCACTTGGTTACAGCAGCCCTAGGAAACGAAGACCCTCTGGGTTCAGTTTTCTCTCTGTCACACCTCCTGCTTTAGAGCTTTCCTGCTTGTGTTGCAGTTGCCTTTCCTATTCTCCTCATCTTTGTGGGCATGTATCTTAAACAAAAACCTTTACTACCATGTGGGAACTTAGGAAGGGTGAGACCAGCTGTGTCCATTTGTCATCTTTCCTGAAAGTCTGGATTTTATTTTATTTTTTAGAATTTCTTTAATGTTCATTTATTTATTTAGAGAGCTGGAGAGGGGCAGAGAGAGAGGAAGAGAGAGAATCCCAAGCAGGCTACCTCTTGTGAGTACAGAGCCCGATGTGGGGCTTGAACTCATGAATCGTGAGATCATGACATGAGCCAAAATCAAGAGTTGGATGCTTGACTAACCGAGCCACCCAGGCACCCCTTCCTGAAAGTCTGGATTTTAAGAATTCCTTTTTAACTAAATAGAAATTATTTATTTATTTTTTTTAGAGGAGGTAATTTGGCACACATCAATTTATTTATTTATTTTTTTTTACAAATACTTTATTGTCAAATTAGTTTCCACATAACACCCAGTGCTCATCCCCACAAGTGTCCTCCTCCATGCCCATCCCCCCTCCCCCCCACATCCATCAGTCCTCAGTTTTTGTCAGCATTCAAGAGTCTCTCATGGTTTGCCTTTCTCCCTTTCCCCCACCATTTTCCCCCCTTCTTCTCCCCCTTGTTCCTCAGTTAAGTTCCTCCTAATCCTCCTCTACATGCAAACATATGATATTTGTCCTTCTCTGCCTGACTTATTTCACTCAGCATAACACCCTCAAGGTCCATCCATTAACTAAATAGAAATTAAATTAAAGATCTGGGGGGAAAAAAGCATAATAAAAAAGAAGGAAAATAAAAAAATTTCCTTCTCCCACCCCCAGTTTTGGATTAAAAAAATTCTTATTTGCAAGTATAAGCCCTTCTTTATGCACCCCCCCCTCCCCAGCTCAGTATTTCCTTAAAGCAGCAAGATGCCTTTGTTGAGAAAACAAATTAAAATTTCTCCCATGGGGCTCAGCACTGGTTGGAGGAAGAAAAGCAAATCATTTTTAGTGGAGACATGTCTCTACTAACATCTTTACTTTGTTTAAAATAGAGGAAGGAAGTTAAAACTCCAGATGCCTGGGGGTGGCAGGGAAGTGGGAGAAAGTGGAATATTCATATTTTTGCCTACATATGATGCTATATCACCCAGGAGAGAGGTTCAGACCTGTAAATCTGATAAGTGATTGCTGCGGTGTCTGTTTAGACAGGAATGACATAAAGTTGGGAGTCAGGAAGAAAAGCAAGACTGTTACAAGCCGTGTATTTATAAACTATTTGATGGAGGCAAGATTCCAGATTGAATAAGAAATAAATGATTGAGTGTCTCAGATTGCATCTTGGGGATTTCAACAAGCACAGCCACAAGGATTCTCCGGAGTGGAATGAACTGAGTTCTTATTTTACATTTAAAAGAGGAAAATCCAGGGGCTCCTGGGTGGCTCAGTTGGTTGAGCCTCTGACTTGGGCTCAGGTCATGGTCTCAGGGCTCCTGGATCAAGACCTGCGGTGTCCTGTGTCATCAGCACCAGACAGCCTTGGATCCTCTGTTTCCCTCTCTCTTTGCCCCTCCCCTAATCATGTGTGTGTATGCTCTCTCTCTCAAAAATAAATAAACATTTAAAAAGAAAGAAAATCCTTGAAGGATTAAAGAGAATTTTCTTTACTATCCCATCCTGTTCCCTTCTCCCATGTAGCAAACTTATTTTTTTTTGCCAATTTTGTCTAAATAAATAGCATTAAATTTCATTCCAACCTTCTGAATAATAGTAATACTAAAAGGTTATATTTATTGAACATTAAGATGTGACTGCATTTCAGTTATCTATTGCTGTTGAGCCACCTCAAACGTAGTAGCTTAAAACAGCATGATTTATTATTTCTCACCATTTGTCATTCTGGTTCTGCCTGGAATGTCCCACCTGGATGCATTCAGCTGGGTGAGTGGCCAGTTCTCCGTGTGGCTAACTTGGGCATCCTCATAGCATGGAAGCCCAAGGGGAATCATTTTAACAGCAAAAAAGTAGAAACTGCCTGTCCTCTTACGGCGCTGGCTTAGGAGCCCCAGGATGTCATTTTTACTGCAGTGTGCCCATCATAAGCACGTCACACTTGAAGTTTCAGTTGATTACAGTACTTGCTGAAGGCCATCTCTGTATTTAGATTTCAGTAGATTCACTCTCTACAAATTCATGGGTCCATATATGTCTTGTTATTCTTAATAGGGGAAAAAGTACTTTGAGTTCAATCATTATGGTGATTTTTCAGGATACTTAATAAGTGTGTCAGCCAAATTAAGAGTTTTCAGAGCAGTAACTAAACATGCCACTTACATCCCACCACAGTTTTAAAAAATGCCTTCATGCAAACTTTAGAAACTAGAAAAATAAAGTCAGCAGGCCAGCCCCGATTCAAGGGCAGGAGAAGCAGACCATGCTGCTTGGGGCAAGAAGCAGCTTGTGTATACAGAGATGGGAGGAATTATTTGAGACTATCTACCAAAGCCCTGCACTGGTTTAATGCTTTACATGTGTTCTCTTGTTTAGTTTGTACTAAACAACCGTGCCACAGACCTGACACTACTTGCCTCATATTCTTTAATGCCCAACCAAAGCCAGGACTTCCCCCACACCAAGTATCTTACCCTTCCTCCAACTTTGAACGTGAAAAGAACTCCAGATTTAGTTAGACAGCCAGGGGTCTGAATCTTACTCTGTTGCTTGCTGGGAGCATTTCTTAGCTTTGAGTAAAGAGCACTTCATCTGTGCAGGGGAATTGTAGATAGAGTCTTACTTAAAGGGCTCTGGGAATATAACATATAGTTGAAGGAACTGGGATATTAGGAAAGAAGGTCAGTGGTTTTAAAAATGAGGATTAAGGAATCAAGAACACTTTTTGATGTCTCTCACTAGCATTTCTATTAGTGAATCATATCCATTGTTCATAAAAAAGGACAAATAAAATTTGAGAGTGGTTTGGAAAGACCGTTCTAGTTATCTATTGCTTTGTATGAAGCCACCCAAATTTTCATGGCTTAAAACAATAGGTTATTATTCCTTCCTCACAGATCTGTGGGTTTACTGGGTTAAGAATTCCTGAAGGATTTATTGTCATGGTTGTCTTTGGAAAACACAATCTGCCACAAAGTCCTGTCTAGATTCCTCATTAGTAACATCCCAAAGTGGCATTTTTTTATGAGCCCTTTCCCTGCTGTCTCATCTTAGCTATTTTGGCAGATTCGACCACCCATAGTATCTTTGACTAGGAAAGCCTGTATGTTAACTACACTGGAATTCAAATAAAACTTTAAAACAAAGTATTAGGCAGTATACAAGATATTCCACAATCTAAACTTTGCAGGACCCTCAAAGGTTAGGAAAATGTATACTGACCACAATACCTTACCATGAAAACATACACAAGTATAAATTGGTGTCTTGGGTTTGTATGTCACCCGAACAGCTTTTAATCTGGGCTACTTTAATTTGATAGAAAATATCAGAATAATATATATGAGGAAATAAGAAGACTTATAATGGCCTCTTTCTAATTCTAAAAGCTTCATTCCATGTAAGTTTGATTTACATCAGAGACTATTTTAAAGAATTTGTAAAAATACTAAATTATAGGGGCACCTGGGTAACTCAGTCGGTTAAGTGCTCGACTCCTGATTTCAGCTCAGGTCATGATCTCATAGTTCATGAGTTCAAGCTCCTCACTGGGATTCTCTCTCTCCCTGTCTCTCTGCTCCTCCCTGGTATGTGCACGTATGTGCTCTCTCTTGTTCAAAATAAATAAGCTTAAAAAATACTAAATTATTGAATTATCAGTTTAATAAATCAGCAACACAAGAATTAGAGTATTGTCACTTGTGTACTGCAAGTCATTCTGTAGACAGGGAAATAAGGGGTTAGAGAGAGACATTTCATTAGGAACATTAGGTTTGTGTATGTTTAGGAGAGAATTGTCAAAGTAATGATGAGCTTAGAGATTATAGTAAATGAGTGCTAGAAGCCACTGGAATGCGGGCTTGGAGAATTTAGGGAACCATGCCTTCTTCAAAGATTTAAACGTATGTCATCTGCTGGGAAAGACATTTTGGGTAGTTCTGCCTGATAGAACTAGGTAGAAGTTACAAAGTTCAGTGTAAAGACTTTAGGTCAACAAAAGGCATTTTCCAATATTACAGCCCATGTTTAGGGCTAATGCTCCTGAAACATTGAGGTTTCCATTTTTAGAAATGCTTAAACAGAACCCAGATTAGCATCTTGCCAGACTGAAGTAGAGGGTGGATCTGGGGCTGGATGACTGGGAGGGTTTGAAATTTCAGACTTCTTTTTTTTTTTTTTTTTTTTTTTAATTTCAATGACATTCTAAGGTTCCTGACAGCACTGTTTCTACCAAGCAGCACATGGGAAAAAGACTCACTGCATTTCCAACAAAGGTTCATGCAAATGTCTCAGAAAAACTTTAAGATTCCAATTGCTGAATGTTCAAAGGCCAGGAGTGCACAAAAGAGGAGGGATAAATAATTCATAAGCTTCTGAAAAAATGTTCAGCCCTGCTGGTAAGAAAATAAATGCAAATTTCAATATCCACAAGATGCCATTTTTCATTCATTAAATTGGTGAAAGTAAGAAAAATAATATACAAGTTTTATTGTGTGAGCAGTTTCAACATGACTGGTGAAAACAATTTGTTTAGGCTTTCCAAGAAGCAGATTAGCAATGTGCATCCAAAGCGCTCAAAATCTTGAAGCTGCTCTATATGAATTTTTGGTCATATTGAAGAATTATTGTTATTAGAGGTAATTATGGTGTTATAGTTAAAGTTGAAAACAAAAATCCTTTCTTATATTTTAGAATGCATATTGAAGTATTTACAGATGAAAACATCTCTAGAATTTGTTTCACAATTATCTGTTGGAGATTGGGCGTGTTTGCATAGGAGTGTGGATGAAAAATGACTGGTTGTATAGTCATCGTTGTTGAAGCTGGGAAATGGTTACTTGGGGGTTCATTTTTCTGTTTTCTCCATTTTTTATGTGTGTAAAAATTTCCATAATAAAAAGTAAAAACAACAACAGTAAAACCACTTCACATCCTCCAACCTAAATAATTTTCCATTTAGGCATATATCCCCGATGAAGTAATCTGAATAGCTTACAAAGTTTTATGCAGAAAAGTGATTTCTAAATGCTCCCAGGCTCCTAGTGGGCAGTATCAGTCACCTGTGCAAACCAGTCAGTGGCATCCCATTGCTGTCAGGATTAAAACCTGTCAGAACTTGAACCCACCTGCAAGGCTTTGGATCATCTGATCTCGGCTTACCTTCCACTTGCCAGGTGCCCCAAAGCACCCTGGGACCAACCACTTTGAGCGTCTCTCAGGAAATACCCTCCCCTGCCCATTACCCTCCTTTAGATCAACACCTACTCCTACTTCAGAACCCAGGTGGATACTGCTTCTTCAGGGACGCATGGCTGCATTCCCCAGATGGGGTTAGTCCCTTGGTTCCGTGCTCTCACAACACACTATATTCCTCATTTTTAGTCCTTCTTTCAATTCAAATTAAGTAGCTAATTAGATACTTAGACACTAGCTGCTTAATGACCCCCTCACCCGCCATCAGTGACCTCCATTCTCTTACTGTGTCTTCTAGAATTCCCAAATACAGCAGGGATTCAATAATTACAGATTAAATCAATTGACTCAGAAAAGTAATATAAACCCAATCCAGCCCATCAAACTCTGTGATTAGCTTGAACTCCTTGGTTATATTTCTGAGTGTTAAAATGGAATGGCAGGTTTTCCAAAGGCAATTGTAGGATGAGAGGCTTAATTTAAGGAGGGTGCAGTGGTGCCTGGGTGGCTCAGTCGGTTAAGTGTCGGGCTTCAGCCCAGCTCATGATCTCATGGTCTGTGGGTTCAAGCCCCGTGTCGGGCTCTGTGCTGCCAGCTAGCTCAGAGCCTGGAGCCTGCTTCAGATTCTGTGTCTCCCTCTCTCCCTGACCCTCCCCTGCTCACACTGTCTCTCTCTCTCTCTCAGAAATAAATAAAACATTTTTAAAAATGTAGGGAAGGGGCGCCTGGGTGGCTTAGTCGGTTGAGCGGCCGACTTTCGCTTAGGTCATGATCTCGCGGTTCGTGGGTTCGAGCCTTGCGTTAGGCTCTGTGCTGACTGCCAGCTTGGAGCCTGGAGCCTGTTTCGGAGTCTGTGACTCCCTCTCTCTCTGACCCTCCCCTGCTCACGCTGTCTCTCTCTCCCTCTCTCCTAGAAATAAATAAAACATTAAAAAAAAAACCTGTATAAAAAAAAGTAGGGAAGATGCCTCCTTTGCCTTATGAGAAAACCACATCTCAAATGTCCCCCAAACCAAAATCACCCTCATTCGATAGGACCACTTTGTACAACAGTGCTTGATAGAGTAGAGAAAAACTTCAAAATGCCAATATCTGAGACATGATGAGGTGATTAGGAGTAAAAAAGAAAGAACTGCAAGTTGCACAGTGTGACTCTGGCTTTTATTTCATTAGCTCAGGAATATATGTTCTAGGGGCGGCTGCTTCTCTTAGGGCTTCTGGTCTATGATAATGAGGTCAACAACCTTTACTCAAGGAGAGATGTTCCTGTTAATTAGGTAATGAGTGGGACTTTGCCATGCTCTATATTAAATTAATTTAATTTCCAGAGCAAAAGAGTCTACTTCCTGGCTAGCTCACTTTCAGAATCCAGACAATGGAAATTAGGAGGCAATAGAAAAGAAATGTCATCTCTAAATTCTACTGCAGTTCCTGGTGGTTCACATATATACATGCTCGCTTCTGTTTTAAGAGTTCAGGCCAGAATGCCCCTCACTCTGGATTTGGCTGATTGTTTCCCACGATTAGATTCAGATGAAACACTTCTTGGTAGAATCCTATGTAGATGATGGCGGGAGACACATGATGCTATTTCGGTCTCCCACCCCACTGCACACACACTTTAAAAATAGACAACACTCTAATAACCATAAGGCTAAGCCTTTGAGAATTCAAATGGACAACTTATTATCCTTTTATATTTTGACTGGGCCAGAAACTCAAAGATTTTGTTTATTTCTGAATAAACAAAGATCTGGGCTCATTGTTGATTAGCTTTTTCAATTAAACACCATAAACTTTGGCCGAAGATCCTAGACGTACTCACCATAGACTCCAAAGCACTTTTCAAAACTTCCCCCAACAGGGAGTCAATACTTTGTTTGGAAGAATTGCCCAAATGTCGCACAGAGGGAAATCTTAGACAAAGCCTGAAGATATGTGGCCAAATGGACATTCTCAATATAGAGCAATTATCTTGTTTATCTGAGTGGTGTTATTTGCTTTCATTCATTCACTCAAATAATTATTGAGCCAAGCCCTGTCCTAAGTGCTGGGTTATAGCTAATGAACTGAGCCACCAAACCATCTTTCTCCTCCTACTCCAACAAAAATGTTGCCTCTTTTTAAAAAAGGAAATGTTTGTGACAGATTAAAGATGTGTCCTTTTGAAACGAATCATTGCTATTTCTGTATTTAGAGAGATAAATAAGTCCATAGGGAAAAAAAAAAAAAGGCTCCTGAAAGAATGTTGGTGCTTGTTAGCTTTTCTCATGAAAAGGCAGTTCTTTCAGCATTTATATTTACCTGACTGGCGTTTTTCTGTGTTTTTCCTGTGCTACCATGTTTCTGTGTAGCCATGAACTTGTATTAGTAGCCCAAGTATGTTGGCCTGAGGCTGAATGGCGTAGATTAAAGGAAAACCCTGTTATTTACAGGGGGTGGGGGAACAAAGACAAGCTTTGAAAGGCTTTCTCTGGAGGTCCTGTGGAAGTGGAGGGATAAGGAAGTGTATAGAGAAGATGTAATCGCATTATTGCCCAGGGTTCCCTTTACCCTCCCAGCGACCCCATGAGAGAGAGTCAGTAGACCGATGGAGAAGATGGAGAACTAGCTGAGAAGAGCCTGAGCTGAGCATGTCTGGAGAAACTTCAAGCATATGTCCTGTTCAAATACAAA
This sequence comes from Crocuta crocuta, assembly GCF_008692635.1. Lineage (NCBI taxonomy): Eukaryota > Metazoa > Chordata > Mammalia > Carnivora > Hyaenidae > Crocuta > Crocuta crocuta. The sequence continues at coordinate 3,151,971 of NW_027530356.1, read as the reverse complement.
GGGGGGCCAGCATGAGAAGAGGAGAGTCAGTCTGGAGATCATTGATTTGAACTGTTAGCTTACCTTGGAAGGTGTTTCAGACCACAAGTGTGCCAGGAGGAGGTACACTGAGCCTGCGTTGGCTGGACTCAAAGCTGGGTGCTGGGGTAAACGGTGCTGAGATGTGTGCTCCTGCCCTCATGGGACATCTGTTCCTAGAAAAAGGCACAGATGACGCATGGGTGTGACACAAATAAGAAATATTGAATGTTTAAATATAGGAACCAAGCAGAAAGAGGGGGACAAGGAAGTACTGAGACCCTTCGGGGGAGGCCTCCGAGGCAAGACCATCAAGGTGAGATGAGAGTTGGATTAAAGCGTGAGAATGAGCAGCGTTTGCTTGTGAACCACCAGAACACCAGTTGACTGGTGACTTTGGTTTCTGCAGAAAGATCCTGACTTTGCCTCCTATTTCCATTTTCTAGATTCTGAAAGCGAGCTGGCCAGGAAGTTCTCTCTTTTACTCAAATAATTTGAGAGGTCGAGAAAGGGGAGAATGAATTTTGTTTTGAACTCCAAATTTAGTACCACTTTAATTCATTGAAAGAATTCAAATGAAGCTCACTGATCAAAATCTGGTTACTAATTCCTATATTTGAAGCGACCACACTGTGCCATGAGACATCTAATGTTGGATCATTATGCGGGAACAAGTACGTCTCCATCCATCAACCAGTACTATGGGGATCCATCCCAGACATTTCTTCCCCACCTCATGGACATGTAAAAGCAACCATGCTGTTATCTATAGCTAAGTCCCTTGGTATCTTCAAATATTTGGAAGTTCATCATGCAAACACTAATTTATTTGATCACAGTAATACCTTTTTTCAATTCCATTGTTAAGTAGGTAGCTAATCACTTTATCTAGATCCTTTATCTGAAAAACTGTCACTAGGCTATGACCAGACAATAATAATTGCTTTCTGGTTCTCTTTGTAATATTTTATCACAGTTCCATAAAAGGATCAAAGTTAAGTCTACACAGAGCAGCATTTAAGAGGACTCATGGTTGTGGGGTTCCTGGGTAGCTCAGTTGCTTAAGCGTTCGACTTCAGCTCAGGCCATGATCTCACATTTCATGGGTTCAAGCCCCATCCTGGGCTCTGTGCTGACAGCTCAGAGCCTCCTGGAGCCTGCTTCAGATTCTGTGCCTCCCTTGCTCTCCTACATCTCTCTTGCTCATGCTCTGTCTCTCTCATTCTCTCTCTCTCAAAAATAAGTAAACATAAAAAAACAGTAAATCAAAAGAGGGCTCATGGTTGTAAGGATTGTATAAAGATGCTGGAAAAGCGCAATCAGCATAACATAACACAGGGAGACACTCTGCTTTCACATTACATTGGATGATCCCAAGAACGGAGCCATGTATGGGGTGCTTGCCATGTGTCAGGCCTGGGACTGAACACTGCATGCATCCTTTTGTTGAATTCCCATGAACACCCTGTAAGACTGAGCATTCCCATTTCACAGAGAAAGAAACTGAAATTCAGAAAGGAGCCGTGGTCCGCGGATACACTGGCAGGTAGTAACCAGGGAATGTGGGCTTTCTGACTCCAAAGCCTGTAGCCACTCTTAATCACTATGAAATGCTGCTTTTCTTTCCATTTTAATTCACTGAAAGATTTAGACATTTCATAGAAAAACCACACAGCTCATCTACTGCTCACTTCTCAACCCTTGGCATTCCATGCAGAAACCCACTTTCTAGTGACATTGGTGAAATGCCGTACAATAATAATAGAAAATCTTCAACTCCAGTGAGAAATAAGGAAAAGAATACCAGGGGTAAATAATGAAGTATGAAATAATGATGATGCTGGTGATGCCTATTGGCATTTAAAACATGTTCTCAACAAAGAAGAACATATATATAAATACTTACATATATATTGTCATTCATCACTGTCCAATATCAACAACATGCATATATAATATAACAAATAGAGAGGTTTGGCTATCCCCCCAAATTATTTATTTTTAATATATTTATTTTATTAAAAAAATTTTTAAATTAAAAACATATTATCAAAATGGCAGGTAATTATTAATATATTTAATATTTTAAAATGTATTTCAAGTTAATAAAAGAATGTTATCTATGATAACAAACAAAAGAACAAAGGACCTGACAATTTCAGAGTGGAAATATACATGACTAATAAACCCATAAAAATGGCTAATCTTAAAGATAACCAAAGAAATGCAAATTAAAATCAATAACTCTACATCCTCTTTTCCCTATCAAATTGGCAAGGATGAAAAAATTGATAACACCACAGGTTGTAAGAGTATGGTGATGTGGGACTGATCTATTCTTGGAGGAAAAGGAATTGATACAGTTTTTCTAGAAAGCAATCGGAAAATCTGTTTCATTAGCCCCAAAATGTAGCATCTACATAAGGGATTATTAGGTGCTAATGTATTATTTAACCAAGCGTGTAACTGCCCTCAGGTCCTGCTCTGCTCGCATGGGGCTGCCTGCCTGTTCAGACAACCATAATTAATACATAATATATATATGTAAATAATTGGCATGGATCTTCAGAAACACTGACTCTAGCCAATTCTGTTGCTTAACTTGGTCATATACGGTTTTTGTTTGTTTGTTTGTTTTACTTTCCCAGAAACTAGGCCTGTGACTTTAGGAAATAGCAGATTATACAAGTATCTGCTCAACTTGTATAAAAGTTGTGTAGAGCCATGAGAAGGGAAGAGTTCACAGAATTCTTAGCCATGAAATTAAGACAATGAACATCCACTCACAGTATTTGAGTATTTGACACATAACAGCTTATGATCCTCCATCATGAGAATTGACCTCCTGAGACATGATAGGGGCATGCACTGTTTGAAAACTGTGCATTTCCTTCACAGTGGGAAAGCATTGCTAAGGAAATACAATAAGCTACCTGTATTTAAATCGCAATCTGATAAGTCTTGACACATGTATACATCCATGGACCCTCTACCACAATTGAGATAACAGACATTTCCATTACACACAGCCCTCCAGATCTTCTTGTTCCTTTGTGATCTTTCCCCTACATCCCTCACCAGGAATCTGCTCTCTGTTAGTATATTAGTTTGCATTTTCTAGAATTTTGTAAAAATGTTTCACATGGCATATCCACTTTTTAATCTGGCTTTTTAAAAAAATATAGTCTATTGTCAAGTTGGTTTCCATATAACACCCAGTGCCTATCCCAACAAGTGCCCTCCTCCATGCCCATCACCCCCTTCCCCTCCCCCCACCCCCATCAACCCTCAGTTTGTTCTCAGTATTTAAGGGTCTCTTATGGTTTGCCTCCCTCCCTTTCCGTAACTATTTTTTCCCCTTCCCCTCCCAGTGGTCTTCTGTTAAGTTTCTCCTGAGTGAAAAACATATGGTATCTGTCTTTCTCTGCCTGACTTATTTCACTTAGCATAATACTCTCGAGTTCCATCCACATTGCTACAAATGGCCAGATTTCATTCATTCTCATTGCCATGTAGTATTCCATTGTATATACAAACCACGTCTTCTTGATCCACTTGTCAGTTGATGGACACTTAGGCTCTTTCCATGACTTGGCTATTGTTGAAAGCGCTGCTATGAACATTGGTGTACCTGTGCCCCTGTGCATCAGCACTCCCGTATCCCTTGGGTAAATTCCTAGCAGTGCTATTGCTGGGTCATAGGGAAGTTCTATTGTTAATTTTTTGAGAACCTCCACAGTGTTTCGAGAGCAGCTGTACCGGTTTACATTGGCACCAACAGTGTAAGAGGATTCCCATTTTTCTACATCCTCGTAATCTGGCTTCTTTAACTCAGCATAATGATTTTGAGATTTCTCCATGTTGCATATATCAATAATTCATTTCTTTTTAAAAAATTTTTTTAACGTTTATTTACTTTTGAGAGTGGGGAGGGGCAGAGAGAGAGAGGGAGACAGAATCTGAAGCCAGCTCCAGGCTCTGAGATCCCACTGCGGGGCTTGAACTCCCTAGCTGCGAGATCATGACCTGAGCTGAAGTCGGACGCTTAACTGACCAAGCCACCTAGGCGCCCCAAGAGTTCATTTATTTTTTGTTGCTGTATGTTCCATCATATTGTAAGCCAGGATTTGGCCACCCCTTCATCTGCTGATGGACATTGGGTTGTTTCTGACAAACTACCATTGTAATTTTATTTACTTATAACCATCTCATGAGTCATTCTTTCTCCCTATTTTATAGATGATGGGATGGAGACTCAGAGAGGCCAAGATGCATATGCAGGAATTGGAGCACAGCATATTAAACTGTTAGAATGTTTGAGCTGACTGGGTCATTAGGACACCTCTCTCTCATTTTAAGAACTGCTTGATGTTGAGATTTGAATTGTGGTCAGTAAGAATTAGGCATTTCTCTTTATTCAGGGAGAAGCCAGCAAGTGCTTGTTTGTTAGCTAAATGCTGATAACCCTTTACTGAAATTCATTAACATGCTTAACATGCTTCTACCATAGGGAATATTCTGGGATGTTCTCTCAGCCTAAGGTGACCTCTTCCCATAGAAGCAGCAGCATCCTGGAGCCGACTTGCACAGGCTCACAAGAGCTGATTGTTAAACTTGCAGAAGTTAAACAATGCAAGCATAACAAATAAATAATATCAAGTGTCTCTACTTGGGGCACACAGCTTTCTTTTCCTCCCTCAGCTTGCAGCTTTCCTGATCTCCCAAGTCTGGATCAGATGCCCCTCCTAAGGGCATCACAAGTATCTTCTTCATCGAACTGCCATTGTCAGGTCAAGGGAGAGGAAACTATTTATGCCTCATTCACAGTTGCATCCCAAACCCTCAACAGATACTTAGGAAATGAATGGATGAGTGAATAACCACTGAGGCAATAAGGGGAAAAAAACCCAACTGAGTGAATGAGGGCCAGCAGGAGCTCTGCCTCCATTCTTTTCACTGGTCTTCCCACAACTGTAGGAGACAGGAATTATTATCCCTATTTTATACTCAGGAGGTTAAATGATATTAGGAACCAATGCTGGCAGACTGAAAAAAAAACTTTCTCCACAATATCACTCTGTCCCTCCATGCTATCAGTCTCTCCCCAATGCAAAGGCAAACACTGATAATTACCACGGCCTGTCATGGGTGTCTGTGTCATCTTATTCTGTCTTCACAAACCACCCCGAAAAGTGAGGTGGATGGTGTAAGGAAATAGGACTACCAGACCACTGGAAGTGAAGTTAAAAAGTGGCATAAATTTCCAAAAATGAAAAATCGCTGTGAGCAGGAGTGGGCTGAGAAGATTTTATGGTGGAAGAGATTGGAGTTGATACTTGGAGAAAGAGTAGCGTTTAGGTGGAATTGAAGTCATCAAGAGCAAGACTTCCAGTCAAGGAGAGGGAGAAGTCCAGCCTAAGCCCTAAGCAAGGACAAATGGTGAGGAGGCCAGATGACAACAGAGAAAGTTCATGATTAAGAGTTAGGAGGACATGGGGCTCATGGGTGACTCAGTCGGTTCACCCTCTGCCTTCATCTCAGGTCATGATCTCACGGTTTGTGAGTTTGAGCCCCGAGTCTGGCTCTGTGCTGTCAGCATGGAGCCTGCTTGGGAATCCTCTCATTCTGCTCCCTGCACCCCACTCTCGCTCTCTCTGCCCCTCCCCTGCTTGCGCGTGCTCTCAAATATAAACATTTTTTTAAAAAGGACACAACGGTGTAGAAATTGGTTGGGCCATGTTATGGAAAGTGTGGGAAAAGAATGTCTCCAAAGTCATATTTTAAAGGAAGTGGGAATAATTTTGTAGAAATGACTTGATGAAGGGCGTATTTGATCTTTCCTTTAAAAATAGGATTTATATATGATTTATCTGACTTTCCTGAATACTTAACTTTAGCTAATTTTTGTTTTCCTTCATAAGAATCATGACTCATCTGAGAGACAGAAACCGTGAGAAATGCAAAGCGCAAAGAACCTTTGAACTCTGCTATTTCAGGGTGGAGCAGGACGTAGTACCATCCCGCTCTGTGGAAGAAGACTCTCTGACTTCTTGTAGTTGAGAAAACATTGGAGTTATATGTGATTTGTGGAGCAGGACATTCTGAATAAATCAAATGGCTTAAGAGGGAAATTATGTTTTCTTCAGTCTCCTTAATCGCTTCCAAACTCAGCTCAGAAACTCTCAGCAAGGATCAGCAGTGCGCTCTCGCAATTAATTTTTTTTTACTTTTGGCCTTTTTTCAAAATCCTTTTGTTGCTAATATTTTCAAAACTGGGTTTTCGTGGGATTCCTGCGTGCTTTTCGTTGGCATGCTTTCTTTCATTCTCCTTACTGGCATGGAGATCTGATACTGGAAGGCAGGTCTGCCCACCACCTGCTCTTTACTTAATGAGAGACCCAAGGGTATGTGACCTACATCTACTGTAGATTTAGAGTCTAGCCTTGCAGAGACAAGGTTGATCAGTACTTCTTGAGCTCCCCTTTGTGACAGAGCCACGCACCAGGGAAGCTTCACTAGGAGGATGCTTTAAATGCAGAAGGCCTGAGACCAGGTAGTTGCTGAGCATTTGTGCTCCTGAAGCCTAACTTCCATGGAGGGACTCCAGCTGGCTTGGTCACCCAGAAATTACAGTCCCTGTCCTTTAGACTCATTCCTGCCAGGAGACACTGCCCTGACTAGAGGGACTATATTGCTTATCATACAGACAGGGACATCTTTTTTTTAAAAGTTTATTTATTTTTGAGAGAGAGGGAGAGAGATAGAGAGAGAGAATGCAAGCGTGGGGGGGGCGGGCAGAGAGAGAAGGAGACAGGATCTGAAGCAGGCTCCGTGCTGTCAGTTCAGGGAACCTGATGAGAGACTTGAACCCACAAACAGGGAGATCATGACCTAAGCCGAAATCAGACACGTAACCTACTGAGCCCCCCAGGTCCCCCAGACCGAGACATTTTTAAGAATAAAAGAGGAGGGGCGCCTGGGTGGCTCAGTTGGTTGAGCGTCCGACTTCAGCTCAGGTCATGATCTCATGGTTTGTGGGTTCGAGCCCCGCGTCGGACTCATGCTGACAGCTCAGAATCTGGAGCCTGTCTTTGGATTCTGTGTCTCCTTCTCTCTCTGACCCTCCCCAGCTCATGCTATCTCTACCTGTCTCAAAAATAAATAAAACATTAAGAAATTAAAAAAAAAAGAATAAAAAAGGAAAGCAAAAAGAATTAAAGAGATTGTTAAAAATAATTAAAGCTATACAGTTTAAAATTATTTTGAATTACAAATTAGTTTTATTATATTATTGAACTTGGAAGGCAGTTTTATTCAGAAGGGGTTTAATGAACATAGGTGCTGCAGAAATGTGGACATTTTCCATTTCATTCTATTATGGTACAAAATACAAATTTAGGCAATTAAAAATAAAAGGTCAATCAAATATTTCTTCATGTAAATCAAATTGTCCAAAGTATAACTATGGAATTTTAAAATTAAACCTTGTAAATCATTTAAAGTCTCATTGTTTATTTTTTTCAGTTCCTCCATTGCTTTTGTATGGCTTACTTTCAATATCTTCCTGTCTGCAAGCTTTTTTTTCAATAATTGCAAATTGCTCCACTCATTACTTTCATTAAAGATCTGCAATCGATTTTGAACATACTGCAGCCAAAATTTAAAGGATATACTTACAAAAAGTGTTCAATGCTATTATAGAGCACTTGTGTTGAGTTAGAAATTTGTACTAAAAGACTCCAATGTTTCTAAAATTGAATTAATGTTGGACAGCAAAGAGTAAATTCACAGACTGCCAGACATAAGTATTTTCTTGCTTCAACATCCATGTCTCCATGAAAATTATGTAGTTCAGTTATTTTATCTGTGTATTTGTAAAAATATTTATAAATGTTGATAACACGGCTTCTGTTACAATCGGTAGAACATCACAGCTTGTTTGAATGCATTTATGAATCGTGCGTGGCAATTAATTTCAGGACATTTCTGCCTCATAGTTTCAATTTAGTAAGTGCATTGTTTTTGTCCCCCACTCCATACACTGCCAAAATTTGTAAGCATATTGTGACTGCAAAAACCAATAATGTAATCCTTCATGTCAAACTCTGGTACTGAATTTATAAGAGCATTCACAATAATTTCAGATGTTTTACTTTCAACAAAGTAAAATGCTTAAAGTTTCACTTTGCAAGAATAATTGAATGAAAACCTTCAACCATTAGAGTTAGCTGGATTCTTATGTCGATCACCTGATGACATTGATATAAAATTGGCATCATTTCATAGTTAGGCAAGCTCTTTGTATACAAATGGAGTAACAGCTCTCACATTACAAGCGTATGTACATGAGGAAACATGAAACTAAAGAACAAAATTAAAATAGGACAATGATCATTTGCTCTAAATCCAAAGACATGCTTCAAAAGGGGTTGTGTAGATATACCTTCTGAAGCCGCACCTGCTCAGCTGTTGTATTCATTCCAGTCTTCTTAAATTATTAACATTTGAAGTAGAATCTGATAATTTTCCAGGAGATTTACTCCTTACTTTCAAGTGGTCAGTCATATCACTGTGGTCTCATAATTGATGGTAGATGTTTACATTTTGTGGAACTTTCACTTTTTTAACTAACTTTCTTGGGAAATGGAAATTTTGTACTTTGGTTTCCATCCAACTCATTTCCTTGAGGTCATTGCTATTGAAAGCATCTATTAAAAATAAATTTAAAAAAGCATTGTCAAACAATAAAATAAGCAGTCGTAGCTTTACACCATTCAGGAATTGGCTAAGGCACCACGGCATTCATATTACACAATGAGTTCTAGGCAGGACTGCTCACGTTCTGCTTCCTGTACGTAATCTGTACATATCTAACGCATAATTTGACATGTTTCCCATTAATCTGGTGAGTTGATGGCTTGGTGACTTTGTACATCTACACAGAATGTCACAAGCTGATACACCAAGTGGCTGGCAGGGTCAGCAAACAACATCTCTTCGCCCACCACCTGACACCAGAGGGGATTATTTGTCCCTAGCAGCTCATGACTGCCACACTTCATTTATCAGTGAGAGCCCTACATGGTGGCCCTGAAAAGGCCAGCTACCTTGCTTCTGGGAAGAGTTGGGAAAAAAGAAATGGGTCATTGCTGATTTCTTTCAGATCTTACCATATGATAAAGTGAAAATTCAACATCACCCAAGCATTTCATATGCTACTCACTGAGACTATGGCAGAAGCTCGACATATAGAGTGGCTGACTGCCCAACCCATTTTAGCTCATTTTAGCAAAACTACTAATAAAAACACTTCACTAAAAACTGAAGTACTTGAGACAAATACTACACCAAAGTAATGCTGAGAATATAGATGTAAATTGGGACTCTGCTGAGCAAGTTTGTACATGTGATCACCCCAGCCTGACCCATCTTTTCTCATTAGATTTGGCTACATGACACTGTCATCTTCCTGAGTTGTCATTAAATAAACCCTCTCATATCATTATTCCAAAAGTAAAACAATTCACTGACTCGGGAGTTTATTTAACTTCTGGCACATGACCTTTAGTAAAGCGTTGCTACTTTATTACTATCACACCCCGATTTCTGTCCCACAAGATCCTGTGAAAGAGCCTCTGCCCCTGAGTCTTCAGCCTCATCTTTTTTCTCCTCCTACATCACCACACTCTACCATGTTTCCCTTCTTTCTCTCCTTCAGATGTGCCCAGTCTTATCTGTCCTCAGAGCCCTTGGAGGCTGCTCCCTCCACTTGGTTTGTCCTTCCTCCCACGAACTCAAGCTTGGCTCCGTGTGTTCCTGGGGATGATCTCAGCTTAGGTATCACCTCTTGGAGCATTCTTCCCTGGATGCCTTCCTGGAGGAGGTGTCCCTTAGTTTTTCTCAACTTCAGAAAGTTTTTTTTGTCTCCTTCAAAGCACTTATTGCTTTTTGTTGCAGTTAGGTTTTTTGTTGCCTTATTTGTTTTCTTGACAGCCCCTACCATGAGAATGTAAGACTGTGTTCTTTTCGTCTTCATATCCCCAGAGCTGAAAAGGGTGTCTGGCACCAAACACTGAATACATATTTATTGAATGAATGAATAACATATATTAATATCGCATTTGAGGTGCAAAACACATATCAAATGATTTGCAACCAGTTGGGTCACATTTAATATATATGAGAATGTTGATTGCAATATCAAATTTCTAAGAATGCCTTATTTTCATAATGATTTCTATTACAGATTTAGCAAGTTAGCCCCAAGGGAACCTCCATGCTCACTGGAGAGGCACCTCCTCGACCCTCCAAGTCTGCCCTCCAAAACAAAAGGGCAGGGTCTGATCTGCTCAAGTTTCAGTCGCAGAGATGGTCCCCGGCGACCTTAGCATTCCTTCAAGTGCATGGGGTTTCGACGCTGTAGAAAAGAGTGAGTATAAGTCTGTCGACTTCCTTTCAGTTTTATACCTTCATAAACTTGGCCTTGTATGGAATTGTGGTTTTTGAACAAGAATTTGTCATGTTGTTTTCATAAGCTGGTTTCTGGAAAAATTTACTCTAACTTTATTATGCCTTCCATAAAATCAGAGGAAGAGTTTCTTATATCTTGACATTTAAAAAGACAACCTCTTCAATTCGGTTTGAAAGTAGGCTAATGCTCTTAGTTCCAATTAATGTCATAATCATGAGTAAATCATCTGCAAAGTAGTTTTAATGCACTGCATTGTTTTCCAGGTACTCATTCTTTCTGCAAAAGGCTTCTTTACAAATAAAATATTCCATGTATAATTTTGGCTAAGGGAGGTACGCTTGTTGTGAGAAAGTAGAGAGAGCGGTGTTAAATCTCCGTGAATCAAGTGTGACTACAGGGGAAAGAAACTCCTATCTAAAGTCACACACAGAAACCAGTCTCATTATTATAGTCCATATGTTTTCAGCTCTCAGCAATAGCTCTGCATGCCCAAGTATCCAAGGGAGTAATTGGATAAGTATAGGATATCCATGCTCTGGAGTACAATATAACATTAGACAGCATATTGTAGAAAAATATTCAGTGACACAAAAAACTGATATATTAAGAGAACAAAGCAGGAAATATAAGCACATGTGCAACATGAAGCCTTTTTTTTTTTTTTTAATTTAAAAAGGTGGAAAATATTTATGTGGAGAAAAGACACTGGATGATAACATCAGTATGCCAAAATATTAACCCAGAATGTTAATGATGGCTTTCCCTGAGTGATGGGACTACGAGTGATCTTCCCCCCCTTCCCTCCTGCCTGTCTCCCTCCCTTCCTTCTTTCCTTCCTTTCTCATTAAGATTCATGAAGAAAAGGAAGTAGGATAGAGAACAATTAGAATAAGAAAATGGTTAATTTTCTTCAGTTAAAAATATACATGAACATGGTTTAAAAAATTGAAAAAGTAGTGAGCGGGAGAGTGTAAATATCTCTTCCACTCATATCTCCCTGCTCCCCATTTTTTTCCTCCCATATCAACCTCTGTTAACACATTTTTTAAAATTTATATATATACTTTTCATGAACAAATAGACATATATATTTTGTGTGTGTATATTTCTTCCTCTTTTTTATACAAATAATAAATCATTTTGCACCTTAACAAGTTACCATGAAAATTTTTCTTATAATATATCACTACCTAGACTATCTTTATCACTCTTTGCGTTACTTAGTGTTCCATTGTCTGAACGTACTATAATTTATATAACCTTTCCCCCCAGCCATGGGTGTTTAGGTCACTTCCAATCTTTGCTATTAACAACGTATTGTTTTTTAAGATGCGTTTTATTTACTGTTGTTGTTTTTTTTTTAATTTCTGAGAGAGAGAGAGAGAGAGACAGCATGAGCAGAGGAGGGTCAGAGAAAGAGGGAGACGCAGAATCCGAAGCAGGCTCCAGACTCTGAGCTAGCTGTCAGCACAGAGTCCGACGCGGGGCCCGAACCCATGAACCGTGAGATCATGACCTGAGCCGAAGTCGGGCACTTAGCCGACTGAGCCACCCAGGCGCCCCTATTACCAACGTTTTGGTGACGAGCATACCTCAACATACATTTGCTCATCCGTGCTTTTTAACATCTGCCAATCTGTACATGAAAAGTGATCCTGTGATTTTAATTAGTTTACTGTCTCTTATTATGAATTAATCGTAATACTCTGGCTGTAATATTTTAAAAGAGATCTAAATTGTTGTTTTAAAGTCCTCACAGGAAGGGAGGTCATTACAAGGATGAAAGTCTGCTGGGTCGGGTAAATGAATACCCAGACTATGGATAACAGCCAGGTTAGGGATGGCTGACAAAAAGCATAAGTCTTGCTCTGCTCCCTTCATGTCAATAATCCATCATGTCAGTAACACATCAGAACTGACATGTTAGCTTATACTGTTTGCCATACTTGTTTTAAACAACTTGTAGTTAAATAAAATATAGAGGCAAAACCCTGAGCTATGGGACCCACATGACAACCAATTTAAAAGAGAAAATTTGTCCTCCATGAATCTCTGTAGGATTCACCCTGTGCCACACAGCCAATTTGACTTGTTTCCCTTTTTTCACAGTATTTTTGGAGACATACTAAGCTCCAGTAGAACCCAGTGACAGCTGCTTTCAGATACACATTTCAGGGGCCGCTGTCTTTTCTGGCTTCACGCCACTCCTCCTTGAGTATTCCCTTCACCTTCCAAATAAACGACTTGCATCCAAACCCCTGACTCAGGTCTTTTCTGGGGACCCAAACTAAGACACAAACCTTTATTTATTTAGTTTTATAATGATCTGTGAGGTTGGTGTTAAAAATGTCATTTTACGGGTGAGAAAATCAAGTAACTGAGTCAAGGTAGAGAATGGTAGCAAAAATTCTTACCAGGTAGACATGTGGGGTTTTGTTTGTTTGTTTGTTTTTGTTTTTGTTTTCATCCCTTGCTCTAGTTCTTGCTCAGGGTGATAATTAAAGCACCTGACTTGAGAGGCTACAGGCCTGGAGGCAGGACCCAGCTGGAAAGCAAGGCCTGATACTGGTTGTTGGGGAGAAAATGCATAGAACACAGGAAGGTGCCACTCTTTCCCGTGGTCTCAGGCTCCTGCTTTCACGTTCCTTCTGGTCTCATCTTCTCATCATAACCTTCACTAATGCAATGTCAAAGTAATTCCTTAAAGGCATTAAGCCTTTTAAGATGCGCAACTTTTGTCCTAAAAAGTGCAACTTTTGGTAATTCCATTTGGGAGTAGATACCCTGCCCGCCATGGACACATCTCATCTACCTCCAAGTGAAATGCCCACAACTCTTCTTGCTTAAAGAAGAGTTCTGCTCCTCAGTGTGGTTGCCACCTACTTTCTCATTACTCAGCATATTGATGACTGGGAAAATGCACACGCTTGCTTACTGTTGAGGATCCAAGACCAAAGAATAGAGAAACAAACTTGACTCGAATGTATTTTTCCTTCTTTCCTCTTTACACAACCAAGGAACTTTTACTCTGAAAATTTTGCTATGGGTGAGTGTAGGAGTTGACTGGGTGGGGTCTTATGGATGTGTCTCATCCGGGCCTCTCATCCCTCCCCACTGAACCCCATCTCACACCCGCATTACATAGAGCAGAGTAACTTCTTCAGACACAGTCAATAGATATTACAAATAATATTTATTACTGGATTTTTTTTCCTAGTGATTAAATTTCATGAATAAAAATTTTTTTTTGTTTATTTTTGAGAGACAGAGAGAGAGAACGAGTGGGGGAGGGGCAGAGAGGGAGGAGACACAGAATCTGAGGCAGACTCTAGGCTCAGAGCTGTCAGCAGAGAACCTGACATGGGCTTGAACCCACAAACCATGGGATCATGACCTGAGCTGAAGTCAGATGCTTAACTGAGCCACCCAGGTGCCCCTCATGATATTTTTTAAGTTTATTTATTTTGAGAGAAAAAGAGAGAGAGAGAAGAGGGGGAGGGAATCTCAAACAGGCTCTGAGCTGTGAGAGCGGAGTCTGATGCACAGCTTGATCTCACGAATCATAAGATCATGACATGAACCAAAACCAAGAGTTGGACACTTCCAGGTACCTCGAATTTTGTGATTTTTATAATCTCCCTTTTTCCCCCACTAAGAGCTTCAGAACATTGGGTACATCTGATTATGGTGATAAGATGACTCCCTCATAGTCCTTCGCCCACAATCAAAGTACATTGGAGGCAACACTCATAGAAAAAGCGCTTGAGACCCTGGGAAATTGAACAATTTTCTGTAGTTGCTTAAGTGTTAAGTGATTCAAATATTTTGAAATGATAAACCAATTTGAGGATAATTACACCATTATAATGAAATGGACCTAAGTCATCCAAACTACATTGTGTTTCCATGCACTTAGGCCTTTGTTATCCAATATTATTCTACTATGTTTCAAAATCAAACACACACACACACACACACACACACACACACATATACATAGCACATATTATATAGATATATAAATCTATCTACCTATCGATATATATCTTAGAGGAAATAGTTCTAAGATCAAAGAATTACAGACATAACTATATAAAATGATTTGGAGATTGTCATTGTTGTAGGTAGTCTAAGAAAATGATATTAGCTGATAGGCAATACTCAAGTGTAGAAAATGGTGCTGTGTACTAAAGACTACAAACAGATCTTCAACAAGTTCTTAAATTTTAAGCTTTATGGAAAAGTCAAAGAAAAAGTACAAATGGAATGATTATTACATTGAAAAGATGTCAAAGGGAGAAAACCATGGGTTAACCATTCAGAGTTTTCCAGAATACATATATTCATTCATTAGTGCCCCAGGATGAGCCCCTCTTGACAGCATGTTTGAAATTTCAAAAACTCCATTAGTTATTTTCATGGGGCTCAGGGGAAATCAGAGTCTGATGGAACTGGCTTGTATTAACTTATAAGGGTTTGATTGATAAAATAGGTTGCCGATTAACTAATTTGAAGTGGGAAAAAAAATAGAGCTATTAAGAGGTCTGGAATTTCAATGTTCTCAGGAAAATATTTTCTCTTATTTGTAGGAAAGTCTGCCTGGGAAGTCAAATAACTATGAAAAAGTGCTTGGTAAAAACAAAGTCAGAATAAAGGAAGCTGGATCATCTTAACGAGAAATGCCATTATAAAGAATCAAGGAAAATTGAAACAATTTGGGTAAAATGTCTGTCTTTTTCAGAGGCTCAAGCTGTGTATTTTCAGCAGAATTTTAAAATTTCCCTTTTTATTACATTCTGGTGGTAATTCTCAAGTCCCCATAGAAAAAGTTGCCTCTAAATTATATTTTAAAGGTCATTTGTCGCTGATTTATTTGCTAGAGCCAACTATTTTGGTGTGGCTGGACTCTTAATTTCTTTTATAACAAAGTCTTACCAATATAATTAGGAGAGGTTTCCCTCATAATCTTTTTTCTATCAGCTTTTACTTCTTTCATTAAACACTGTTATCTACTTCCCCTGCCAATGACCTTTACCTTTATTGTCATTTGAGTCATTATGCTACAGACAGGATGCTTTGGATGGAATACTGAAATATTGTGTTCTGATGCAATTACGATGTTTTAGTTCCATTTTGGTGGCACTCATGACTTTGTCATGACTAGTAAACACGTTGGGAACTGAAGAACAATTTTTGCCTGTGGATCCTCCATTGCTTTTCTTGATTATAAGGCTCAAGTTAAGGAGGGATACCAAACAATCTATACTTCCTACATTTTCTATGAACAGAATTTGACAGTTCAATTTTATGGTTGAGTTTATTAGCAATAATAGATTAACCAGGAACAAGATAGCATGTTCTTTCTTTTCATGTTCATAGCTTTAGCATCTACAAAGTGTAGAGAGTGTCAGGGAACAATTTTCCATGAATTTCTCGCATTTCTGCACATCATTTGAATAGAGGCATTGTCAGGAGTGTCTCCCGCAAGCTCATTAAGCAGGTGTGCTTACTGTTCAGTATAAAAAACATGGTTTCTCTAAGCTTAGCAATGCTCTCAAATGCAGATACTGACTACTGCTACTGCTGCAAGTAATGAAGTCCATTGTCTCTGACCCAGGAGTTTCACGACTTCTGCCAGCTTTCAAGCTGTGGCAAGCTAATTTATTAAATTGAAAGTAGGGTTAAATCTCATACCCTTCATGGTTCTTGGGAATAAGCGCTCCAAATTTTGTTGAATGAATGAGTTGAAAAAATATTTAGGGAACTTCATACTCTTCTGACTAATAAACAGTTACCCAGAGAAAGAGCCCAAGAACTTCTCTTGGCAAGGAGCTATTTCACAATATATTTTCATTAAAGTACCAGTGTGTGTTAGTCACCCTGTGTTTGTTTTAGATATCAGTGTTGACCTAAAACTGTTGGCAGCAGTATGTTTGGAATTGGCTAAACATTGAATTGTATGATGGGAACTGATTATTTATTTACACATTACCTACTCATATAGGAACTATAGACTTTGGATAGTTTCTATTTAGCTTCTGCATCAGCGTCCCTAATGAATTATGCTATACCATAATTCTGGTATAGCAGGCTGAAATTTTAATCTTTCTTTCTAAAAATAATAACTAATTATCTTTAGAATGATACTTTCATTTGGAACACAAAATATTGAGTTTAGTGTTTATTTTTCCATTTGCTTTTGAGGTGGATTTATTTTTCTTTCTGTATTAGAATGCCTGGCAAAAGTGAGCCTGGAAATTCTTTGCCAGAAAGAAGTGACCTAATCTATCTTTTCTTTTCTTTCTTCCTTTTTTAAATGTTTATTTATTTTTGAGAGAGAGAGAGACAGAGTATGAGTGGGGTAAGGGCAAAGAGAGAGATACACACACACACACAGAATCTGAAGCCGGCTCCAGGTTCTGAGCTGTCAGCCCAGAGCCTGACCTGGGGTTCGAATTCATGAACTGTGAGATCATGACCTGAGCCAAAGTTGGATGCTTAACTGACTGAGTCACCCAGGTGCCCTAAGAAGTGACCTGGTCTTTATACATGGCAGATGATCAAGCTGCCACCTGCTCCCCTCCAGTTAATCATGACTCTGAGAACTTGAGTGGAGAGCTGGTGCCAGGCAGCTGGAGATCATGGGAGAAAATCACTTTCTGAAGGCAAATAAATGATTTAAGGTCAATTATCATTCATGGCTATCTTAGAAACTGTATGGGATGCCAAGAGTGAAAAAGTGTTAGGATGCAGGAGACATAGATTACTTGCTAATTTTCTGTGATCCTGGGCCAGTCATGTGACCTTGTGAAGTTATAGTTTCCCCAGTTGTAAAATGGTACCAATAATACCTACTCTGCCTATATCACAACAGTGTTTTAAGCATTAAATGAAATAGCTCAAGGCTGGTCATAAGTGTAATAATTGTATAGTCTTAACATTTTGGTTATGAATTTAGAAGGGGCTCAAAGACCAAAAAGTTCTGCACAAATGGAGGTATTATTAATGAGGAGTATGTCTACTTTTGAGTTCCTCTTTTTTTTTTTTTACAAATAGTTTATTGTGAAGTTAGTTTCCATATAACACCCAGTGCTCATCCCCACAAGTGCCCTACCTCATTTTTTTTTTTTTTTTTGCACTGAGCAAAATGTCACTGTAAGGAATGAAGCAAATATAGCCTTGAATACTATGCACACATAATTCAACCTGTTAGACCATGGCAAAGCTGACTTGTGTTTTGTACACTTTTTATGTGATAAACTGGATCAAAGCACTCAAAGCATAATCAAAGCAGCATTTGATAAAGACGTAGAAGTTGTGACTTCTTTCTGACTCATTAGTCTTTCTTACAGAAGTTAAAACTTGGGCAACTACCCTTGACCCAATTTGCCCTAGGAAGACCCTGAACAGGATAAAGAAAGGTTGTCTAACAGCTTGTCTCTTTCTGTAATGAATCGACTCCCTGGGTGCAGAGAATTCCCCCATTCTCAGAGAAGAGGGACTGATTACACAGGGAGCTGGTCTTTGCAGTAGCAATCACCATGGCCATGATAAAAAGTATTCTTTTTTTTTTTTTGGTTTTTATTGTATCACATAATAAAATGATCTTAAAACCAGTTTTGTGGAAATACAGAACAAAATTCACAAATAGACATTCATAGAGATACTTTACAAAAATGTCAGAAGACATAACTATTCCTTTTTTGTAACTCAAAAACTAAGAAACTAAGTCATTTCCTTTTGATATTAGCAATGACTACTAAATATGAAATATTTATCCTAATGTGAAGGTTTTTTAAATTTTTTTTTTTTATTCTTGAGAGAGAGGGGGAGACAGAGCATGAACAAGGGAGGGGCAGAGACAGAGAGAGGGACACATAATCCAAAGCAGGCTCCAGGCTCTGAGCTGTCAGCACAGAGCCCGATGCGGAGCTGGAACTCACAAACCATGAGATCATGACCTGAGCCAAAGTCGGACACTCAACTGACTGAGCCACCCAGGTGCCCCTAAGGTGAAGTTTTAAAGATCCTGAGGAAAATAGAAATGGAACAACCTCCAGGGGGCTATTTTGAGAACTTCTTCATATTTCATCATCAGGAGCATCTGTAGGTTATTGCCACTTTACAGGGTTGCCCTGTTAAACTGTAATCACCAGTCTTATGTTTCCTATGAGATAACTTTTCAAAATGGATCTATGACTTAGCTGTAAGATAAAGTGGTGAATTATTTACGGAAAGATATATTATCTCAGATTGTGATTCACTTATAAATTGTTGAAAATATCTTTATTGCGCTGAGGCTGCCATATGTGCCTCATGAATTGAAGATATGATGATTCCCTCAAACATTCAGTATGTAATACAGCGTTTCTATTATGAATCGTATTTCTGTTTCAAATATATACTATGTGTTTTTGACACAAGGCCCTTAAATTGATCACCATGTTGACCACCCACATACATTTTTAAAATAAACAGTTATCCTGGTATTTAAAAAATTTTTTTAATGTC
This sequence comes from Crocuta crocuta, assembly GCF_008692635.1. NCBI lineage: Eukaryota > Metazoa > Chordata > Mammalia > Carnivora > Hyaenidae > Crocuta > Crocuta crocuta. The sequence goes on along the minus strand of NW_027530356.1, from coordinate 3,132,971 downwards.
CATCTATTTTTGAGAGAGAGATAGAGTACAAGTGGGGAAAGGGCAGAGAGAGAGGGAGATACAGAATCTGAAGCAGCCCCCAGGCTCTGAGCCATCAGCACAGAGGCTGATGTGGGACTTAAACTCAGGAGCCATAAGATCATGACCTGTGCCAAAGTCAGATGCTCAACCAACTGAGCCACCCAGCCACCCAGTTATCTTAGTCTCTTAACTATAAAACACCAGCAGATATTGAACACACACACACACACATATTTTTTAGTATTTATTTTTGAGAGGGAGAGTGAGTGTGAGCAGGACAGGGGCAGAGAGAGAGGGAGACACAAAATCTGAAGCAGGCTCCAGGCTTTGAGCTGTCAGTACAGAGCCTGATGTGGGGCTCGAACTCAAGAACCGTGAGATCATGACCTGAGCTGAAGTTGGACACTTAACAGACTGAGCCACCTAGCACTCCAAGACCAGCAAATATGTGAATAGATTCAACTGGAGGATATCCTCATTGGCAGGCAAATCAATCTAGCTGGAAAAGGTGCATATACAGCAAAAGAAAAATCATACTTTATGTGTTTTTCTATGGATGTAATGTTTATTGTTATCTTCTGTTACATGATAGCATTGATAGTGGCAAGGGATATTTTAGGACCAACTAGGGTGCACAGCTCCTATCTCTCCAGATGAAACTGAAATAATCCAATTTTGCCTGTATACTAATTTACTTTAATTTGTTTTCATTTATTTAACATATGCATGGAATAGCTTTGTTTTTCTTTTGGACAGCTAAAGCTTCTAAATATTTTTATGATGGAAAAATTCAAGCATACACAAAGACAGAAAAAATAGTATGATAAAACTTCATGCACTCATCATGCAGCTTCAATAAATATTAACTAGTGGCCAATCTCATTTCATAATACCTCAGCATGTTTCTCTAAAATGTACATGTAAATCTTAAAATAATAACCATTCACATGAAATGAGATATGGTTTCTGTATTTGTAGAGTCTGGTAGAGTAGAGGCTGAAGAGCAAGGAGTGTGCACTGGGATTTAACAATCATGTCCACAAACATTTTTAGGTTTAAATATTTATTCCAAAACAGAGGGGCCATTGTATTCCCTGATGGCCCTACAATTGCAATTGGTTGGCACCTGCAAAGCCATTTCTAACATCCTCTCATTACTATTTGTGGGTCGCTGGGTGATCTGTATTTGGTTAAAGCACGCTTGGGGAACTTTTCCTGTTCTCGTAGAGGCTGGTGGGGCAGGGGGTGTTTATACAGTCACAAAGTAGCAGGGAATGCAGCTCTGAGATGCTCCAGATGCAGAGAAAACTCTCCTTTTCTCATTCTCTGTACCAGTCTCTGGCCAGTGACACCACTTCCTTAATGTGCTGTCAGTGATTTTGCCTTTCTCTGGCCCCAGGGTCTTGTATGACAGCAAGAAGATATAGAGGAGCCCGTGTCCTCTATAGATGCACGGTGGACTTCCATTGTGTTGGCACAGCTCATCAGAACTTGCAAGGCATTTCAGAGATGGTGTCACCTTTGACCATCACCACAACATGGCTAGGTGGGTATTATTGTGCCTGTTTTATGGTGAGTGAACCAAAGATCAGTGTTAAGACACTTAATCAAGGTCATGCAGGAGATGAGGCTGGGCCTGAGTCCTCTGAAAGGAATATGGTTGTTTTGTTTTTCTGGGATGCTTATGGACCAAAGCTTTTATTATTTTATTTTATTTTTAAAATAAATTCTGAAATTATAAAGGATAAAGGAAAGAGTGTGTGTGGGATGATTTTACAGTGAAGCATTTTAAAGGAACAAGGCAATAGTAGACCTCCTAATCCTTGTTATCTCCTAACTGGGAATGAAGATGCCCCTTGTTTTCTCATGGAGGAATGGATCTTATTAGGATGATCCCTATGTTAAGAGTAGAAATAGAGTCAATGTGTTGATTCTAGGGTAAAACAAGTGTTCTTTGCGTCTAGGGATAGAATTCGGCAGCCCATGGGCTTGGGCGAAGAAAAAAATACTATTTTTTTAAGGTTAAAAACATTTTTAAAGTGTATTTATTTATTTTGAGAGAGACAGAAACAGTATGAGTGGGGATAGGCAGAGAGAGAGGGAGACAGAGAATCCCGAACAGGCTCCACACTGTCAGCATGGGGCCTGATGTGGGACTCAGACTCACAAACCACAAGATCATGACCTGAGCCCAAACCAAGAGTCAGACCCTTAACCAACTGAGCCACTCAGGTGCCCCTGAAGAAAAAATACTTTAAAAAATGTTCTTGACCCTCTAGCAGTCTCCAGTATTATAAATGTAGATTCTAAAGCATAATTATAAACTGTTCCTTTGAATCTGCCACTGGGAGAAATTAAAGAGTTGTTCCTATCACATTATGACTGTTGCAAATATCTTGAAATATCCTTTTTGCTCATCATTGCTTCAAACTATGGTAGCTATGAGAACTGCAGCTGGATCCTTTTATTTTATGTGTTAATAAAGACACATATTATTTTATTATGAAGTTGAGAAAGCCATTTTGATCATTGTATTTCTAGAACAGAGGGTTGCTGGAGGAGAGGGGGCAGGGGGATGGACTAAATGGGTGATGGGCTTTAAGGAGGGCACTTGTGATGAGCACTGGGTATCATACGTCAGAGATGAATCACTAAACTCTACTTCTGAAACTAATATTACACTATATGTTAATTAACTAGAATTTAAATTAAAACCTGAAACAAAATAAAGAAAATGTTTTGAATCTTTAGCAAAACATAAACATGTGGATTATCTATTTTAATTGTAATCATATGTATTTTATTGTCTGCATTTAGAAACAGTACTCTAAGAGGGGTATAGATATCACCATGTTGTCACAGGGGTGCGTGGTATAAATACAAGTTTTAAAAACTTGCTTTAGGGGCACCTGGGTGGCTCAGTCGGTGAAACATCCGACTTCGGCTCAGGTCAGTTCATGATCTCACAGTTCGTGGGCTCGAGCCCCGCGTCAGGCTGTGTGCTGACTGCTAGCTCAGAGCCTGGAGCCTGCTTCTGATTCTGTGTCTCCCTCTCTCTCTCTGGCCCTCCCCTGCTCATGCTGTCTCTCTCTCTCTCAGAGATAAATAAAACATTTTAATAAATAAATAAATAAAAATTTTTTTAAAAACCTTGCTTTAAAGGAACTAAAAATGTTAAATTATTCCCAGGCAACAAAATTTTCAAAAAATTTTTGGGGGAAGGAACTAAGTTGAGGCAACAATCCTCAATCTCATTGTCTCTTCTATTTCTCTACTTGGCACATTGAACTCCTGACAAAAGTAAATTTGTGCAATAAACATTCATAGAGAATGATGCTTCTTTGTCTTCTTGGAGAAATGAACGGACTGCTAAAAAGACACTGAGTTTTGTTCATGGGACACTTCCAGAAGGAGAGATGGCTTAAAATGGAGAGTAAAGCAGAAGGGGAAAGAATACCTGCATCAGGGAATTAACTGAGGACAAGATCTTATGTTGAAGACCTTCTGCACTGAGTCTGAAAACCACATTTCTCTTCATAAGGGAAAGCATGTCACGAACTAACCTTTCTGTGTGCTCTCAACCAGAGTTAATCAAATTATGCATGAAATAATTTAATAATTTTATTTTCAGTTGGCAAGCACTAAATTTCATGTTAAATCTCTCCACATACGGGAAGATGTTTGTTGCAGTAACATCTCCTATTATGCACTATTCTCAGAATATGTTATAATTCTTAATCTAGGTATGGAAGTGAAAAGATCTAACCATTTGACTAATATATTTTGATGATTCATATATATTGGGAAGAATTCAGAACTTCTATAGGATTTTTTTATAAAACTCTCCTAATAGGGTAGTCTTATACTTTGCTACTAGAAATCATTTTGCTTGACTCGCTATTTCTTCTGACATATATTCCAATTGAGCAGAATCTTTGAGAAATTAGATAACCATTAAGGACATTATGTAGAGCACAATGTATAGAAACAGCAATAGAAAGAACCAATATGTGCTTGCTCCCTTTATAGCTTATATATTTTTAAAAATTTCTTAATTATTTATTATTGAGAGTAGGAGAGTGTGCACATGTGCGCACACTGAGTTGGGGAAGGGAAGAGAGAGGGGAAAACACAGAACCTGAAGCAGGCTCCGGGCTCTGAGCTGTCAGCACAGAGCCTGACATGGGGCTCAACCCCATGAACTATAAGATCATGACCTGAGCCCAGGTCAGACACTCAACTGACTGAGCCACCCAAGCGCCCCCATAGCTTATATTTTCACGATGCAAACTCTATGCCATATTTTTCATGTCCCCAAAGATTTACCCTGGCTGGTTCATCTCCCAGGAATGTTATTCTGTTCTCATTTACTCTTTGCGAATTCAAGATCATGATTTCTTGCAAAAACTTACCCTGATCCTTCCTCTCATTCCAGATTGAGTTACCTGCCTCTCTGTACCATTAAAGTCCTCTGTCCTTCTAGAGGCATGAACCGTTCTCACTTCCCGCTACACATACCTTCCACTCTGTTCTCAACATTATGCTCTAGCCTACGAATGTCTTGAGACTGGAACCACACCTTTGAGTTATATGCAAATATTAAGCACTCAGGGTTTTCCTGTAGAATTCATTGGGTGATTAAGTTAATGGAGCCAACAAATAAGACTAATGTGACAGATAACGTGAAGACTGAAGGGTGGATACGGAAGGGTGGAGATGCAAGTTGGTCCTAGGCAGTATCATTTCCAAGATGTTAATAGAAGTGTGTGTGTATGTGTGTGTGTGTGTGCGTGCACGTGTGCACAGGCACCCATGTTTGTATGGGCATACTGGCAGTACAGCGGAGGTGAGATTTATACTTGACTGTAGCAGTGTGAATGTCACACTGCCACTTCCTGATATGTAAATGCTACATTTCTCTAAATCAGAGAAATTGGTTTTGTACTTCCACCCACATGACTGGCAGAAAAATTCAACTTCAGTCATGTTTGGGAATTCTCTCTCATCCTCCAGGGGTTCATGCAAGGATCTCCTGGTATTTGAGATGCCATACCCTGCAGAGTCCTGATCAGCTCCTCCATCTGCCGTGACTCATCAGTTTCCAAGGTATTGGTCTGGCAGTGTGTTCCCAGAAGACCGGAGATGCTAGTCATGCTGGTCCACTTGTTTACCACACACAGGCCCACACAGAACCCCGGGGCCTCAGATTCTCCAAAAAGACTGAGGAGAACCAGCCTTCCTTGATTAGGTAGCTTGTGTACCTCCAGCTCCAAAGCCGTGACCTCCATGCTCTCCTCTGGGGAACACAAACTGGGGATGTTTTTGTACTGGGTGTCACCTGGGGAAAACGGAGCTGGAAATGGCTTTTTTTCCTTTCTTAACAACTCACCTTTCTATACAGTTCTTCAGAAGTAACAGCAAGTTTTATCTCCCTCCTCCCCAAAACTCCTGGCCCCCACCCCATATCCACTGGCAGTCCAGCCACTCGTTCTCTCTCAGCGTGGAAGAGCTCAAAGCACAGAGCCTTGGCAGTTGTCCCAGTTTTCTTCATCCTGTTCATGACTCCAAAGAAAACACATTTCTGACTCAAAAACAAGACATGGGTTTCTGTTGAGACCTCAAATATTTTCCCAGAGTCCACCATGAAAATATAAAAGTTATGTTGTAATTTTAAACGATTTGTTCAACTTCTTGTGGCAAGACTCTGCTATAGTTTTGTTTATCGTGCAAATAGCCTCGAGTCTGCTTCTAAACAAGATGTTTTCCAAAAATAAATGCAGACTTCCCTCTGCTGACCCAAATCTCAAGAAGAATCAACATTTGTTACCATAATGCTCCACACAAATACTTATAAAAACAATTGTTTTGCAACTTGCATGCTTTTGGCAATCAGTACTCATAGTAGTATTGTTACTTGGACTCAGCATTAATATTTTCTTCAGAATATTTTACTTTGGTAGTATAAATGTCCCTGTAGTGCTGAAGACACACGAGACAAGTGTGGTTATCAAAGTATTGTACTGAAACTTGGCTTCATTTTGAAAACAGTAGAAATTCATGAGAGAAGTTTGAGGAGGAAGAAATATTTTGGTGGTCTAATCCCATAATATTTATGCTTTCTTACAAATAGTAGTAATTAGGCTGCACTTGTAACAACATTAAAAATCTACCCCATTCAATGAAGAGGGTATTATTCAATGAATAATAAGTATATTATGAAATGTGAGCAAATAATATTGGAAACTAAAAATGCATAACTGGTGAATATTCATGTGCTTCTCTTCACTGTCCAGTAGAAATAATTCTGCCAGTGCCGGCTTGCTTCGTGAGCATTTGTGATGCAGCAAAAGTAGAGACGAGACAGAGGTGTCTGCTTTGAATTGGAATAGGCTAGATTTTACTTCTGGAATAGAAAATGCTGAAGGTGTAAGGAAAGGCAAGAGCCAAGGAAGTTTTGGGAAAGTTTTTAAACTTTTTATTAAAAAATTGAAATATTTATTTTTGAGAAAGAGAGAGAGAGAGAGAGAGAACATGAACAGGAGGAGGGGCAGAGGGAGAGGGAAACTCAGAATCTGAAGCAGGCTCCTGGCTCTGAGCTGTGAGCACAGTCTGACCCAGAGTTCAAACCCACAAATCGTTAGATCATGACCTGAGTCAAAGTTGGATGCTTAACCTATAGAGCCACCCAGGCACCCAGGAAGTCTTGGGAATGTTTTACTGGGGGTTTGGACAGAGTACGGAGTGAAAAGATAAAGCCCTCAGGGGGTTGCTCCAGGTCAGGCTGTGTGTGGTTCCAGAGACGGGTTGGGAACTGGACTTTGAGAAGTTCTGTCATGGCTGTGTGTAGCAACCCCCTTGATAGACCCTAACAAGGAACTTTTAAATGCTGGCTTTTATTCAATTTTTGAATAGAGTATACAATCACAACATTCATAAATTAAATGTAGTATGAAGTTCATCAGGGAAAAACGTCTCTCTAACACTCCAGGCCCTCAGCCACCCAGTTCTCATCCCTGGAGGCCACCAATATTTCCAGCTGCTTGTCTATCTTCCAAAGGTATTTTATACACATGCAAGCAGATAGGTGTTCATATTATAAAATCTCCCCCCTCACTTTTTATACAAGTAATAACACACTACACATTCTTCTGAGTGCTGCTTTATTGTCTTTCTTTGCAATATTTAGGGTATTGCTTCATTTTATTAGATAAAGAGATTCCTCATGCTTTTTCTGCAGCTGCAAAGTATTCCACTGTTGCACTGCACAAATATTATTTAGCCAGTTCACACTTTTGGAAGCTTCCCATCATTTGCTGTTATATACAACAGCAATTCAGTGCTGTTCAATGCAATGCAATGAACCATTCTGTTCTTAATTTGTTTCGTGCCATGCACCCCCTTTGGCAATTGGCAAAGACTATGAATTTCTTCTCACCATAATGTATAACACAAAATCCTTAAGATTAAAAGGAAATCAACTACACTGAACTATAGTCATCAAAATATTTTTTAATTTAGAAATATGTGCACTTTTTATTAATTAGTTACATAACAAGAGTTAGTAGTGGGCCTAATAACTACTCTAATTTCAAAGTATGACTGAAATAAGTGATATTTCAGAATGTCTGCAATAACTGTAATATGACATAAAAGATCTGATTTTTACTGGTAACAAAGGTGCAGGCTGATACTATTGTGGCTTCTTGCCTACTTTATTAATTAAAGGAAATGATAAATTTCAGCTTGGGTTTCATGAAAACCAAAACACAATTTTCCCCCCTTCTAATTTGATAAATCCCCTACATTTTCCTGTGCAGCCCTTATCATGAAGCCCTGATGTATACATGCATCATTTTCTAAATATTCAAGTATGTTTGTATATATTTGTAAATTGCCAGAAGTGTTTTAAATTAGCAAATACGAACACATTTGTCATTGAATGCCTGCTGTCAAACCGCCAGAAATACAGGCATTCCACCAGCATTAAAGTGTGTTAGCAAGCATTTTCATCTTTGCCATTCTGAGATGAAAAGTAGTATCCTGGTGTAGTTTTACTTTGTTTTTGTCTTGTTAAAAGCAAACCTGAGGATCTTATCATATATTTAAGAGCCATTTCCTATCTGTTCGCTCCTTTGCTTACAGTTTTATCGGTTCTTTTGCAGGTTTGTTGTTGCATTAATCACCAAGACAGGGATGTAAACAGCGCCCCCTGGAGTTAAACACGAAAGCCCTCCTTCCTGGTCACGGTGAAGATTTACATTGCTCTTCATTGTATTTTTACCTCAGATTATTGTGTCTTTGGGTCGTCCACATAGATTAAAATAGAATGGGGAATTCTTAGGGCATTAGTCTTATTTAGGTAACAACGTTGTCTAAGCTAAAGTCTGAAAGAAGTCACGGCAATTTGTTTTGTTTTGTTTTTTTAATTTTTTTTAACGTTTTATTTATTTCTGAGAGAGAGAGAGAGAGAGAGCATGAGCAGGGGAGGGTCAGAGAGAGAGGAAGACACAGAATCTGAAACAGCCTCCAAGCTCTCCGCTGGCTGTCAGCACAGAGCCAGATGCAGGACTCGAACCCTCCAACCATGAGATCATGACCTAAACCGAAGTCCAACGCTCAACCAACTGAGCCACCCAGGTGCCCCAGTCATGGCAATTTGATAAATGTAGTTATCGCTGGCAAGGGAAGTGGCATGGAAAAGGTATGAAAGGATGTTTACTTCGACTTTTTTTCAACTCTGTAATTGTGTATTATTTGTATGCAACAAATAAATGATAAGAGTGAATATACATGATGAAAATTCAAAGAATACAGACGAGTATAAAAAGAACGGTGAAAGTATCTCTTTTCCCAGTGTCTTTCCAACATAGAAATTTTAAGTACAGTTATACTGGGGATGCTTCATTGAGCCCAAACTGTGATTTTGAAATACCTTTTTTCCGCTACAAAGGTCCAGGGCTTCTTCGAGAAATAACTGATTCCAGGCCTCGGGCAGGAAATGTACACAATGAGCCTGGTGCATCATGTTATAACAGATAGCAAGGAGTTACCAAAGACTAGTAGGTCATAGCAAAAGGACACAGGACTCAACTTGACGCAAGAAGGAACATCTTAAGCATTAGGAAAGATAATAACTGCCATGATCTGAAGTGCAAAACAGAATACTAAACTGAAATATTAAACAAAATAAAAAATAATTGGTCACACTGGAAGGGTAATTGGTCATATTGGGAGACAGCAAAGGCCCAGCCAGGAGAATGCCTTTGATATTCAAACTATCCAATCCAGAGTCCTCCTCTCTCAGACTCACGATTACAGGATGCCATATTCGTCCGCCTTGACCATCCCAGGTTGCCAGGCAACCAGGGACCATTCCTACAGCTGAGAGCTCACTGAAATTATTCAAAGTAGCCAAATAAAAAATTGTTTAACTTGCCCTGCTTTGACTTGCCCTTAAAGCTTCAATAAAGGTGACCTAGGCTCTGCTCTTTCCTGTCCCTCTGCCTGGTATTTTCTCCGGGTGGCCCTGTGTTTCCTGTTTCTAGGGCTGTGAATATAATCTATTTTGTTTCCCCAAATTTCTTTGTCTCCTCTGGCCATATCTGACTGGCCATCGCATAAAAGAACATAGAACACTGGCATAATATATCCCAGAATGATCTTGGGATATATTTCCCAAGTGTTTTCCTTGCTTCAGTTCTAGAATCAGCCATTTCTTCAAAGAGTCTTGGTTCCTATTATTGAAGAATGGTATTTAGAAACTAATATTTGAGCACTAAGTATATTTTATTTACAATGGTTTTAATGCTTTTGGCATGATTTGCTCTTATCTGACCAAGCCGCCCCCCCCACCCCCCAGGTTGGAGGCAGTATGGTGTTGTGGTTAAGCGAGTGGGGCTCTGGATTCAGACTGCCTGAATTCAAATCCTAGCCATCATGTTCAAGGTGTGAGGCCTTGGGAAAGTCACATAAGCTCTTACATTTGAACACCTGTATGGTGGTGTATAGCACCTACCTCAAAATGTTATTGTAAAAATTTAGTAAGATAACGTAAGTAAAGTTCTCAGACTCGTGCATGACACACAGGAATTACTCAGTTAATATTTGTGGAATGACTGAACCTCATGTTGATCAGAAACTCCTGCAGAAGAATGAAAATAAGAGGAAGATTCTGATTTATATTCTTTTCAAAAAATAAATAATGAATTTGTCAGAGATCCTTAAAAATGTTTTCCTTAAAACTCCCCACAATAATTTTTATTTTTTGAGAGAGAGACCACACATGAGTGGAAGAGGGGCAGAAGGAGAAGGAGAAAGAATCTTAAGCAGGTTCCATGAGTTTGACTCGGAGCTAGATCTCACCACCAGGAGATCACAACCCCAGCTGAAGTCAAGAGTCAGACATTTGACTGAGCCACCCAGGCGCCTCCCCCGACCCCCAACAATAATTTTTTTAATGTTTTATTTATTTTTTAGTGAGAGAGATAGAGCACATGCAGGGGAGGGACAGAGAGAGAGGGAGACACAGAAGCTGAAGCAGGCTCCAGGCTCTGAGCTAGCTGTCAGCACAGAACCCGACGCGAGGTTAGAACCCACGGACCATGAGATCATGACCTGAGCTGAAGTTGGATGCTTAACCGACTGAGCCATCCAGGCACCCCATGTTCTTTTTTCTAATTACAAAAAAACAAAAAACAAAAAACAGTTGAAAGAAACACACAAGCCTGGTGCCAAACCTAGAGGTGACTCTACATCTGAGATTCTGATTCCTAAAAGGATCAAGTCATCGCAGAACATACCAGGAACCCCAGACAGGCAGTCAGGAAGGTGGGGGACGTGGGTGGTCTAGGAGGAGCAGGCCCCGCAGTCATTCTTCCCCCATCCCATGTTGTCTTGAGGGGGCGTGAGAGCTACCAGAACCCGCATCTGCAAAAGGTGATGCAAGGCAAAGCAGGGATTCCACATCCCCAGCTTGCCTTTAATAGCATTCCCTCCACAACTGGCATTTCTATCCCAGATTCCTGACTCAGCGACTCATAGGGAGAGCTCCTCTAAGGGATCTCACCAGAGAAGCTTATTTGGTTCCTACTGGGCAGGAATAAATGCATTACAGATATTCTAGATAATTGTTATACTTCTAGTTGGTATTTCAATCCCTTTGCAATTCTTGCTCAAGCCTTTTCCTCGTCTTGTAAATCTGAAAAAGTAATTTCCAAATCACTTTTTTTGAAAACCCATGACTGTAGAATCTTTTAGTCATTTGAAATGGGGCAGACTAATAATTTACCGTAAAGGTGGAATGGATTTCACATCAGTGTTCCCATAGTAGGCAACTACTGTGTTTTTGTAACCTAACACAATGAAAGGCGTTGTCACTAGATGATTCAGCTAGTTAGAATCTCAGCTCCCTTTCTGGGGAGGAAATTTGAGGCACGGTGTTTATAGTAGATGCTAGGGTAGTGCTAACCTGGACAGTAATGCTTCAGTTCTCCTCCATCAATGCCAGGCAGAGACTATGAACAGGGAGATAGGAAGTAAGGTCAACCGGCCACCATGGCAAGAAGCAAGCAAGCCTTGTAGCCAGCTCTAACCTGTCATGTTTCCTTGGTGTCTGTCTGTCTCTCTCTCACACACACAACACATGCACGCACACACGCTGAGTCTCAATTGCTCCATTGCTGTAATGGCGTCTCAGTAAAATTCCCTAGGGCAAAACCAACAGTTACCTGAGTTCTCAGCTCATTCAGTATCAGTGGGAAACGTGCCATGTTGGACTTTGACTGACAGTCACAAAAACCAGTTTGACTGAGAGTGGCAAGGCCACGAGGTCTAGGTGGAGTATTAACTCACTGACTTGGAATGGTTCCTCGGAGAATGCTCACATTGCCTCTTATTTATGCTTCAACCTAAGTCTCCAAGAGAGTTGAAGTCATAGAAACGACTAAACAGATGTACAGCAGGAAGATTTTTTATTCAGAACTCAACCACACACACACATAAAAACTCCTCCGTCACCAGGGATCCCTAGAAAGTGGTATCTAAAAATCTGCTCTGAGTCAACTGCTTTCATTTCTCATCTTTGTGTGATGTTCGACTCCCAACTGATAGAAGCCCCATGGAGCCGATTTTTAACTGGCATGAGAGCAAGAGGGGGAGAGTTTCACCCCCACCTTTCTGAAAAAAGGCAAACATATTTTTTATCTAAGGTCCAAGGCCAGGTGGGGAAATCCTTTTCCATATTAGACTGGAGTAAAGAAAATGGAAGTAAGTTTTATTATTTCTTTCCTATACTAAATGTAGGAAAAACATTATTCTTTTTTTTTTTTTTACTTTTAATTGTGCTCATATCTTAATTGTTGACAGTTCTGCTTTGCTACACTAAAACCAAATTTATTTAATCCTGCCATAGCCTCAGTACTATGCCACCCACCACAGTCCTGACAATTTCACTCACATTGGTGTAACGTCCTCCCATTGGAAAAACACCAGGTTGATTTTAAGATCATTTATCTAATTAAAGTAGAGCCCAAATATTTAGTGTCTTGGAATTGTGTTATTCAGAATATCAAATAAAAAGTCCCTTAATTTGGTCACTTTTCATGGATGAGGGTGTTGGGAAGTAGTATGAATAAGCCAAATGTGTGAAGGAAGAATATGAGTGTCTGGGTCAGAGATACCAGAGTAGGAATCCAGAGCATGTCACCCGCCAGCCTTGTGACTTTAGGCTGCATACTTAGCCTACCTGAGTCTCCCTTTCCTAACTGGAAACACAGGAGAGCTGTAAAATTCAACTACAACATAGGAGGGACTGACATGTGTCTATTCTGCATACTATTTAATTGTCCTCCCTTCCTTCCCCTAAATGTACAGAAACTGGATAAGAGGTTTTTTGTTTTTGTTTTTGTTTTGGTCATTCTCTCCAAAGGCAGCTGGGATCTAGGGCAGCAAAGGAATCACAGAGAACCACCTGGTTGACCAGGTTCAAAAAACACAAGCGGAGGAATTAGTTTCAATTTTTAGGGTTTGTTTTTGTTTTAATTTAATCTATGGCTTTTCTTCTGAACTGAAATTAATCTCTCTAGACCTCAGTGGCCTCGTTTATAAAATTAGGAAGTGAGACCATCTACCTCAGTGGATTTCAACTCTAGCTGTGCAACTAGAATCACTTAGAGAGTTTTCTTCAAGTGCAGATTCCTGTCCACACCCTTAGATAGTCCCTGTTTCCTAAGGGCTGAATCCAGTGTGTGTGGTTTTAGAAACTCACGGGCCACTTTCCATTGAGACTCAGGTGATCTTTGAGGCCCTCCACCATTTCACGTGCCTGGCTCTGTTATAAAACCCAAGGAAAAGATACTCAAACTAGAAAACGAGTATTCGTGTGCTGATTGTCACAGGCATGTTCTGGAAGTCCTCAGCTCACCTAGCCCTCAAGGGAGCAGACCAACCCTTCAGAGCAGCCAGACCCACATCTTGGGCTTCGGATCATGGGGCAGGCATCCCAGGAGCTGCCTTGTCTGGATATGACAATGATACCTGGGAGATTCCCTGGCTTGATGATGGGTTAAGATGATCACTGTGAGATGTTGAACTACAACTACCAGATGGGGATGGGAGCATGGGGGAGAAAGGGAGATGAGGGTGAAGGTGAACTCTGGTTTTACCTTGAACCAAGAAGTATATTTTATTTTTATTTTTATTTTTATTTTTTGAGAGCATGAGAGAGTGTTTGCATGTCCATACATGCAAGCAGGGGAGGCGCAGAGAGAGAGAGGTAGAGAGAGAATCCCAAGTAGGCCCCACTCTGTCAGTGCCAGAGCCCCACGTGGGGCTTGAACCCATGAACTGTGAGATCATGACCTGAGTGGAAAGCAAGATTTGGACGCTTAATAGATTGAGCCACCCAGGCACCCCAAGAAGCTTATTTTTAACCCAAGAATAAAATGAGCCACAATCTAAAGTGAGGAGAAAGTCGGGAGATTGTAGCTAAAATGACTGAACATGGCTCCTTCTCTCCACCTTTCTGTTGCTGCCATTGTATATATACCCTGAATATGGTTTCAAATAAAGGACAGCCCCAAGCCTCTCTGCCAGGTCCTGTGCTCACGTTTCCTTTAGAATGCCCACTCCTCCGTCTACATGAGTGCAGGGATGGTTACCAGCAGCCATGTTTATTCAGTCCCCACATATGTGGGCATGTCCCAGCCTTGTCCAGTGTAACTCCCTTCTTTCAGAATCTGAGGTCGATGAGTCTCTTGAACAGAGAAAAATGTAAACTTGGTAACTGTCAGTAGCCATATTCTTTTGTGTGGACTGTGAAGGAGAGAAATGAGTCTGCATTAAGAAGAATGAAGTTATGGACAGAGGAGTCAAAAAGAGGCCAAGTTGGAGAGTAAAGACATTCTGGACTTCCTACAGAGTTCGGTTCCTCCTGTCCATCTGCATTCTTACCTTTTAGTTCATAATTAATGCCCCTTTGGTTAGGGCAGCTAGAATTGGCTTCTGCTACTTCTGCAGTCGACTCTTGAACAGTCGTGGGTTTTAACTCCATGGATTCATTTATACTCAATTTTTTATAAACATAGTACAATACTGTAAATGTACTTTCTCTTCCTTATAATTTTCTTAATAACATTTTCTTTTCTCCAAGCTCACTTTATTATAAGAATATAACATATAATACACATAACACAAAGTATGTATTAATTGACTATTTATGTTATCAGTAGGCTATTGCTCAACAGTGGCTATTAGTATTTTAGGGAGTCAGAAGTTACATGTGAATTTTCAGTTGTATGGGGAGTCAGCACCCCAACCTCTCTGCTGTCCAAGAGCCAACTATAATTTTAAAAAGCTCTATCGAGTATGGTTACTGTGTATGAATCATTATATTTTTCATGTTCAAATGAGTGAGAAACTAGTGTTTCCCCAATAAGGAAGGCAAAGCACATTTGGAAAAAAGCAACCAGGAGGCAGGAGTTCTGGGTTTAAATATTCCTCTTAGAATCCCACAAATATAGAATCACAGACTATTGACATTAGTTCTTTAAGGAAACTCATTTCCACTGCCCACTAGCTACACCATACTGGGAAGAGTTTTTAACCTTTGTGGACTTAACTATAAAATGGCCATAAAGATTCTGTAAATGGGTGAGTGCTGAACCATTCACTCTACTGAGCCTTCTTCCAACATTTAAATCTATGATATTTTCAAAAGGAGTTTCCCCTGGAATTATTCTTGAAGCCACATTTGGCACGTCAAATGGTTAGGAGAGCTAACCATAAGAAGCCATACCAGTGGCTCTCATAAATGATAGGTAAAACTGAACATTTAAAAATGTAAGTGTAATAAATGCCTATATTGCCTAACTTTCCGTAAGACATTTTGGTTTTGCTGAAAAGCAAATAACCTTAGAACCGAACATATTCAACTCTCCTATTTATTTGAACATTTATCAAATACTTATTGAGAGCTAGCTGACACTGTGCTAGCTGTCATACCCTCAAAGGAAAGATAACCTGCTCTCTGGGAGCCCTGCAGAGCCAGGGAGGCTGCTGAGGATGCACAGTAGTGCATCGTGATCTGATTGGTGCTGAATGGGGGTGTGTTCAAGAATGATGTGAGTGTGATGAGCAGGTCTAGGAGGCAGGCAGGGGTGTGGTAGAAGGTGTCATGGAAAAAGTGATGAGTTTAGCCAAGGGAACAAAGCTGGGTGGGGTGGACTATGGTGAGAAGGAAGCTCAGGGCCTTTCTGGCAGTGGGACAGCATACCCAAAACATGGGGTTGACAACCACGGTTGAGGGCTTAGAGACCTGCAGTCCTAGGATGAAGTAAAGATCATTCTTTTCAAAGGTATTTGTGCATTTGGGGCTGATTCCAGAGAAAATAAGGGAGATAGAAGTGACCTTTTCTTTTAATGTTTATTTATTTATCTGGAGAGGGAAATAAAGAGGAAGAAAGAATCCCAACCTGGCTCCGTGCTGTAAGTGCAGAGCCTGACATGGGGCTCCATCTCATGAACTGTGAAATAATGACCTGAGCTGAAATCAAAAGTTGGTCACCTAACCGACTGAGCCATCCAAACACCCCAAAAGTGAACTTTTCATATAATTGTGGGAACTCCAGTATCTAGATATTAGTTATAAACGATAATAAAGGGATCCAATACATAATGGGGTGATGGAATCCTAGGGAAGTAGATAATATATCATAAAGGGAGTAGAGACAACTTGCCTGAGACAGTGAGCTGATGAAAATAGTGAGCAATAACAAGTTACATTTATTGAGTGATTGCTAAATGCCAGGTGCTTTATACTTCACACACATTGACTCACTTTATACATCACAACTCTATGATGTAGGTTCTATTATTATCCTATCTCAGGAAGGCGCCTCCCTCCCTTGCCTATTCCCCTTTCCTGTGCTTATCACCACGAATGCACAAGGTATTTTATTTATTTAATATGACTTTGTATTTGTCTCTCACTTTCTAATAGAAGAGACTCTCCTTAAAGGCAGGGGTTTTTGCTTATTTTGTTTATTGCTGTATACCAAAACTTAGAAAACACAGTAGGAACTCAATAAATATTTGTGAACAAAGAATGATAGAAGTTGAGGTACAGAATGGCTAATAACTTGTCCCAATGAAACAACCAGGTGGTGTCAGGCCCTGGGAGCAATGGCTTTTTTAGTGAGGCTAGGGGCTCAACAGAAGGCATAACCGAACTGGATGCGGAGAGACTGGAACATCAGCCTGGTAAAAACAGGCTTAAAAATGTATTGATTCAGGGCACCTGGGTGGTTCAGTCGGATAAGTGTCTGACCTCTGCCTAGGTCATGATCTCGTGGTTCATGATTTCAAGCCCCGCCTTGGGCTCTGTGCTGACAGCTCAGAGCCTGGAGTTGGCTTCGGATTCTGTATCTCCCTCTCTCTCTCCCTCTCCCCTGCTCATACTCTGTCTGTCTCTCTCTCTCAAAAATAAACATTTAAAAAAATTTTAAGTCATTGTTTCATTTATTTATTCAATTTTTCAACAAATATTTACTGAATACCTACCATGCACCAGTCATTATTCCAGGCCCTGGGAAATAACAGTGGGCAGGGCAGAAGGGGTTCTACACTTGGCATGGAGACAGACAATAGAAAAGGGAACTAGCGAATACATAGATTAATTTCAGGGATGATAACAGGACAGCGCAATGTGATGAAAAGTAAACTGGGGGAGGGTGCATAACGTCATTAGCTGGGGTCTCCGGAGAGGGCCTCTTTGAGGGGATGTATAAGCAGAGTCCTTCAGCAGGACGCTCCAGGAGAAAACAATGCTTAGAGCAAGGGGGACAGGGAGGCACAGGTCGGGAGGTGAGGAGAGCCAGGGGTGGGATTTGGAGAGCGGGATGAAACCCAGAATGTGTCCGTGGAGATGGCAGCTCTGCACAGGAAACTGAGAGCTCACAGCCAGCAGAGAAAAGCCAGCGTCATCTGATGGACAAAGTCTGGCTAGGACCAGAACCAAGTAGTTAAAGCAGTTGCCCAGAAAAGCATATCTGGTATTAAACAAGGAGCCCAAACCAGAAAAGACCCTGATTTAGGTTACCAGATGAGGGGCAGAAGCAGAGGGTACCATACAGAATGACAGGAATGTGGGCAAGGTGGACAGACTCCATATTACAAGTGAAGCCTGAAAGTGGCCTACACCGAATTGCACTATCTCCCCCCACCATTTATGCACATGCTGTATGTCTGTCTAGAGCTGTGGAGCCATTGGAGGGGAGAGTGGCCTCAGCAAACATCTTATACAAATGGTATACACCTGGCCCATGGATCAGGCCAGTGATCCCCAACCTGAGCTAACATAAGACTCATTTGGAGTATTTGTGAAAACTTCAGATGACTGGGCCTCCTCCCCAGAAATTACCATTTATTATGTTGAGGGTGGACCAGGTATCTGCATCTGTGATATAAATGGTCTCCAACCAGGATTCACCTGGAGAAATGTGGAAGAGAATCCACTAATGGGCTTCCGGGAGTCCATGAAACCCTGACAGTGAGTGAAAAATGTGTGTGCTTGCATCCATGCACATTTCATTTTCTGGGGAGGGAGAGATTCCATATCATCATAAGAGTCTCGAAACTTAAGAACCACTGATCCAGTCCTGTCCCACTATTTAGAGAGTAGGAAAATCCCAGGAATGTGATGACTTGCCTGATCCACAAAACTGGAAAACAGCAGAGGTAGGCTGTCACTCCAGACTTTTTGCATGCCCCTCACTCTCTTCTCCACACCCTGCTGACCACAGGAGTGGGAGAGAAGGGGAAAGGGGATTCAGCACTCAGGAGCAAAGTTGTCAAAGGATTTCTCGCCCTCATTTTGGCCCCAGGTGGGACGGATCAGCAGAGTGGAGGTTTGTAATGGTGATGCCTTAATAAATGGCCCAGGCATTCACATGTACCCAGACCCTGCTATCTGTGGAAACTTCTATTCCATTAGGACCTAAAGCTGGGAACAGAGGGTGCATGTGCCTGGTTGTTGGATGCATGGTGGAAACAGAGCAACGTTATTGTGAAGATCTGCCTACCTACACCCGAGCAGGTGGGCAGTTCTAGGCTTCTCTGCCTACAGTCAGATTTCCTTCCCTCTACTTCCTCAGGCCAGTCTGGATCATGGCCCCACCTTTGTGAGTATGTTCCTCCCAGTCCAGATTCTGTGTGACTAACCCCAGCTAGCCTCCTCAAATTTGGTATGCATCCTGCCCTCCAGCGTTGGCCCAAATCCTTCAGACTCTGGCCTCAATCTGAGCTTCTGGATTCGACAGCCTTGCTCACCTTCCTCTTCTGAACTAACAACACCCCATCTTGGCCTTCTGCCTCTTTTCTGCACTCACTATTCTGTCCTGGGGACATGTCCCCTCCAATCGTGCCCCCACTTGGCCACCCTGTCCTTCCCCAGCCCACCTGGCTCGCACAAGCTGCTACTCTAGGGCTAACCTCATTCAGAATCTGACCCCTCCTTCTGTGAGACAGAAGTAACACCCTTTCTCTGCTTTCACATGCGAGCCTGCAACAGCTGGCTCAGGAGCTGGCTCGGTAGGCCACAGGTAGACCCGGGCCCTGATCAGCAACTATGGCTCTCTTGCTCATTCTACATTCTCTCCGTCTCTTTTCCCTGCTCTGCTTGCCAAGTCCCTTTCTCTTCTGTCTCTTCTTTTTCTTTCTATCCTTTCCCTGTGTTTTAGGCCTCTCTTGGCCCTTCCTGGCATCGCTTTGCCTGAGAGCAATACTCAGGAATAGACAGGTGCCAAGCCCTTTGTGTTGACTAATGCCACCTTTGTTTTGGTGCCAGATTTGTTTTGGAGGCAGATCTCCAGGAAAGCTGGACAGCCGGATTGGAGCAGGCAGCAGGCAGAGGAAAACAGGCTGCTCTGTAATTTTCCCATCAGCCGCCTCAAATCTGTGGGTGATGGCTTTCGGACCCCTTGCCTTTAACAGACAAGGAGACAACCTCAGAGCTCAGGAGACTTGCCCCAGGTCTGGAATTAAGTCAGTGCAGCGGTGGAAGTGAACACAGAGCCCTCAGACTGGAAGCTGTCCAGACAGCTGTGTGGAGCAGGATCACAGCTCACTGCCTTTCAAAGCCTCAACCGTCACGGTCACACTGCGGACACTTGACAGTTACTTGAAAGTTGTGTTACGTGTTCCTGTCAATTCTTCATCCTGTGAAGGAGTAGCACCGTGCATTTCTTGGTGAAGATTAATCATTTTCTTTCTTGCTTAAGACAGGCTGTTTCTCACATCCCTACCCTGGTTTCGCTTGTCTCAACGATTTCATTGGAAGGGCGGGACATTCCCCCTACCTCCCCCCACCCCAACTGGAGCCTGCAATCAGGACCAATGAAAGCCAAGTACCTCACCACTCCCCCCTCCCCCAACCGGGTGACTAAGAACTGAGTATTTAAGAGGTTGCAGGAATGGGCTGAGAACTGCTTTTGCTTTCTCCACAGGCAGGCTTACTCTCATCCGACTTGGACCATCACTGAGCTTCAGAGTGAAGAGGGAAATCCGCCCAGACTCCACCACCACCATGTGTTACGGCAAATGTGCACGATGCATCGGACATTCTCTGGTGTGGCTGGCCATCCTCTGCATTGTAGCTAATATTTTGCTTTACTTTCCAAATGGGGAAACAAAATATGCCTCTGAAAACCATCTCAGCCACTTTGTGTGGTTCTTTTCTGGCATCGTAGGAGGGGGCTTGCTGGTAAGTTGTTCAGAATTATTACAAGCTTAAAAACTTATCTTCTGTTAAAGAGGTGTTTTCATGGAAAGTTTTCTATGATGCCTATTTCCAAATCCAGTTATCTTTGTTCATCTTCTTTTGAAAGCAGATTGAGCAAAAGTTGAGCTATGTCTAGTGTATTAATTTTATTAGACGTTTTACAAAATCCTCTTTCAACTAAAAGTGAACTTCCTTTTTGCTAAGCGCTCTCGCTTTACAGGTAGAAAACAGATATTAGCTTTTCAGTCAGATCTGAGAGACTCTAGAGTTTCTAGTACTGGAGAGGGTAGGCATTTAACATTTGTTCTAGGGAGCTGGAAGGGCGTCGCTGGTTCTCTGTCTAAATCAACAGTTTTGGATCCAGACTATCTGCTATTTTTTTCTCAGGCATCTGTGACAGAAAAAAATTATGAATTATGAGTGTAGTGCTACTTAAAAAGAAGGATACATTTTCTCCTTTATGTAATCCTGGGTGTGGTGTCTAGGAAAAATCCTACAGTTAGCAGCAGATCGGGGACTGAAGCTAAGAGTGGAATGTGTTGTTTTTTCCAAGGTTTGTTTTTAATTGAAGTGAGAGGAATTGCTTGCCAACCTGGGAGCTGAAAGTATTAGCTTCAACCACAGCACGGAAAGAATGTGGACAAATTCGAGCTTACCACTTTAAATGCTGGGATTGAGACGTTTAAAAAGACATTTTATGGAATTGCTAATATCACACAGAATATTTTTCTTAGTCAAGAAAAGACATTAAAACATTTAAATTTAATACACTGATGATGGTATGGCAAATCGGCTTTGAATTTAAGTATTGTTATCGTGTTAACATAATCGTTTGTCCTTAATATAATGTCACCCTTGTTTAGACTTCTTTTGATCTCAAACTCAGAGTATTTCATACTTTCTTTATTTAAAGACTTTATTGTGAAGCGACAATCATACAATCACATCATCAAAGAAAGTTTTTATTTATTATACAGCGCTTTCACCTTTCCCATTTACAAAAAAGATTCAGTTACTATATTAAAGACTTGTTAGTATCATCTGTGTTTACAAGGGGGAAAAGGCAGAATTAAAGACAGAGTTTAACAGAAACAGAGTTTGCTTCTGGGACTATGTTAAGGACTCTTGTGGGAGAAACATATTTATGGGTTATTACCGTATCCGTCCCATACAGCACCCTCACCCTAAAGAATGCGTTGACCCATTACATGAAAACAAGCAGATAATTCATTTAGAGGTGTTTTTCTTTTTTTTTTTCTTCTTCTTCATAGTTTTATATTCTTTGAGATATTGGGCCAACCTAACCCAAAACGATTCCACACTGTCAGAAAGAAAGGTATTTTACTAAAAGATGCTTAGCCTGACCCTTACGACAGGCGCTAATTTGGGGAAAGATGGTGACTTTAATTTGATTGTTTTCTAACCAGATATTCCTGCCGGCGTTCGTATTCATTGGGTTGGAGCAGGACGACTGTTGTGGCTGCTGTGGCCACGAAAACTGTGGCAAGAGATGCGCGGTAGGTCCTCCAGCTTGGGTGGTAAAAACCGTCCCTGGGAGGCGGGCGCGACACTCTGGCTCACTTCCGCTCTCTCCTTTCCCTAGATGCTTTCTTCTGTCCTGGCGGCTCTCATCGGGATTGCAGGATCTGGCTACTGCATCATTGTGGCAGCCCTGGGCTTGGCGCAAGGACCGATATGTAGAGATTCTAGTGGCCAGTGGAACTACACCTTTGCTCACACTGATGGACAGTAAGTAATTGTTCCCTTTCCGACCACGCGTTCTTGTGCACTGCATGGTATAGTGGCAACCCCATCAAGTTAGAAAGGCATCAATTATCCATGCATCCTGCACTCAGCCAGGCAGTGATTCAGGCACCAGACAGTGGTGTCAGAGGGTGGATGCCCAGTCTCTGCCCTGGAAAGCTCTAAGTGCTTTTTAATGGGTTCACTGATTCAGCCCTCATGATACCCTATGAGTTGACTTCCACTATTGCTCCTGTTTGACAGATGAGGAAAAGGAGGCACAGCGAGCTGAGGTAGCTTATCCACAGTCACATTGCTAGGACATGACAGCCAGGCAGCCTGGCTGTATAGTTCGTGCTCATGTAGTGTGTGCACTATCCCAAAACAATTGGCTGATTTTACTATCTTATAACAAAATATTATGGAATCCTTACATAATATGGATGGAAAATGTATGATTTTAACCAAACCCCCAGATTGATCATACTGTCCCCAAACACACACATATCATAGAATCACTATGTACAACAAACCCTTTATTGTAAATGATCAGGAGGGGTGCCTGGGTGGCTCAGTCCATTAATTGTCCACCTTTGGCTCAGGTCAGGATCCACCTCAGGCTCTGTGCTGACAGCTGGAGGCCTAGAGCCTGCTTCAGATTCTGTGTCTCCCTCTCTCTGTGCCCCTCCCCTACTTGCACTCTGTTTCTCTCTCTCTCAAAAATAAATAAACATTAAAAAAATAATAAAAACAAAAAAAAATAAAGTGATCAGGCTACCTAAGGTCTTATACATGATCTTAGCATCAGGATAATTTAAGCTCTGTTGTTTTATGTCGATACTTTTTTCTTATCTGTTCTTGAGAAAAGAACAGAAATAGCTGATAGAAACTGATGTACATGACGGCAAATGAATGACATCCTTCTTTGAATTTTGAAAGGCTTCATTATGAGATTCATGAGTGAAAATAATATGAATAATGAATTTCAATTGCCCTTACATTGTCAAGACTCTTTGCCCCGCATGAATTGTATAGCGTAGAGTGAGTACATAAAATCATGAACATGGAATAACATGGACCTGGATTTCATCCCAGCTCCGCATTTCTCCCTCAACAACTAGGAAAATGTAAACTGAGCTCTCTGCTTCTCAGTTACTTTGTAAAATAAAACCAATGGCAGTTGTCAAGAGGATAAATGAGATAATAAATGTAAAGCATTTGTCACAGAAGCTGACACACTCTGAGGCTGGCTTCTGTTAGCTGTTATTATTATCTGCTAAGTCACAATGAATGCAACCCAATAGTAGCCTCTGAAGGAACATTAGCTTTACAGGGGTTTGAAATTTGGGTGGCCAAAATAGTGATCATGATTCAACTTTGTTCAGAACATACTGAATGTGTGAGTGGAAATTGGGTATTCATGTATACACAGGCATACAAACTATTGCACAAAACCACCTCTAAAAAAGATCATGATGGGTGCAGCTGGAATGCAAGGAGAAGTGAAAATATCACTAAGCATTTTTATAGCTGTTTGATTGTATGCCCCTCCCGCCACCCACTCCAGCTTCTGTAAGAAGCCTTCTGCTTCTGTATCATTCCTCACTTCAACCTGTCCAGGGATTTCAATATGAGGAATAACTAATGGTCACAAGCCAGTGATTAATTGCTCAATAGCCGTGTGGGCCAAGAATTTTTTTACATTGTGTCCTAAAATTACAATTTTCCTGCTGATACACAGAAAGACAGGGTCATAAGGACAGAATTCTTTTTTTTTTTTTTTAATCAACACATTGAGTTTCTGATTGGCTCAATGAACCATTCAAAGTTAGGTCTCTAATTCTAAGCCCCTTTGTTCTGCTTTGGTAGGAAGAAGTGATAAGAAAAGATTTATACCAGCCCTCTTTGTGGAATTAAGTCAGTTGTAGATTTTCCCACGATTGAATCCTATTTCATTAAGAATCCAAATGCTTTCTGATGTAGCAAAGGCTGAAATTCTAAGAGAGTAATCAGAGGTTGAATTTTTCAGACTGTAAGAATACCCAGGTACTTAGAAAATCTCCTAAATTGTGTATATATATATGTGTGTGTATATAACTTCTCTGTGTGTGTGTATAGTCAAATGTGACTTCAGTGTGTTTTGCTAACATTTCACAGAGTGACTTCAGATTATTTATCATTCAATTACTTCTAAGATGTGTTTAGTACCTACTATGTGCTAGATACTGCCTAGGGGCCAATATATATACATTTATTTATATATATATAATATATAACATATAATGAAAGGTCTGGTTCTGAACTTCATGGAGCTCACACTTCTGGAATAGTTACATAAGCAGATATTCTCCTGGCCTAGGGGAGATGCGCTTCCTTACACTTAGTTTTCCTGATCAGTGTACTTGTTGCATTGAGATCACTTATTGTCTCCTCCCTTAGATGTTGTGCTCTTCCAAGGCAGACCCCATGCCATGTTCACCATTATACCCCCAGTCCTGACTTGAATGTCTAACTCACAATGAGTGCTCAATAATCTTCGTTGAATTTTACATGTATCATTGCAGCAAGATCTGGGCTAAATTCCTTACTTTGTGAAATGACTAGAAAAATTTGACACAGGTCATTGAATTTCTTTTTTCCTGAACAAAAAAGTACCACACGGAAAGTAGCTTATGAGACATCCCATTAGATGTGGTCATGTGTCAGAAATTTCTTCTTTTGATCCCCAGGTACCTTCTGGATACCTCCACATGGTCTCTGTGCACTGAACCCAAGCATATCGTAGAATGGAATGTTTCTCTATTTTCCATCCTCTTGGCTTTCAGTGGAATTGAATTCATCTTATGTCTCATTCAAGTAATAAATGGTGTGATGGGAGGAATATGTGGCTATTGCTGCTCTCGCCAACAGGTAAGAGCTGTGAAAATGTTGCAGCCTGGCCCTGGGGTATTCAATTACTTTCTTTCATCTACTTTCTTTTCAATACACTGTTCTTTTTATCATAAAGAAGAAAAGGCAAAATCAGACTCTGCTCAACCTACCAACATTTGTTCCTACATCATCTTTGTGGCAAAGCATTTACAACATTTGGTTTTACCCTTAGTGATAAGCTTCCTGAATATCATAGTTGCTGGGTTATCTTGGGGTTTTTTGTGTTGTTTGTTTTTTGTTTTTCGTAGTTGGCTCTGCGTATACAGGAAAATGCTGCTTATAGCCAAAGTGTCCCTTCAAGAGCAAACTCATTGCCCCTTTCACTACCCCTGCTCTGGCCAAAGAGACACAATTTGGCTTGCTCCCTTGTTCCCAACTAGCATATGCAAATAGTGGTCAACATTCATTGCACTAGGCACCGAGCTAAACTCACGTGTCAGAAGAGACTATAAGTGGGAGATTAAGCAGTATGTCTAAGATCACCTAGGTGGGAAGTAACAGGCTTCAAACCCTGGGTCATTTTATGCCAGCTCCTGCTCTCAGCCTGTCCGCAACACTTGCTGTCCTATTGGATTTTCTACAATGCCTTCTAATAAGGAGTCACAAAAATACCCAAACAGCTAAGCGCAGAGGGTCACTAACAACCTTTGAATAGCAGCTCATGAAAAAAGCCTTTCACAGTAAAAGAAAACCAGGAAGCACTTGTTTCCTGGGGATATGATTTCAGAGAGAAGTATGCATTTGTTAGTAGCGGGGAAAGTTCTTGTTTCTATATCCTCCTTAAAAAAACATGTGGTAATGAATTGATGGAAGTCCAGCTTTGGTCCAATTTTGGGACATTTGTTTTATGTCTTATTCTGTAAAATAGAATTAGGTAAACAGAAAATTACTTAATTTATATTTTCCTAATCATTTACTCCTTTGGTTCATTTAAAATAAGACAAAATCTAATGAAAACTGAAAGCCCGTTGCTACCATGAAAAACCTTGCTGTGAATAAATGGAAACTTTCTGATTTTTGAGGGGAAGTTAAAAGAAAAATTTAGTTTTCCTTATCAGGAAAGTACAGCAAGATTAATAATTTCCTTGGGAGCCTGCCAAATTTCTAAGAAAACAACATAGTGGGAAACCTTCAATATGGAGTTGTTTCTAGGCAGTATGGTTGGGGAGAGGCAGAGAAGAGTCTTCTCAGACTTACTCCAATATAATCTATCTTTAGCTTTGGATTTCATACAAGGCAAAGTTTAAATTAGGCGAGGCCCCACTGGACATCAGCACTTGTGCATTTTGGGGACAGGCATAATATGTCAATGACGAGAATTGCTGTAGTGATTTGGCAGAGTGACCCTCTTCTCGGAGCGGGGGTGGGGAGCAAATAGTCCCACTGGGTTTCCTGTCTGAGTCACTGAAGAGATGGCTTTTTCACAGACACCACAGTACAGATCTGCTATTTTTGTTTCTAGCACAAAAGACACTTTCAAAGGGCAAGGTTTTTAGTGGAGATGAGTCAAGTCTGTAACTTGGTAGCACTTAATTGGGAAGGTTACCCGCACTGAGCCCACTCCTGTGTCAAACTCCCATGGCATTATCTCTTAAATCCCTAAGATTAAAAACCTACCCCAAACACTTTCAAAGCCAAGCAAACCCCAGTAAGTTGTGGTTTCCATGGCCCTTTCCTGCAGCTTTCCCTAAAAGAGGACAATGGGTCCCATTTGTTTAGGAAACATGTCATGAGCATTGTCTAAGCTCTCTGTGTTGTTGGCCAGAAGCTCCGTGCAGTGGAGATCAGCCTGCATTATGTTTGCTTAAAATGGGAATTTTAGGACTAACATGGCATCATTGTTTGTTTAGCCTGATTATAACCTAATGCATATTTCATTTTCTTCACAGCGATATGACTGCTGAAAGAACCACCCCACGACAGAACCAGGATCTTCCTCTATTTCATTGTAATTTATATATTTTACTTGTATTAATTTGTAAAACTTTGTACTAGTGTATCATACTCCATATATTCTACTTTTATAAATGTGTATAAAGGCTGGCATCTTCATATGATGTCAGTTTGAGCGTAGCAAACTGTTTTTTTAGGATTGAGAAAACCCATGAGGTAATTTATAGACTGAATGACGGTCAGTCCTCAGCGTAGCTGAGACAAACTCTGGCCTGAGTGATGTTTTTAAGAAACACTATAAGGATAAATATCACATTCCAATTATTGTTATCTGTGCCTGGGTTTATTAAATGAAAGAGTTCTAATTGCTTTTTTTAAGATTGTGAAGGAGGAAACCCAACAACTTGAAAAGACGTGTCTTTTTTCACTGTTTATATGGTGTTTCCCATTCATACACCTGCAAATCTCTGGCAAGAGGCTTTTTTGAAGCGTTTCATGTTTTGTGAGAGACCGATACTTGCCTAGAGCGGGAGTGCCCCGAGCTAAAGGAAGGCATCAAAACGTGCAATGCTGCCTTGAGTACTGGCAGGACCCAAGTTACTCTAACAGGTAGAACACCTTTTGTCCTTCAAAGACAAGCACTAAGGATCATGTATTTACAAAGAAAAAGGCCTGGATAACTGGAAGAGGAAAAGATGGGAAATGGAATAAAGCAGTGTATTAGCTTTATTGGACATTGCGGGAGGAGAAAGAAGGGCAGGAGGACCATGAGGAAACAACCCCCAAATTTGATGGTTTCAATACAACAAAATAAAGTATCCGTTACCATTTTTCTTCTTGTTTACTTTCACTGTCCTTTGTTTAATGCTCCCCTTTTGGGGTGCCTGGGTGGCTTGGTGAGTTAAGCGTCTGACTCTTGATTTTGGTTCAGGTCATGATCTCATGGTTGGTGAGTTTGAGCCCCTCATTGGGCTCTGTGCTGATGGTGCAGAGCATGCTTGGGATTCTCTCTTTCCTCCTCTCTGCCCCTCCCCTGCTCATGTGCACGTGCACGCTCTCTCTCTCTCTCTTTCTCTCTCTCTCTCAAAATAAATAAATAAACTTAAAAAATTTTTTTCTCCCTATTTTTTTTCCAGCCTTAAGGTTGTGCAGCCCCAATTGCTTAGGGCCTTGTGTCTTCTGGGCTTTTTATCCCACTTTCCTCCCTCATCTTCTCCCTGCTCTGCTACATTTCTCTGCTCTCTGTGCATTGACCTTGGGGTCATCACACCACTTAGGTCCTTTCTCCTGGATGCTCTAGGCATCAGGCTCCTGGGGAGGGTAACAGACATTTTCTCCCTTCATATTTTCTATCTATTGTACAGAGTTAGGCTCTTTCAAGAAACAGGATTTCCTGATCTATTGGGAATCATCTTTAGAAGTTTTCTGCTTTTCGTGTTTATTGGCCTAGGTAATAGACAAGTTAATAAAGAAGCTTCTGGGCTGTTGGACAGCAGAGCTCCTCCTGTATGCCAGGTGCCCTGCACTGGCTTCCTAACCGAATGGTTTTAATCTCTGCTGTGCTTCTGTCTCCCTCTGACAGTCCTGTGAAGACCATGGACTTCTTCAAAGAATGCTGTTTAAAAGTGCATAAAATAAAGTATGGTATTTCATCAAATTGTGATCATTCATCAAAATGTTTTTGATAAGATATTGCAATATTTGTATCAAATTATTTTTGAAAATTATAATACAGTTAACTCGACAGCCAGCTCCGTCATGCCAGCATCTGTAGACAGGAAGACAGAGGTCATCTGTGTTCTGGCGGTGGTCTAGGGAGTGAGCCTAAGAACAACTGTACTTTTGAAATTTGATTCCAATTGAAAGGATATTTTGCGAAACCTGGAACAATTTTCATGTGATACAAATATAATACATAATTTTGTACTGTTAATCAAAGCATGATCAGTATTGTTGATACTCCTGTGAATTGTTTCATGTAGTCATAACAGAAGAAATACTAAATTTTCATTACAGGTTAGTAAAAACATCGACATTTTTTTCTCTTTGGAGTTTAACACCCCCTCTCCCAGATATCTATCCATGGGCCTCTTGGGAATTCTTGGGCACCAGATTAAGAGCCCCTGAAAGAGAAAATCCAAACAAGAAGCATAATGATCACTTATAAACACCTCTTTTTCCTAAATCTATCCTCAAAGGCAACAACAATAATAATGATTAATCATGATAGTAACAATAGCAACCATTTATTGAGTTCCTTCAATGGGTCAGTTACTATACTTATTTCTACACAGATTATTTCGCTGAAATCTCTCAGCATTCCTAGGAAGTGTTGCTTGTCCCCTATGTACAGAGTCAAAGCTCAGAGAAGTTAAGCAATATGCTCAAAGATCTATCTTTAACAAGTGGAAAAATTATGATAAGAATCCAGGTCAATCTAACATGAAAACCCATGCTTTGCTGATTCCTCTCTTTGGCCCCCTCTTCCTCCTCTGCTACCCCTGCTCAGGTGCTGGGGTCTTGTCTCCTCCAGCACCGACTCAGCCTCTCTACCCACCTAAGGGAGGCTTTGACAGGCCCCTGTGACTCTCAGTCATCCCACCCCAGAGCTGAAATTTGAGTGACTCAAAGTTTCCCCTAGTTTGTAAATTCTTTAATAGTAGACATTGCCATTTTTTCCAGAGGAAATAGAGAAACAAATCACCTTCTGCCTAGTTTACTTATATTTATAGCTCACATTATGGGTCTATAATATTCCAAACCCTTTGATTTGACTGGAAATTCCCTCAGAGATTGTACCAAAGCAGCTTATTATATCACCTGGCAAGATAAAAGCAATATAATTACTGTAGAATCTGAGTTACCTGAATGGCACACATGGCCCTAAGGTTAGATGGCTCCTTCTGAGTATAAATTTACCATAGTTGCCACATTTACAAATGACTAGCTAAATATAGTTATAGAATCTCTTGAAGTAAATATAAACATAGAATCTCTTGAAGTAAAATCTAAGGAAATTGATGGAGTATTACCTTCGCTACAGTTGTTTCTCGTACACATGTGAGATCTTTTTGACTATGTTTTTCCTCTGATGCTTACCCACCGGGGGAACAAGTATGGGATTTGGTGCAACTTTTCAGAAAAGCAAGTCTATAAGGTCTGCATATCCTTTTTAACCCTGTGTATGTGTGTATGTGTCTGTCTGTCATCTATCTGCCTCTCTATAACTTTTAGTAATTTATTTTAGGAGAATCATTAAGGCTATTTGACTTCAGCCTTGCAGATACCACCACATGGTCCCCCTGTGCCTCCTACCCATGGTCAACTCCACCAAGATCTTCGACATTGCAGTGGCTAACCAGCCCTTGGGTCGAGTCTCCATCAAGCTGTTTGCAAAGTTCCAAAGACCGTAGAAAACTTTCGTGCTCTGCACACTAGGGAGAAAGGATTTGTTTATAAAGTGTCCTGCTATAGAAGAATTATTCCAGGATTTATGTGCAAGATGCTTGACTTCATCATCCATAATGGCACTGGTGGCAAGTCCATCTATGGGGAGAAATTTGATAATGAGAAATTTCATTCTCATCACAGGTCCTGGCATCTTGTCCATGACAAATGCTGGCCCGAACACAAACAGTTCCCAATTTTTCACCTGTACTGCCACAACTGAGTGGCTGGGTGGTCGGCATGTGGTTTTTGGCAAAGTGAAAGAGGGCATGAATATTGTGAAAGTATAGACTGCTTTGGATCCAGGAATGGCAACACCAGCAAGAAGATCACCATTGCTGACTGTGGACAAATCTAATAAATTTAGCTTGTGTTTTGTCTTAACTACCAGCCCATTCCTTCTGTAGCTCCGGAGGGCACCCCTTTACCCCCATCTACTAGAAATAGCCTATGACCTTTGTGCTCTCACTGCAGTTCTATGGGCTCCATATTTTACTTATTCCCCTCTGAGTTGTAGCTTGATTACGCAGTTAAATTTAGGATTATGTAATGAAAACTAAACAAACAAAAGGATGTTCAGTCTCCAAGGATAATTTTGGGAGTAGTATTTATACCAAGAAAAATAACAAGAGCCTAGATGTCCAACAAGGAACTGGTTTGATAAAATGTCAGCACAATAAAATTTTATTTATATTTAGATTGATTTTATATATGCACTAAAAAGTAACTTTGGTGAGATTCTGGGTGATTTTTGTCTTGATTCATCTTGCCTATCTACATCACCTCAGGTTTTTACAATAAATACATATTACATTTGGAAAGAAAGCAAAAATGAGAAAACAAAGATTCATTCCTAAAATCATTCAGGGAGTGGTCCACAGTCTTTGAAGGAAAATCCTCAAGCATATGAGAAAACCATTGTTCTGTTGGTGGACAGAGGAGTCATTCTGCAGTGAACACTGGAGAACAATTGTGTAGGCAATTAGCCAAATGGATGGGCCAGGTGAGACAGGCAGTAACCACAGGTTAAAAATATTATGGGGAGGCCATAATTCCCACTCTGTGTTTGGGAAATGAAAGTACATGGTGTCTACTTAGTCTAGCTACCAAATAAGATTTTTATAAATATTAACTACATATCTGTTTCTCCATTCTCAAAACTGAAAGCAATGAAATACTTTTATTTCAAACATGGCCTTTTATCAGGGCGTTTTGTAGCACAGCTTGAATTTTCCTCATTTTCCTCTTCTGAGAGGAGAGGGATGGTCACCGATAGGTTTATAGGACGTGGTCCAGCCTGGTTGTGGAAATGATTCAAAGCACATTGTGTAGAGAAATTGTCACACAACCCAGGCTAGTAAAAATGGTCCTTCCTCTCCTTTTAACACAAAATAATTTTTGTGTTTTTTCATCTATGTCAATTTAGGTAATTTTTTAAAAAGTGAGCCAGGCTGGGATCTCACAGAATACTTAACTCTATATTGTTTAAGGCAATCTCTTGGCTAAAGTAGAAGTTCTAAAACTACACTCAGGGGCGCCTGGGTGGCTTAGTCGGTTAAGCGTCCGACTTTCGCTTAGGTCATGATCTCGCAGTTCTTGGGTTCGAGCCCCGCATCGGGCTCTGTGCTGACTGCCAGCTCAGAGCCTGGAGCCTGCTTCAGTCTGTGGCTCCCTCTCTCTCTGACCCTCCCCTGCTCACGCTGTCTCTCTCTCTCTCTCCTAGAAATAAATAAAACATTTAAAAAAATAAATAAAAAAAATAAAACTACACTCAGTTCTCTCAATAATCTCTGACACCTAAGTTTATTTATTTATTTATTTTACTCCCCCAAAATTTTAAAATATCTTTATTTGTATCAAAATTACACATTTACATAGTCTAGATAAAATCAGAAAGGATTTAATTAATTAATTAATTTTTATTTATTTTATTTTTTATTGAATTTATTATTTTTTAACTTCACATCCAACTTAGTTAGCATACAGTGTAACAATGATTTCAGGAGTAGATTCCTTAATGCCCCTTACCCATTTAGCCCACCCCTCTCCCCCAACCCCTCCAGTAACCCTCTGTTTGTTCTCCATGTTTAAGAGTCTCTTATGTTTTGTCCCCCTTCCTGTTTTTATATTATTTTTGCTTCCCTTCCCTTTTGTTCATCTGTTTTGTATCTTAAAGACTGCATATGAGTGAAGTCATATGATATTTGTCTTTCTCTGATTGACTAATTTCGCTTAGCATGATACCCTCCAGTTCCATCCATGTAGTTGCAATTGGCAAGTTTTCATTCTTTTTGGATTGCCAAGTAATACTCCATTGTGTGTGTGTGTATATCTTTATCCATTCATCCATCGATGGACATTTGGGCTCTTTCTATCCTCTGGCTATTGTTGAGAGTGCTGTTATAAACATTGGGGTGCTATTGCCCCTTCAAAACAGCACACCTGTATCCCTTGGGTAAATACCTGTGGTACAATTGCTGGGTCAGAGGGTAGTTGTATTTTTAATTATTTGAGGAACCTCCATACCGTTTTCCAGAGTGACTACCCCTGTTTGCATTCCCAGCAGTAGGGCAAAAGAGATCCTTTTTCTCCGCATCCTCACCAACATCTGTTGCCTGTGGTGTTAATGTTAACCATTCCGATTGGTGTGAGGTGGTATCTCATTGTGGTTTTGATTTGTATTTCCCTGATGATGAGTGATGTTGAGCATTTTTTCATGTGTCAGTTGGCCATCTGGATGTCTTCTTAGGAGAAATATCTGTTCATGTCTTTTGCCATTTCTTCACTGGATTATTTGTTTTTTTCAGTGTTGAGTTCCTTATAGATTTTGGATACTAACCCTTTGCAATATCTTCTCCCATTCTGTCGGTTGCCTTTTAGTTTTGCTGATTATTTCCTTCGCCGTGCAGAAGCTTTTTATTTTTATGAGGCCCCAATAGTTCATTTTTGCTTTTGTTTCCCTTGCCTCTGGAGATGTGTTGAGTAAGAAGTTGCTGTGGCCAAGGTCAAAGAGGTTTTTGCCTGCTTTCTCCTTGAGGATTTTGATGGCTTCCTGTCTTACATTTAGGTTTTTCATCCAGTTTGAGTTTATTTTTGTGTATGGTGTAAGAAAGTGGTCGAGGTTTATTTTTCTGCATGTCACTGTCCAGTTTTCCCAGCACCACTTGCTAAAGAGGCTGTTTTTATTCCATTGGATAGTCTTTCCTGCTTTGTCAAAGATTGGTTGGCCATTCATTTGTGGGTCCATTTCTGGGTTCTCTATTCTATTCCATTGATCTGAGTGTCTGTTTTTGTGCGAGTACCATATGTCCTGATTATTACAGCTTTATACTACAGCTTGAAGTCTGGGATTGTGATGCCTCCTGCTTTGGTTTTCTTTTTCAAGATTGCTTTGCTATTCAAGGTCTTTTCTGATTCCATACAGATTTTAGAATTGTCTCTTGTATCTCTGTGAAGAATGCTGGAGTTATTTTGATAGGTATTGCATTGAATATGTAGATTGTTTTGGGTAGTATTGACATTTTGACAATATTTGTTCTTCCTATGTAGGAGCATGGAAGATTTTTCCTTTTTTTTTTTTTTTGTCTTCTTCAATTTCTTTTATAAGCTTTCTATAGTTTTCAGTGTATAGATTTTTCACCTCCGTAGTTACATGTATTCCTATGTATTCCTAGGTATTTTATGGTTTTTGGTTCAATTGTAAATGGGATCAATTCCTTGATTTCTCTTTCTGCTGCTTCGTTGTTGATGTATAACCAATTTCAATGCATTGATTTTGTACCCTGCAACTTTGCTGAATTCATTTGCTAGCAGATTTTGGTGGAATCATTTGGGTTTTCCATGTAGAGTATAATGTCATCTGCAAAGAGTGAAAGTTTGACCTCCTCCTGGCTGATTTGGATGCCATTTATTTCTTTGTGTTGACTGATTGCTGAGGCTAAGACTTCCAATACTAGATTAAATAACAGTCGTGAGAGTGGACATCCCTGTCTTCTTCCTGACCTTTGGGGGAAAGCTCTCATTTTTTCCCATTGAAGGTGATATTAGCATTTGGTCTTTCATATATGGCTTTTATTATTTTGAGGTATGATCCTTCTATTTCTACTTTCTTGTGTTTTTTTTTTTAATAAAAAAAGGGTACTGTATTTTGTCAAATGATTTCTCTGCATCTATTGAGAGGATCCTGTGGTTCTTGTCCTCTCATTTACTGATGTGATGGATCACATTGATGGTTTGGTGAATATTGAACCAGCCCTGCATCTCAGGTATAAATCCCACTTGGTCATGGTGAATAGTTTTTTAAAATATTGTTGGATCTGGTTGACTAATGTCTTGTTGAGGATTTTTGCATCTATGTTCATTAGGGAAATTGGTCTATAGTTGTCCTTTTTAGTGGGGTCTTTTTCTGGTTTGGGAATCAAGGTAATGCTGGCTTCATAGAAACAGTTTGGAAGTTTTTCTTCTATTTCTATTTTTTGGAACAGCTTCAAGAGAATAAGTGTTAACTCCTCCTTAAATGTTTGGTAGAAATCTCCTGGAAAGCCATCTGGCCTGGACTCTTGTGCTTTGGGAGATTTTTTATTACTAATTTGATTTCTTTACTGGTATGGGCCTGTTCAAATTTATATTTCTGTTCAAATTTTCTATTTCAGTTTTGGTAGTTTATATGTTTCTAGGAATTTGTCCATTTCTTCCAGATTGCCCATTTTATTGGTGTACAATTGCTCATAATATTCTCTGATTATTGTTTTTATTTCTGCTGTTGTTGATTGTGATCTTTCCTCTTTCATTCTTGATTTTATTTACTTAGGTTCTTTCCTTTTTCTTTTTGATCAAACTGGCCAGGAGTTTATCAATTTAGTTAATTCTTTCAAAGAGCCAGTTTCTGGTTTCATTGATCTGTTCTACTGCGTTTTTGGTTTCGATAGCATGGATCTCTATTCTAATCTTTTTTATTTCTTGTCTTCTGCTGTTTGGAGGTTTTATTTGCTGTTCTTTTTCCAGATCTTTAAGGTGTAAGATTAGGTTATATATCTGAGACCTTTTTTCCTTCTTTAAGAAGGCCTGGATTGCTATATACTTTCCTCTTATAACTGTCTTTGCTGCATCCCAGAGGTTTTGGGCAGTCTTGTTATCATTTTCATTGGTTTCCATGTACTTTTTCATTTCCTCCTTAACTTCTTAGTTAGCCCATTCATTCTTTAGTAGNCACCCTGGAGTCTCCGATCCCGGCCCGATTTTATCTTCCCCGGTTCGCACTCACGTTAGAAGGCTCTCTCAGTGGATTCTGCGTCCTTTGTCTCCCAATCTCTCAGGTTTTGTAAGGTTTCCAATGGCTTCAGATCTTTTCTGTGTGATGTATGGGCGCGAGTGCAAGTACGGAGCTCCTTACTTCTCCGCCATCTTCTAGTAGGATGTTCTTTAGTCTCCCTGTATTTGTTACCTTTCCAAATTTTTTCTTGTGTTGATTTCGAGTTTCATAGGGTTGTGGTCTGAGAATATGCATGGTATGATCTTGATCTTTTTGTACTTGTTTGAGGGGAGATTTGTATCCCAGTATGTGATCTGTTCTGGAGAATGTTCGTGTGCATTTGAGAATATGTGTATTCTTCTGCTTTAGGATGAAATGTTCTGAAAATATCTGTTAAGTCCATCTGGTCCAGTGTGTCACTCAAAGCCATTGTTTCTTTGTTGACTTTCTGATTAGATGATCTGTCCATTGCTGTAAGTGGGGTATTGAAGTCCCTTACTATTATTTCTTCATCTCTTGTTACAGTCTTTATTTTAAAGCCTAGATTGTCTGATATA
The DNA here is from genome assembly GCF_008692635.1 of Crocuta crocuta. Taxonomy (NCBI): domain Eukaryota; kingdom Metazoa; phylum Chordata; class Mammalia; order Carnivora; family Hyaenidae; genus Crocuta; species Crocuta crocuta. The sequence continues at coordinate 3,096,856 of NW_027530356.1, read as the reverse complement.
AGTAGGGCTACTCTGGCTTTCTTTTGGCAACCATTAGCATGATAGATGGTTCTCCATCCTCTTATTTTCAATCTGAAGGTGTCTTTAGGTCTAGCGTGGGGCTCTAGTAAACAGCACATAAATGGATCTTGTTTACTTATCCATTCTGTTACCCTATGTCTTTTGATTGGAGCATTTAGTCCATTGATGCTTAGAGTGAGTACTGAAAGCTATAAATTGATTGCCATTATGTTTCTTTTCTTTTTTAATTTTTGTAAAGTTTTTTTTTTTAACAAATAGTTTATTGTCAAATTAGTTTCCACATAACACCCAGTGCTCATCCCCACAAATGCCCTCCTCCATGCCCATCCCCCTCCCCCCCACATCCATCAGTCCTCAGTTTTTGTCAGCATTCAAGAGTCTCTCATGGTTTGCCTCTCTCCCTTTCCCCCACCATTTCCCCCCTTCTTCTTCCCCTTGTTCCTCAGTTAAGTTCCTCCTAATCCTCCTATACGTGCAAACATATGATATTTGTCCTTCTCTGCCTGACTTATTTCGCTCAGCATAACACCCTCAAGGTCCATCCATGTTGCTACACATGGCCAGATTTCATTCTTTCTCATTGCCATGTAGTATTCCATGGTATAGATAAACCACATCTTTTTGATCCATTCGTCCGATGATGGACACTTAGTCTCTTTCCATGTTTTAGCTTTTGTGGAGAGTGCTGCTATGAACATTGGGGTACATGTGCTCCAATTTTTGTAAAGTTTTATTCATTTCTGAGAGAGAGAGAGAGACAGCGTGAGCAGGGGAGGGTCAGAGAGAGAGGGAGACACAGAATCTGAAGCAGGCTCCAGGCTCTGAGCTGGCTGTCAGCACAGAGCCCGACGCGGGGCTCAAACCCACGAACCATGAGATTTTGACCTGAGCCGAAGTCAGCTGCCCAACTGACTGAGCCACCCAGGCGCCCCTGCCATTATGTTTCTTGTAGAATTGGAGTGTCTGATGGTGTTCTCTGGTCCTTTCTAGTCTTTGTTGCTTTTGGTCTTTATGTATATATATGGAAAAATATATGTGTATATATTTCCGTCTTTTCTCCCCTCAGAGAGTTCCCCTTAAAATTTCTTGCAGGACTGATTTAGTGGCCACAAACTCCTTTCATTTTTGTTTGTCTGGGAAATTTTTGATCTCTCCTATTTTGAATGACAGCCTTGCTGGATAAAGAATTCTTGGCTGCATATTTTTCCGATTCAGCACATTGCATATATCCTGCCACTCTTTCTAGCCTGCCAGGTTTCTGTGAATAGTTCTGCGGCAAACCTCACCTGTCTTCCCTTGTAGGTTAAGGATTTTTTTTTCCTTGCTGCTTTCATGATTCTTTCCTTGCCTGAGTATTTTGTGAATTTGACTATTACATGCCTTATTCATGGCCAGTTTTTGTTGAATCTATTGGGAGTCCTCTGTGCTTCCTAGATTTTGATGTCTGTGTCTTTCCCTCAGTTAAGAAAGTTTTCCACTATGATTTGCTCACATAACCCTTCTCCCCCTTTGTCTCTCTCTTCATCTTCTAGGAGCCTATGATTCTGATGTTGCTCCTTTTTAATGAGTCACTGATTTCTCTAATTCTTAAATCGTGCTCTTTTTGCCTTAGTCTCCCTCTTTTTTTCTGCTTCATTATTCTCCAGAAGTTTGTCCTCTTTATGGCTGATTAGCTGTTCTCATCCATCCTTGCTGCTGTGGCATCCATTCGAAATTGCAGCTCAGTTATAGAACTTTTATTTCATCCTGACAAGGCTTTACTTCTTTTATCTCTGCAGAAAGGGATTCTAATCTATTTTCGACCCCAGCTAGTATTTTTATTATTGTGATTCTAAATTCTGGTTAAGCCATCTTGCTTGTATTTGTGTTGGTTAAGTCCCTAGCTGTTGTTTCTTCGTGCTCTTTCTTATGGGGTGATTTCCTTCATTTCATCATTATGAAGGAAGAAAAGGAATTAATAGGGTAAAAAATTAAAATTAAAAAATTTAAAACAACACACATACACACACATGAATGAAATAAATGATGCTATATCCTAGGTGTGTTTTGGTCTGGATGTTGAAAGGAGCTTAAAAATTAGAGAAAAAAAGAGGGAAGAAAAAAGAAAACGTTTGAAAATTTGACAAAATGAATACAAAGAAACAGAATAAAATGAAATGATGGAAGTAAAATAGAATTTGAAAATATTGCAAAAAAGTAAAACATATAGTAGAAAAAATTAGAGGAAAATATTTTTAACAAAAATTGAAAATAAAAATAATTTTTTTCTCTTTATTCAAGAAAAAGAAAAGAAATGAAAAGAAAAAAAAGAAAATTGAATAGATGGTCCAGGGAACAGAATGAAATATGAGTGAAATTACATCTTTTTCCCCTAGAAGTCAAACTATGAAGCACTTTACAGTCTGTAAATTAAGCAGCCAGAGTGACCTGCGTTGTTTCGGAAAAGCAAGGTTGGACCTGTTGAGCAGGGCTTAGTGTAGTGGCTCCGTTTTCCACTAGATGGCGCTGCTTAGCTCACTGGGGTGGATTGTTGTTGCGCCTGTAGGTTGTATGCGCATGGGCGGGATGGGTGAAAATGGCGACACCCATGGCGACGCCCACTTCTCTAGCTTCCGAACTCTGCTTTTCTCGATCAGCAATCCCGTACCGTTCCTTTGTCTCTGGCTTCCAACCATTCCTGGCTTTTACACTGTCTGTGACCAAGCCTTCAAGTTGCCAGGTGGCACCTCCCTCCTGAATTGTATTCCAGACGTGGCTCTGTTTTCCGACCCCTCACTCTGAGGAACTGCGGCTTTGTCCCATTCTAACCCTCTGCGGGAGGGTCTCACTGAGAAATGGCTGGGTGCTGGCTATACCCAGAAAAATTCTCGGGACTATGCTGCTACCAATGCCTAGAGACCGTGCCTGGGTGCCAGCCCACCCAGGAGAAGTTCACGCAATCGTGTAGCAGCAGTGTTTCAGGGATTTTGGAAAATCACCACACATGTCTGGCAACAGGCTTCACCCTTAGTGACTTTGTTCCAGCACCAGCAAATGTGGTTTTTCTCCCGAGTCCACTGGGGAGTGGTTGCAGAACCTCTACCAAATGTCCTCCCCGCAGGGGAAGTGCCTCTCCCCGTGTGGTCTGAGGACACTCGGACTTTGCTCTGCTCCTCTTCGTCCTTCTCTCCAGAGCACTGCCAGGTATGGAGCTGTGGTATTTTAGACGATGCCCTATCCCTGTTTATAGCGTCTTAATGGGAATTTAAGCCCTCTTCTTTCTCCTTTCACCCTGTTTAGTTCAGTCCCTGCGGCTGTTTCTACTTTTCCACTTTCTCTCCAGCTGCTTTTGGGATGCTTTTGCCGTACTCTCCCCCATATCTGTTCTCTCTCACAAGCAAAAACAGCTTCCTGCCCTCTGCAGCATTTCTCTCCCCCAGTTCCCCTCTCCACACGTGTACCTGCTGAATTCTGTGCTTCAGGTTGTGCAGATTGTTGTGTTAATCCTCAAATCAGTTTTCTAGGTGTGCAGGATGGTTTCGTGTAGATCTGGCTGTATTTCATGGATGTGAGATGCAAAAAACCTCCATGTTGTTCCGCCATCTTGGCTCCCCCAGGTTAAGTTTTTAACTTTTTAAACCTTTATTTAAATGTAAATTTTTTACATGTGGTAAAATGCACACAAAAATGTATAGCTCGATGAATTAAAAAAAGTTTTTTTATGTTTATTTTTGAGAGAGACAGAGCGTGCGCGAGGCAGGGGCAGAGAGGGAGATGCATGATCAGAAGCAGGCACCAGGCTCTGAGCTGTCAGCACAGAGTCCATCGTCGGACTCAAACTCATGAACCACAAGATCATGACCTGAGCGAAGTCAGATGCTTACTTAACCAACTGAGCCGCCCAGGTGCCTCTAGCTCTGTGAATTTTTGCATATGTTTATGCACTTGTAATCACCATCTAGATCAAGATACAGGACTCCCAGCACTCAGACAACTCTCTCATGTCCTCTCCCGGACAGTATCTACCTACCGCCACTACATACACCCAGAATAACTACAGTTTTGATTTCTATCACCATAGATTAGTTCTGTCTGTTTTTGAACTTCATAGAAATTGAATAATAAAGCATGCTTTCTTTGTGTCTGGTTTTTCTCACTAAACATTATGTTGTTGAATGTTGACTCCTGAAATATCAGCAGAACAATCTGTTTATTAGACAAAGCTGAATGTATTGCCTACTGCCATCCAGGAGACTACCATCTTGAAAAAGCTTTCGTTGGAGGGGGAAGGAAAAAGCTGAATTTGAGATTTTGATTCTGGTTCGGGTGAGTGTTTTAGTGTGAAGACTTGAATAGGATTTGTAGAATTATATCATTTAGGATTGTGGGGAAAAGCAAGGCAAGGATTTTTAGGTGTGAGGTTCAAAGACTTCTTAGATAGAAACTCTTGATGTTTTCTATTGAAGAGATGATGGGTCTTTTGTTAACTTCTGTAATGAACATTAAAGTGATTTGTGAGGGCAAGAGTATCCTGGAATAGTAAAGCTATGTTAATGAAGACTATGGAATAATAAAATCATGGTAATATAGACAGTAAGCTGTGGAGCAGTGTATGGTTTTAATCCTCAGTGTCCACGTGGGGGTTGGAAGGTAGGTGGTTTGCATTTGCCATAATTTTGGTATTCATCTGTGTTGTCTTATGTAGCAGCAATTTGTTCTTGTCCTTTGCTGTATAGTGTTTCACTATTTGAAAATAATACAGTTTATTTACCCATTGATTCTATTAATGGATATTTGGGGTATTTCCAGTTTTTGTATCTTTGGAAATATGTTGCTATGACATTCTTGTACATGTTTTTTGATGCATATAGGACTCACAAGTGTTGGTTTGCTTGCTTTTGCCTTGGTAAGGACTCAAACGGCCAGTGGAGGTTCTTTTCTTGTGCTCTAGTTAGCATCCCAGGGAGCCCAGAGTTCCCCCTGGCCCAGCACCCCCCAAGGTTCAGCTCATCTCTTCACTCAAGGGATTGTCAGTCATTAGTGCAGTATATCTGGACTGACCACTATTGGCCCTGTCCTGTACAAGGTGCTGACAACACAGCTGTAAACAAGATTTTACAAGCTCTATGAGGCAGAGTCCTTGACCATGTTGCTCACCACAGTATTCATGGCTCTTAGAATAATGCCCAGCAGGCAGCAGGTACTCAACAATCGGCGGGTCAACAAATCTGGTCTGCTGACTGTTTTTGTAAATAAACTGTTGTGGAAAGACAGCCATGCTCATTTGTTTACATGGTGTTTACTGTTTCCTTCCTGCTGCAGTGGCAGAATGGGTAATTGTGAAAATAAACATATTCCACAGAATCTAAAATATTTACTATCTGAATCTTTACTGCAAGAGTTTGCTGACCTCTAGTCTACTTGGCCATTTGCCTAGTAAAAATGATACTTCCATTACAACAGGAGAAGAATGGGTATTTTTGTTATTTTTAAGCCTATTATAGAAATTAAAAAAAAAAATCTTAATAGGTAGAAAGGAAAAATGAACCTGGTTTACCTACCACCCAGCTAGAAGAATGAATACTAGGGAATATATTAGTTTCCTGAGGATACCATAACAAAGTACCACAAACTAGGTAGCTCAGAGCAATAGAAATTTATTGTCCCCCAGTTCTACAGGCCAGAAGTCTAACAACAATGTGTCAGCAAGGCCATGCTCCCACTGGAGTTGCTAGGGAAGGATTTATTTCAGCCTCTCCCCTAGCTTCTAGAAGTCTCAGGCATTCCTCTTGTAAAAGGACATCCTCTCTGTGTCTCTTCATGTAGACTTGTCTCTATGCATATCTATCTCTGTGTCCAAATTTCCCATTCTTAGGACACCAGTTGAATTGCATTAGGGCCCACCCTATTAACCTCTTGATTAACTTGATTGCCTCTGTAAAAATCATATTTCCAAATAAGGGTACATTCTGAGGTACTAGGTATTAGGACCTCAACATATCTTTCTTGAGGGGACACAATTAAACCCACAACAGAGGAACAGATAGCTGTCTCTGTCTGGGACTTCATCAGCATCTTCTAAACTAAACAGATGTCCTGTGATACCGCTTTGGAAAAAGTCTGGGAAATAGTACACACAAGACAAATCTTCCTGAAGATTCACCACACCCATTAACATTCCATAAACTCTGAGAAGTCTTCTTGTAAAGCCTGTTTAACTCAAAACTTCCCAAATTATTTAACTCTCAGACCCTAGGGCTGGAGCTTTAGAAAGAAAGTAAATAGCAGATAAGAAGGGAATCACAGATCTGGAAACATGATAAACTTGTAAAGTGACAATAGACGATAGAGGTCAGGGGAAATTTTTTTTTCTTTTTTTTTTTCACAAATAGTTTATTGTCAAATTAGTTTCCACATAACACTCAGTGATCATCCCCACAAGAGTCCTCTCCATGCCCATCCCCCCCTCCCCCCCACATCCATCAGTCCTCAGTTTTTGTCAGCATTCAAGAGTCTCTCATGGTTTGCCTCGGTCAGGGGAAATTTTTAATGATGACCAGGAACTTAGGATGAAAGAAAAAAAATTCTCAATATAATTAGTTGCTGTCTATTCAATGGGCAGAAACTCTGATGTGCTTTATCTACATCTGCTGTTCTGGAATAGCTATGCAGGGTTACCTCCCTTCTGGATCTTGCTCCAATTCCCTCGGAGAATATTATGCGTCCTTCAAGGTCCCCAGCTCCCTAGGTTTTGTGAGGAGTGTTGATTTCCAATGTCACAATTTTGGAAAAGAAAGTTTCTACTGTAGTTGTCTTGGTCTCCAAGTGGGAGAGATCTCTGAGTGGGAGAGACCATAGAATTTCAGAAATATAAATAACTTAATTATAAGGCATTTCATCCGTCCATAATTTAGGGTCAAGGCAGATCTCCCACCAACTCCATTTCCAAGTCCCAATGTGTTTATCGTGGGGTATGCTTATATGTGAGTGTGGGCACTGGTACGTGTAACCTACAAGCCCTTGCAAAGATTGAGAAGCAACTTCCCTCTGCATTTGCCCATGCATCCTCTTGTGCATGGGTGTAGAGTTATGGGGAGCAATGACATGCCGTGGATGTGAGGCAGGCAAAGCTTGAGGTTGGAAAGAGAGAGAAATGAAATGACATTAGTAACTAGTTTCTGCAAAGGCAAGTTGGATGATTCAGTCTTTAACACCTCTGGCTAGAGGGTTGGGGTGTCCTGTGAGTCAGGTAATCTGTGAACAATTAGGCGTTTCTTTGGCCCAGGGAAGCATCACACTGGAGGCAATGGTGAGTCTCATCTTGTATAATGAGAGAAGTATTCATGTTTACATCTTCAGGGCTCCCTATGCAGATGAGAACATCAGGGTTTGAAAGCTTGTAGATGTGCCAGGTGGGAAAACAGCACCCAGATGTAGAGAGAAAGTATGAGGGCTGCAGAGGCCCCTTTGGCCTTCCCTGAGCACTGCGCTTTTCTTGGCTCCACACCTAGTCTCCCATGACCTCTGTTTCTGTGGGTAAAGCAAACTAAATGAAATGGTTTTCATAGACCACAAGGGGTGACTCTATTTTCCTTTCTGAAGATTTATTCTTTTTTCTTTGGAAATTATTCCCCCTTTTATTATTATTTTTTTTTAATTTTAAATTTTATTTGTTTATTTTGAGAAAGAGAGTATGAGTTTGAGCCGGGAGGGGGAGAGAGAGGGGGAGAGAAAGAATCCCAAGCAGGCTCCACAGTGTCAACTTGGAGCCCATTGTGGGGCTTTAACTCACAAACCATGGGATCTGACCTAAGCTGAAATCAAGTGTCAGACACTTAACCAACTGAGCCACCTAGATATCCCTCACTCCCCTTTTAATGCCTCATGGAATTAAATGGCAACTGTGCTCTTATTTTGACTTTTGTCAAAATATTTGAATAACTAAAGATCCACAGAAATTTGATTAGCTGACGAACTATGCAGAATGGGTGCTGGGTTTCACTCAAGAATCCAGGATTTGGGTTATGGCGGCTGACCTTGAAGAAGTCATTTTTTTCTCTCTGAGCCTTAGTTTCCTAATTTGCAAAGTGGAGATAATAATGTTATCTCTAACTGCCTATCAGGATTAGGATGGTCAAACTAGATCCTATATGAGATCATTGTAATCTATAAAGTTTTGTGTCATATTATTATTATTTTGTCAATGAATAAAAAGATTAGAATAGCAGTTCCATTCTATTATCACTCTCATTAATTCTTGCCTCCTCATCATCTTCCTCACCTAAATCAGAGCTCTGGGATTCAGTAGCCACCCAACATGTGAAGACTTTGCAAATAATTTCTTCTTCCTTTGAACTCTGAGAACACTAGCTCAACTCTGTATGTTAAAATCATCTAGCAACTATGCACCAATATCTTTCATGAACATAGAAGTTAAGAATTCTCAACAATATAGTAGCAATCAAATCTTAATAATGTATAAAAAGAATTATATATCACAACTAAGTGGGATTTAGCTCATGAATGCAAGGCAGGTTCAATTAATGTAATCTGCCACAAAAACAGACTAGAAAAGAAAAATTACATACTCATACCAATATATGGACAAAATTCAACACTTAACACTCATTCATGATAACGAAACAACTCTTACCAAACTAGGAATAGAGGAAATTTCCTCAACTTGATAAAGAATATCTACAAAAATCCACAGCTAACATCTGACTTAAGTGAGTAACTAGAATGTTTCGTGCTAAGATCAAGAACAAAGCAAGTATGTCCCCTCTCACCACTCCTTTTCAACATCATACTAGAAGTCTTAGCTAATATAGCAAAACAAGAAAATGATATAAAAGGTATACAGATTGGGAAAGAAGAAATAAGCTGGTTTTGGTTACAGCTGGCAGGATTGTCTCTGCAGGAAATCCAAAAGAATCAACAACAACAACAAAAAAACTCCTAGAACTAATAAATGATTTTAGAAAGTTGCTCACTGATCTGTAGCAAGAAGGGCGAATTTCTGGCACATATGCTCCAAACTTATTTGTCCTGTCACCCACAGCAGACCTCACTAACCATTCACAAACTCTTTCCCAGTGAGCCTAGACATGGCCTTAGGATCCTTCTCAGCCCATCAGGCGGGCATCAATAACTGATCAGTTTGCCAAAGGAATCCCCTTTGTCATCTGTGCTTTATAGATTCACCCCATCTCCAAATCAGGGTCTGCTTTGTTGGATCTGCCTCCCCTATTCCTGCCTCCATCTCCATGACTTGAAAAGTTTGGCATTTTCATAGGAGAGCTCTCCAACAGACTCGCTGAACAGATTCTGTGACAGCTCTTCAGGCTTTAGGACAAAGCTGTACCTTCATACTGTGCTTACAGTCTTTAGATCTCAAGCACTTTCTGCAAACATTAACTCATTTATTTAAAAAGTCTGGGGCTCTAAGAACTAATGAGATAATGCTGATGAAACACTCTGTGTTCCCAAGATGAAAGACAGCAGGCTATTCACGTAAAAGGCATTTTTAGAGGCTACTGAAAACTCTCACAGGGGTTGGCTGCCTTTTTTGCTTTGCTGTGAGTATCATTTAAGGCCAGGAGACAAGGCCGCACTACTGTTCTTCAGAGAAGGCTCGGTGATGTGGGAGGGGTAGCGGTGAGACCAGCTTGGTAGCACTCCTGCATCTATCATTTTCTAGTTTTATTATCTTAAGCAAGTTTCTTAGTGTCTCTTAGCTCCTCTTCCCTCCTATGTCCAGTGGGAATGGTAACATATGGCTCAGATACTGTATGTGAGAATAGACACTTGATATCAGCTCTTCTAAGGAGCTGGGCCAGCTTGGGCTGATTTTATAGAGCCACGTATGCAGTATATTTGCACTTTAGTAAGAGGAAATGCAGAGGACGGCAATGATTAAGAATCCGGAAAAGAGCCTTTCTCTAACACGAGGATTAGGAGCACATACATCTTTTAAAAATTTCCTTTATTGATCTATAATTAAAAACAAGATCTATGATGAGTCCAGCATGGCTCCAGAAGTCAGGTTGTATCTGTTCAGACAGTCAACCTCTCTATTCAAAACATATTAAGTGGTTACTCCACACCAAGCTAAATAATGAGGATGAAAAACAAAGCTGTCATTTCCTTAATGTGTGAGAAGAAACCCTTGCTACAAAATACAAATAACACATTTCACCAATTTTAAGATGCATATTTTCCTCACCCTGTAGCATACCTGAAATTGGAGTGCATCTTAGAACCGAAGACACATCATAGTTAAAGTAACAGCACTTCCCTCTTGTCTTAATGTATCATAGAATGAATGGAGCATCTTGCAACTGATGACATTAGATTCAGTGAAATACAGCAATAGCTATCTCTCAGGACTGTTTGAGGGTTAAAGGGGGGTAGACTGGGAAAGCACCTATATTTATGATTTACTGCTGCATAGCAGATTATCCCAACATTTAGCAGCTTAAAGCAATAAAATTTTCTCCCCCTCATGGTTCCTGTGTCCAAGAATCCAGGAGCAGTTTAACTCAGGTTCTAGGTCAGGGTTGCTCATGAGGCTGCAAAGGGAACTGAGTCTACTGTCCTGTGAGGTTTGACTAGGTATGGAGGATCCACTTCCAGGATCACTCATGAGGCTCTCAGCTCCATGGAGGCTTTAGTTCCTGCGGTGTAGCCTTCTCTATTGAGCTGCTTACGACAAGGCATCCGGCTGATCCTAGAGTCAGTTGTGTGTGTGTGTGTGTGTGTGTGTGTGTGTGTGTGTGAGAGAGAGAGAGAGAGAGAGAGAAGGCCCAAGGGAAAGATGGAAGCTAGGCTTTTATACATATTCTTGGAAGTTACATACTGTCTCTTCTGCTATTGTGTCTTGGCCACACAGACCAACCCTGGTACACGATAGGAGGGCGAGGAACACTGGGTGCCATCTTGGAGACTGACTATCATAGTAGCCTGGTAGTATCTTCAGAAATGGAGATACAGAGTAGTTTTGCAGAAAGAGCACTACACTGGGAGTCAGGGCCCTCAGTCCCAGGTTTGCCCCTGACTTGATTAAGTTCACTCTCTTCTCGATGCACATGACATTAGACCAGACCATGTATAAGCAGATTATGGTAAAAACATGCACAGAGCTGGAAGTGGAGATAACTGGAAGGATAAAACACCTCTGAGGGAGTTGGATATATTTCCTATCATGAAGATATTATATTACAGATCTATAACTTCGTTGAAAAATAAAAATGATAGGATGAAAATATATTTGGTATTATTTTATTGTAGCCCTGTAAGAGGAGTTGATCTTTCTTGTATCTCTTCACTTTTCTACTGAGAGAAGGGCAAGTTACGTTTCCTAATACGCCAGGGTACAAAATAGCTTTGTTGACTTCCCAGGGGAGTTTTTCCTTAGGAGGATACATATCAATTTAAACCATAGAAGACATATAAGTAAAGGCTGAGTAGCTCAGATCGTCCAGGGAAAGATGAAACAGAGAGGCCCTTTATGTTTGGGAAGTTGAGGAGGGAGGGAATGGGTGGTGGAAATAACACGGCGACTCCACCTCTTGGGGATCACTGGAGCCAAAGGACTGCGAGAATTCTGTAGACAGTGGAATCAATTCCGACTCAGAGCTTCAGGGCCAGCTCTTCGTGCACAGAAACTAAAAGAGCTGGGATGAAAGGGCGGCCACATGGGAGCCTCTGACAGAGCGAGGTGCCGGAGGAGGGCACTGTCCCTGAAAACCCCTTGTGGCTCCTTCAGAATCGAGCATGCTGACGGCTCCTCACAGCAGAGGAAGCGTTTTAAGGCGAACCAACCGATCTTCAACAGCGACACCATGTGGCTGAGAGAAGTAAAGACAGCACTGGACTTGAAAGATCCAGGGTCAGCCTGCGCCCAGAGAACACCAAGAGAGGGTGTATGTAGGTCAGGAAGAAAACTGACCTTTTTATTACCAGGCTAGGTAAGGGCTACCGCGATTTTGTTCCGCATTGGTACTTTGAGTTTTGGGAGCAGTTCATACTAGTTAAATACATTCTATGATAAATGTTATGAATAGATTTCTGGAACTCTGTAACTACAGTGTTTTGACTTTTGGAGGTTTTGCTGGAGCCCCTGAGCATCACACTGCAGACTACTGAACATAAAGATTATTTGGTTTCCTCTTTCACTGCGTGGTGTATCAACTTGTTTTTTGGAAAGGAAGAGGGAGAATGGAGGACTCAAGTTTTGAATTTCAAATGAAATTACACTGGGGTCATTACATTTTTTTCTAAGGTACCTTTCAGCTCAAATGTCTATAGTTTTATGGAACCGTTTAATGCTTAAGAGTCTCCTGGAAAAGTTATTCATGCTACTCATGAATTTCCAGCAGAATAGCACAGTATTGGTTTCTTAAAGCATTTATTTGTAAATATATTAGGAATAAGACTAACTAGTCAAATGGGTATAGTCCATGGCTATAGACTTGGCTTAGAGTGTCATTCATTCAAACAAATAGGTAATATGTGAGCCCCACTGTGTGTCAGGCATTGTTCTGGTCATGGAAGACAGAATGGGTATAGAACAGAACATGGCATTTCCCTCAAGGAACTTTCCTGGCTAGAGAGACTCACAAGATGCTATAAGAGCAGAGAGGAGGAAGATATGAGCCAGTCTCAGTTACCAGCACTGATTTTGAGGAACATAAAGGCACAGATGAATGCTAACAACCAAGCACAGAACCAGCCCATGAAATCAATAATTTACATGTAGGCAGAGCTGCTCAGAAGTTGTGGTTGAGTATTGGAATCAAGACCACTTGGGTTTGAATCCCAGTTCCACCACTTAGCAGCTATGTGATTTGGGGCATGTCACTAAAGTACCAAGTACCCCTAGTTTCTTACCTGTGAATTGGAGAGAATACCTACCTCAGGAGGGGTTTAAATTAGATAATACTGGTGAAGTGTAATGTTAGCAGCATTGCTGTATAAATTGAGCTTGATTTTAATAATAATATCAAAATTTTGTAGACCAATCAGATCATCAGTGCATTGTTGTTATATTCAAATCAAGAATTGACCCATTTAATGAAGACTTGCTGGTTTAGACCAGATGAGATTTGCCATGTTTCTCTAATTCTCTCGATCTTGACCTTGGCTGTATAATCAGAATCACTTAGAGGATCTTAAAGCTGATGTCTAGAGTTTCAACCCCAGAGTCTGATAGGTCAGTCTGGAGTATGCTTTGAGCCTCAGGATTTTTAATCATGAACTAATGTGCAGCCAAGGTTGAGACCCACTGGTCTAGCTGAATATGAAAAGTGAGCCGACCTGTACTTGGGTCACAGGCAACCAAGGCAGTTACTGATGACTTTCCCCTTATATACCTGCATTCTGAGTTAGAAGTTGTCTTGGAAACAACCAGTGGGAGAGGGTTTAGCACCTCTACCAACCGGTGCTAAAAATTGACAGAAGTACCTGTACTTCTACCCGCATGAGGCATCAGTTAGTACCTATGGTACCAGGACATGTTCCTCAGCCAGCAGCTGTGGGAAGCCTGGAATAGCGGGAGTTAGAAAGGTGGATTCCAGGGACAGCTTTGCTACAGCGCAGCCAAGAGACTATTGACAAATCTTGTGCCTGCCCCATCTCAGTTTTGTTGTCTCTGTCTGTTTATGGAGATGAGAGTATTCTTCCCGCATGCCCATAGACCCGTTCTGGGGCCCGTGAGTTATGTTGGCGAAGCACCTTGCAAACCATAGAATACTATATGAATGAAATAAAATACCCAGTAGAGATTAGACATTGTAGTTTTCGAAACTAAAAACTGCAGTTTTGCTCTAGTTCTCTTGATAGAGAGATTCTTTCTCTCGATTTTGCTCTAATTCTCTGCTGTCCAGAGCTAAGTTTTTAGATACCTTGTACAAAGCTGTGATGATTGAGACTATCTTCTATAGCAGTTCTATGTCCTGGGTTTCACAAAAGCAAAACAGCAGTGAACTCTATTTTCTATCCTAATCAATAGTTCATCATGATAAACCTTTTGCAAAACACCATCTAAGGTGTGGGCCTATAGGGTAAAATGACTCCTTTTTTGTGGAGAAATAATTACTGTAATGAGTTTTTGTTATGTGTGAAGCTCAATAAAGGAAATCTAATTCAAAATGGATTCAGAGGCCAGCAGGTGGAGCTCTCCCACCAAACCACTGGCTGCAGCCCTTGTAGTCCCAACCGGAAGAAACCTATACTTTACAACCCTAGCGGCAAGGAAGATTTTCTCCTTAGGTAGCAACAGCCAAGCCAATGAGAGACTGCCACAATTCAGCCAATGAGAAGCCACTACCCTTTGAACTCCCAGTTTACTCCAATGAACTTTTTGTTCACAGCAGCCTCTCCCAATTCCCCCACTTGCCTCTATAGAAGAACGTTCCTCTCCTTTGTTCTCTGAACTTGGCGTATGGTTTTGGCATAGCTTGCACGTCCTGAGTGAAATTCTCTGCTATTCCCAAATAAACCCATTTTTGCTGGTAAAATAACTATTTTATTCTAAAAGTTAACATATGCAAATATAAAGCACTTGGGGTCATGAGATTTTATTGAAGATAAAAAGTAACCAGAATTCAAATTAAGGCTTCTAATTAGTAGTGTAAATTATCAACATAAATTAGTGAGGGTTTTTTTGTTTTGGATTAGTTTTGTTGTTTTTTTTTTTTTTAAGCAGAATTATTTCCTTCCAGGTTATGTATGGAGACGTTAAAGAACATTTATTTTTGTTAAGAAACAGAATTCAACTAAGTAAATTTTAAAGCTCTTACTAACTTTATTCAGAGATTCATGAATCTGGCAGCACCCAAGCTACCAAATAAAAAGGAGCCCCAAGAAGTTGTACAATTCCAGAGGGTTTATAGACCAAGTGAGCAGGAACAAGAAGTTATACTGGGCAAAAGCAGACTGATTATTGATTGCAAGGTTATCTTCCTTACAGCAAAGGGAAGTCTTGGAGCTGGGTCAGGTTAGCTGTGCTGAGCAGAGAAGCACTGATTGGTTGCCCTGGGCCTTTCTTTCTTGGGAGAGCTGAACCTGGAAACTTAGTTAAAAGTTTTGGTTTGCTGACATTAGACTTAATGTGAGTGACTCCATGTTGAGCCCAAACTCATTACATTAACACCTTCCTAAATCTGATTTGGACTGCCCAGCAAATGTGCATTATTGTATGTTCTTCCAGAGCTGTGTGCGCTGTGTTGTGAGCAGCTAGATGCCGACGTGGAGCTGGTCGGTAGGGACCACTGGAGAAATCTGCAGGCTGATCTCCTCATCTCATGCTGCAGGAAAAGGCTACATGAAAAAGGCAACTTTTCTAAGGAAAAGTTAAAAGTATGTTGAGAGGCAGCCTAAAGTACAGATTCCATCTAGAGTCGTATTGCCCAGTTTGAATCCCAGCTTCAATTTTACCAACTGTGTGACTTCAGGCAAGTAATTTAACCTCTCTGCCTCAGTTTCATCTTCCATTAGATAGTGATAATAGCAATAACTACATCATTAGGTTGTTATAAAGATTAAATGAGTTAATATTGGTAAAATGCTTAAAACAGTAGCTGGGGCATAATAAACATCATGTAAGTGTTAAGTAAAATGTACTTTTTAACCCAGTGTTATGGCATCTATAATGTACTCTAAGGCACATTGGTATAGACAAACTATAGGAGTATAAATAAACTTTAATCGGGGCGCCTGGGTGGCTTAGTCCGTTAAGCGTTCGACTTTCACTTAGGTCATGATCTCGTGGTTCGTGGGTTCGAGCCCCGCGTCGGGCTCTATGCTGACTGCCAGCCCAGAGCCTGGAGCCTGTTTCATTCTGTGACTCCCTCTCTCTCTGACCCTCCCCTGCTCACCGCTGTCTCTCTCTCTCTCTCCTAGAAATAAATAAAACATTAAAAAATAAATAAATAAACTTTAATCTACAAATTTAATCTACAAATTAACAATAAAATGCCTAATTTGAGAGTCTACTTTCTGAAGATGGTTAGAACAGAGCTTCGAATATTGCTAGATAAATCTATACCAGAACGTGAGCAGTTTGATTTATTGTTAAGAAAAAAATAGCGGGGCGCCTGAGTAGCTCAGTTGGTTAAGCTTCTAACTTTGTCTCAGGTCATGATCTTGTGGTTCCTGAATTCAAGCCCTGCATCAGGCTCTGTGCTGACAGCTCAGAGCCTGGAGCCTGCTTCAGATTCTGTGTCAACTTCTGTCTCTGCTCCTCTCCTGCTCATGCTCCCTCTGTCTCTCAAAAATAGGTAACATTTAAATTTTGTTTTTATGTTTTATGTTTATGTTTTATAAAGCGAAAGTCGGACGCTTAACTGACTAAGCCACCCAGGTGCCCCAAACATTTAAAAAGAGAAAAAAGAAAAAATGGCAAATGATGGTAATAGCAAAAAAGCAATTTGTTGAATAATATGCTTCATACTCTGTCATTTACTGAAAAGCACATTTATTCATTCAACATACATTTATTAAGAATCCACTATGTGGCAAGCACAGTGAGAGACGTGAGATACATATTTGTCTAAGATGGATGTAAAGCCTGCCCTTTGGAGCTTCAAGATGAGACCTGAAGGATGAGGTGGTGCCCACCAGCCAAGGCAGGTGGGGATAGAGTTCCAGGCAGTGGGAGCAGCAAGGACAGGACCTGGAAGCAGGTTTGGGCAACTGAAGGGCAACTTGGGTGGTTGGTTAGTGGTGAGCAAGAGGATAGCAAGCAGCAGATGACTCCCTGGGCATGTTTTACTCGATCCTCCTGAAGCACTGGGCCAATTGAACCTTGAAATTGTATCCCCTCAATTTCCATGTTGCCTCTACCACTTGATTTTTTTCCCACTAGGTTGAATAGTTTCCCCAAATTCATATCTACTCAGAGCCTCAGAATATGACCTTACTTGGAAATAGGGTCTTTGCTGATGTAATTAGGCAAATGATTAGTTAGATGGATTAGAGTAGGCCCTAATTCCAAGGATGGGGGGTTCTTATAAGAAGCCCATGGGAAGACACACAGAGGGATGAAGGCATGTTATTATAGAGCCGAGATTGGAGTGATGCAGCATGAGCCAAGGACTGCCAAGAATTGCTACCACCACCATCACCACTGGCGTATAGGCCTGGAACAGAGTCTCCCTCAGAACCTCCAAGGAACCAAACTTGCTGGCACCTGAATTCAGACCTCTAGTTTCCTAAACTAGGAGACAATAAGTTTCTGTTGTTTTATACCATCTGGTTTGTGGTAATTTGTTATGGCAGCCTTAGAAAACTAACATACATCCCTTCAGCTGTACATTCTTAGTCCTTTTTCTGGTTTCTTCTTCCCATTCATACCCTTAGTGTGATACAAGACTTCTATCCTTGTTGATACTCACTTCTTATATCCTGTCCTTGGCACCTCTTGGCAAAGAGCCTTACTCTCCATCCAAGGCAAACAGGAAAGAAGTTTGGGAGTTAGCCAGTAGGGTTTCCTCTATTTTAGTTTCCACATTCAGTTAGCCACCAAGTCCCATGGACACTGCACTCTTTCTAAAAATTATTTTTCAAGAAGAATGGGTAATACCTTTATATGATTTTAAAAGATATAGCATGAATAGATAAACACACAGACCAGTGAAAGAGTAGACATTCCAAAATAGACTCAAGCATATATGGAAATTTATTAAATAATAAAGGTGATCACTAGAAAAAATATCAAAACTTAAAAAACTGGTGTAAGGGGGAGCCTGGGTGGCTCAGTCAGCTAAGTGTCTGACTTTCGTTCAGGTCATAATCTCATGGTTTGTGGGTTTGGTCCCCGTGTCAGGCTCTGTGCTGACAGCTCAGAGCCTGGAGCCTGCTTCAGATTCTGTGTCTCCCTCTCTCTCTTCCCTTCTCCCTCTTGTGCTCTGTCTATATATCTCAAAAATAAACAAACTTTTAAAAAAGTGTTTTTAATGCTGTAGGGACAACTGAATAGCCATTTCAAAAAAAGATAAAACTAGATCTTTGTCTCATACCATGGACCAGAATAAATTCCAAACGAATCAGTAATCTAAATGAAAGAAAGAAAAAGGGATGAAAGTACTAAGAAAACATAACTGGGTTTGGAAAGAACTTCTTAAAGCTATAAAACAAGATCCCAAAGCAACAATAGAAAATCTTGATAAATTCAACCACATAAAAATAAATTTTTTTGGCATAAAACATCACAAGGAAAGGCAAAAGGCAAATGACAAATTGGAGGAAAATATTTGCCACTTATATTGGGACTAATCTTTTTAATATATAAAGAATGCCTAAAAATATAAAAGAATGAAATGTACAACCTGATAGAAAAATGGACAAAATCATAAACAGACAATTTGGAAAAGGGATATACAGTTGACTCCCTTTTTTTTAAATGACTAATTATTTTTGAGAGCAAGGGAGACAGAGTATGAGAGGGGAGGGGCAGAGAGAGGGAGACACAGAATCTGAAGCAGGTTCCAGGCTCCGCAGTATCAGCACAGAGGCCTCCATGGGGCTCGAACCAATGGTCTGCAAGATTATGACCTGAGCTGAAGTCCCATGCTTAACTGACTAAACAACCCAGCCACCCCATAGTTGACTCTTAAACATGTAAAACGATGTTGAAATTTACTTATAATAAATACAAATTAAAAATATACAAATATATCATTTCTTACCTATCAAACTGACAACAATTCAAAAGCTTGGCACATACTCTGTTGGTGAGGCTATGGAGAAATAAACACTGTCATACAATGCCAGTGGGAATGCAAAATGATACAGTCCCTAGTGAAGGGAATTGGGCAATACTTAAAAATAATGATGTATTTTACCCAGCAAAACCACTTCTAGGAAATTGCCTTGAAAGGAACTTCTACAAATATGAAAGAATGTATGGGGCACCTGGGTGGCTTAGTTGGTTAAGCCTCTGACTTCGGCTCAGGTTCGGGTCCCATGTTGGGCTCACTGCTGACATCTCAGAGCCTAGATCCTGCTTCAGATTCTGTGTCCCCCTCTCTGTCTGCCCCTCCCCTACCAGTGCTCAATTTCTCTCTCAAAATAAACAGACATTAAGAAAAACTTAAAAAAATGAAATATGTATGTACAATATTCCTTATTACAGTATGATTTCTAATAGTAAGATAGTGGACACAATCCACACGACCACTAATAAATTAAACTGTGGTACAGCTACAGGAGTACCATGCAGTCATAATAAAAAAAATACAAAATACTTCTATCAACTGATAGGAGTGATTTCCAGGATTATATTATTAAGTGAAAAAAATGAGGTGTAAAAAATAAGGGAAGATTATATATATACTTATTTTCTGCAAAAAAAAATACAGGAAGGATAAAACAGAGGCTGATGAAAATATCTGCTTCTGGGGATGGTGGAAACAGAGTGAAGGAAAGGGATGAGAGTGACACTTCTTTCCCTTTTATATTGTTTTGAGTTTTGAACCACATAAGAGTGGTCCATAAAAACAATTTAATAAAATGTAATAAAAAGATTTTAAAAATCAAAACCTAAAATCAAATATAAAAAGAAGCAAATGAATCTCTATCAAATTATCAAGCTTCCTTTGCAGTCCCTTTTGTCCTTAGAATGTATCTTCGTAAAGATATACAGAAGACTGTGTTCAAGGTGACTTGAATTACGCTGTTCGGTACTATACTGTACCATGATTGCCTATCTCTGGTGTCCTTAATTATAAAGAAAAAAGGAGATTGCAAAGAATCTAAACTCTACTTCATAGATTTAAAGTAACATTAGAATTGAGATTCTCAAGCTGCTTTACATATACAATATTGTAGAATACAGCAAAAAAAGTAAATATGTGAATGCAATTAGGAGCCAAGACTTTCAGAGTGATCATGTAGAATAGTCTTGGTCTCAGAAGATGCCTACTGAAGTTCTTCCAGTGAAGTTTCATGATGTAAAACTTTCTTTTAAATGATTCAGAAAAAAAAAAAAGCATGTAAGAAATGGAGCAAAGAGAAAAATATGAGCAATTGCTGAATCTAGCTGAAGAATAGTGATCTTTGTATATTTCTAATTGTTTCAATTTTTCTAAGTTCAAAATTGCAATAAAAATTTTAGGATAGGCAATATATCTCATTGGCATTTTATAAAACACATGTTTTGCTATGAACTCTAATCAGAAATGCATCACTTATAGCAATAAAAATAAGCTAGATTTTTGCTTCAGTAAGAATCAGCAGCAAAGTATCACGGACTTAGAAAATCAAAGGTCTGTTTCTTGCTCATGCTACCTACCCATCACCCAGTCTATGCAAGAGGAGAAAGAGAGCTGCCGAAGTTCTCCCACAAATAATGAAATGCTTGACTAGAAATGACACACACAACTTGTTAATCACATGGCCTAGCTCACCCTGATGGGGAGTGAGACATTGGGCAATATCTGATGAACGCTATAAATGATAATCACCTTGCTCGTTCACTATGTTTCATGCCACAGTAAACACTGATAGATGTGAGAAGTTGATACAGTGTAGAACTAAGAACACAGATCCTGCAGCCATATCACCAGTTACTAGATCAATCACTTGCTAGCTAGTCTTGAGCAAATTACTTGCTCTCTTTGTGCCTCAGTTTTTTCAGGTGTAAAAATTGGGCCTAATAATAAGTAACTGAGGAAACGTTAGGTAAGTTAACATAGCTAAAGTGTTTAGAACAATGGCTGGCATATCACTATCATCAACAGCATTATTATTTTATAGTATGGAACTCAGTATAATGCATTAAAGGAATTTCTCAGTATCCCTCCTCCAAATCAAACAGCACAAAGATTTATAGTGAAAAGTGAGCTTCTCTCTCACATCCGAGCCTCATCAACCAGTTTTTCTCCCCAGATATGATTGTTACCAGCTGTGGCATTTAGGAATTTATTGCCTTCCATCTCCCAGCTCCCCATCATCTCTCTGCTTCTGATAAATGAAGCCTCTTTCCTTGACTCCTGACAGAATGTTAAGCTTGGCCAGTAGAGGACACTGGTGGGACTCTGGAGGAAAGAAGGGCTTCCTGGGTCCGGTGGGTTTTCTGTTCTTGCACCTGTGGCTGGGCAGGTGTGTGGGAGACCCGGTGATGGCGGGGACCCCAGGTGGCTTCCCCAGGGCCGGTTCAGCAACACTCCTGTAAGCAGTTTGTTTCCTGGCAGGTTTCTGCCGCAGCCAGTTAGTCACCCAGCCAGCTTCCCATCCAGTTCAACAGCATGCCCTATGGCAGTTTCCCCCAAAATTCCCTCCGTAACCCCAAGCAATGACTTCTTTCCTACCAGCCTCAGATGACTGGCTCCTCACTGGAGGTATTTCCAGCTTGTCAGCCCTGGCCTGTCAACCATGGACCAGCTCTGACTGGAGACAACCCAGCAAAATAATGCACCATGCCAGGGAAGGGGCTTCTTCCTCTCCAAGGAGGTCTGGGTCCAGCCTTGAGGCTCCTCCATCTTTCAATTCCTTCCTTTCTTGGGTGCTCTATCTTAGCATAAGGTGTTCTTCAGAGTTCCCTTAGTATTGTTTAGTAAATTATCTTTAAATAACCCCTCTTTTTTTTTTTTTCTTTTCAAGAACAATTTTGTGATTTCTTCAGAAGATTGGCTTCCAGATCACTGTGGACAAGACCCAAGATGCAGTCCTCAGCAGAACCACATGGACAGGTGAGATGGCCAAATTTTATTCTCAGAAAGGATCAGAAATGAAAGTGCTCTGATTTCCCTAAAGCCCTGTTTCAGTAGCGAGGAGGGTGTAACTCTCACATTGAAAAGCAAGTCGTTTCAAGAAAAAAATTCCACTATAGGTTAGTTCTATAATGTATACAATTATGTTATACAAATTCAATGATAGCCGTCCAGCAGAATAAAATAACAATCATAACAGAATAATGAGAAAAAAGATAGGATAAATGAATGAAAGTGCCAGGCAAGCTTTCACCTGTCATTCTTCTCCCAGCATGGACCTGGGGTTCATTCAGTAAGCCTCTGCTCCTGAGTGCCTCTGTGCCCCAAGCATGAGTCCAGTGCTTAAATATCTACTGTTTTCATAGAATACAGCTTCTAACAGCTGGCCAGCTTCTTCATCTGGTGTTCAGCTGAACAAAGGACAAACTTCTACAACACCATAGAAAACCTGGCTGTGCTGGACAGATGGAGAAAACACACCAGTCTCCAGTTTAATATCTCTCATAGGTTTTCACAGGTCATTTCTGACCATAGGAATGTGTGTTCCTCCCCAGAGCTCCATGAACTATAGAGCTGCCCTACCATATCAGATAGGACTCCCCTGGAGCCTCAAAGCTGACCAGAATCAGGTTTTGTCCATATTGTCAAGGCAAATATTTACTGGAAGCCAAGACTAACCCTGTCCTGGGTTCAGCAGGGGCCACCAAAGATAAAATTAAAAGCAAGTCAATCAACCATGCTATACCCCATTTCCCATTCCCTTGGCACTTCCCCCCGTAAAAAAAAAAAAAAAAGAGAAAGACAGAAAGACAGAAAGAAAGAAAGAAAGATCCCTGGAGAAAACATGTTTAATCTGATTGTGCTACCTGAATGAGGTAACTCTTTAATCCTCAGTAGACTAGCAAGGATCAATTTATCCCCTCAGTCTACAGCCCACTGAAGATTGGGGGTGAGGATTCACAGATCCAGAAGGCTCAGCATCTTGGGGAACACAGAGCCAGTTCTTGCTCTTTCTCAGCTTCAGCTTCTTCCCCCCTGCATACAAACTTCCACTGTCCACAGAATGATGCCCAGTTTCAAGAATCTTTGTTGGACCAGGATGAGCTGAGTGCCCCAGGCAGGGTCTGGTGCTCACTCATCTGCAGGTATGCTCAGCACTAAGCACAGCTGATGGCACATAAGCCGAATGGAGCTCAATGAAAGAATGGCAACCGAGTAAAAATGTAACCTATATAAAACACAGGTGCCATATGTGCAAGTCTTGACACAGTCTCATGTCAAAGTAAAAAAAATTAACTGGAGAGCCTTTTATTATATTTTTTAAATAATAAAATTTAAAAAATTTTTAATTTTGAGAGAGAGACAGCATTGGGGGGGGGGAAGGGGCAGAGAGAGAGGGAAGGAGGGAAAATCCCAAGCAGCCTCTGTGCTGCGAGAGCAGAGCCCATTGCAGGGCTTGACCCCATGAAACCATGAGATCATGACCTGAACCAAAACCAAGAGTTGGATGCTTAACCGACTGAGTCACCCAGGCACTGCAACTGGAGAGCCCTTTAAATCTTTGCCAAATTTCTCAAGGAATACCCCCCAAAATCTGTTTATAATGTAAAACAAACATATGAACTTATTATCTCACCTCCATGGCAGCTGCATCTCTCTCAAATTACCCCCAATTTTCCTAACCTTTCTCATTCCCTTCCCATGTCCCTTTCCACACACATAGCTTCCACTCTTTCCTAGAAGTACAGAGTAGCTGCTTAAAAACACAAGCTCTGGGGCTTATTTTGCTGGTTTCAAATTTCTGTCACCATTTAACTGGAGCAGGTACTTGGCATGTGGTAAGTGCTCAATAAATTCAACCGGTTATTTAAACCCTGCTGGCCTCTCCAATATCTTTTTTTTTTTTTTAACTTGACCCCTTTTTCCATTAATACAAAAGGAATGTCTTGTTAGTTTTCCAGGGCTTCCCAAACAAATTGTCACAAACTTGGTGGCTTAAAACAGGAATATATTCTCTCGCATCTCTGGAGGCCAGAAGTCCAAAGTCAAGGTGTTGGTAGGGTTATGTCTCTCCAGAGCTCTAGGGGAGACTCTGTTCTTTCCTTCTTCAAGCTCCTATGGGCTGTCAGCATCCCTGGGTGGCTGCATCACTCCAGCAGCTGCTTCTGTCTCCACATGGCTTTTCCCTGTGCTCATCTCCTCTGCATGTTTCACCGGTGTTTTGTCATTGGATTTAGGGCCCACCCAGATAATACAAGATGATCTCATTTCAAGATCCTGAACTTAATTATTGTATCTGCAAAGACATTTTCTCTAAATAGTGTCATGTTCACAGGTTCCAAGGGGTCAGGATGTGAATGTGTCTTATTTGGCAGCCACGCTTCAACCGGTATGAAATGACCCTGGGTCCTTCCTCTTGTGGGTGGTGGGTGGGGAGAGGACTGGATATGCCTGTGATTTAATTGTTTTCTTTTACCCTTGTCATGATGATGATATCAAGTCAGCCAGCAGCATCAACTATTTGGAAACCCGGGATGAGGTCCTGCAGTTGGCCGAACATGATTCAAAGTGATCTTCGAGGGCCATGAAGAGGTTCTGGAATGCCACGCCTGCCCAGTGGAGGAAGCGCTCCAGAAGTTGCCTGTGGGGTTTCATGCAGGGACATGCAGTACCGGAAAGCACTGCAGCAGCTGTTGGGCAAGCAGCCGTCAGAGAGGTACCGCTTCTTGCCAGGGAAGTTGACATTACAGCAGCCGTTCCTTCCTTTCACAAATGTATCCTAGCTCATCTGGGATGAGGTGCTTCTCTAGAGTGGAGTTCCAGTACTGGTTGCCAGGCAGACAGCTGTGGACCAACTGAAAATGAACTTTCGATAGACTGTGGGGTCATGGTCTTGAACCTGGAGGACATTCTGATCTCTCATTGCCTTCTCCTCCTGCCTGAAGGTGCTGGTGAGGAAGTGGATGAGAGAGAGCCAGAAGACCAGGGCTAGTGCCCACCTCTTCCAGAGGAGCCGGCATCACACTGGCTCACTATTCAAATTATTGGGTCGTTTCTGTCTCCTGAATGGACCCTGACAGATAGAATAGCTTCTGGTCATAGTCTTCCAGAGGGGGGAGTGTGTGTGTGTGTGTGTGTGTGTGTGTGTGTGTGTGTGTGTGTCTGTGTGTGTGTGTTTGTGACATCTCTTTTATTGCATAATTAGCAATATTCTGTACAATGTTTTCTTTTTATTTAAAAATTTTTTAATGTTTATTTATTTTTGAGAGAGAAAGAGAAGCAGAGAGAGGGAAACAAAGAATCTGAAGCAGGCTCCAAGCTCTGAGCTGTCAGCACAAAGCATGATGCTGGGCTCACCAACTGTGAGATCATGACAGGAGCCAAAGTCTGAAGCTTAACCAACTAAGCCAACCAGGCACCCCAGTTTTCTTTTTTTTTTTTAACTCACCAATCATTGCATATCAGCACACATAGATTTTTCTCATGTTTAACAGCTACATAGTATTCTGTTGTACAGATAGGTCATCATTTATTTAACCATTCTCCTACTGGAAAATTAAATTATTTCCATTATTTTCCCCCCATAAATACTACAGTAGTAGTCATTTTTTTGTTTGTTTATTGAGAGAGAGAAGGTGCAAGTG
Source organism: Crocuta crocuta (assembly GCF_008692635.1). NCBI lineage: Eukaryota > Metazoa > Chordata > Mammalia > Carnivora > Hyaenidae > Crocuta > Crocuta crocuta. The sequence continues at coordinate 3,071,499 of NW_027530356.1, read as the reverse complement.
AATGAGGCAGAGAGAGAGAGGAGACTCATGCTTACAAACCGTGAATTCATAACCTGAGCAGAAGTCAGATGCTGAACAACTGAGTCGCCCAGCTGCCCCCACAGTAGTATTCTTATTTGAGAGATCCATATGCCCATGTGTAAGCACATCTTCTCTGAAAAACCACTTCCTGGAGAAGATTCTGCCTCTTAAGTTCTCTCCAAACTACCTCCATGCTTACTGCTTCCACCTTATTATAGGCATTCTTAGTAGTAATTTTACCACTAGGTATTTACTCAAGAAAACTAAAACAGAAGTCCCCACAAGAACTCTGACAGGAATGTTTAGAGGAACATTACTCATAATCACCAAAATTGGAATTTTTTTGGAAGTATATTTAGTGTTTTTTATTAATTAGAATTAAGAAACTATTTTCCATATATTTTAATTTTTTAAAAAAATGTATAAAATTGGAGAAAAACATAACCCAGGGAAGATTATGATCAGATATTTTGAAATAGGAATGCCTACACACACACACACACACACACACACACACCTTTTCCCAGAATTTAAGTTTCTTCTCAAGAATCCATTATGGATTAAAAAAATTTTTTTAAATGTTTATTCATTTTTTTTTTTTGCTTGCAGTCTTGTTACTTTANATTTGCAACTATCTTTTCCCATTCCGTTGGTTGCCTATTAGTTTTGTGGGTTGTTTCCTTTGCTGTGCATGTTTATTCATTTTTGAAAGACAGAGAGAACAGAGGTGCATGGGTCGGGGGGGCGGGGGGCGGACAGAGAGAGAGGGAGACACAGAAGCCGAAGTAGGCTCCAGGCTTCCATCTGCCAGCACATTTCCTGACAAGGGGCTTGAACTCCCTGACAGCAAATCATGACCTGAGCCGAAGTTGGATGCTCAACCAACCTACTGAGCCACCCAGGTGCCCCTCAATTATGCACTTTTTAAAGGTAATAACATTTTCCTCATACTTGTGCCAAACTGGTAGCTAACGTAATAACATAAAAACAAATGAAGAAAATATTTTAATACATTCTGAATTCCTCCTATATATAACTTGATTGATCATTTTATTCTTGTAGCAGTTAACTGGCTGTACCAGGTGCTATCTCTGACATTTATACTTCTTGTATTAGTATATCTGTTTTCTTTTCCTGTTTAAATTTACATCCAGGTTAGTTAGCATATAGTGCAACAATGATTTCAGGAGTAGATTCCTTAATGCCCCTTACCCATTTAGCCCACCCCTCTCCCACAACTCCTCCAGTAACCCTCTGTTTGTTCTCCATATTTAAGAGTCTCTTATGTTTTGTCCCCCTTACTGTTTTTATATTATTTTTGCATCCCTTCCCTTATGTTCATCTGTTCTGTGTCTTAAAGTCCTCATATGAGTGAAGTCATATGATATTTGTCTTCCTCTCACTAATTTTGCTTAGCATAATACCCTCCAGTTCCATTCACGTAGTTACAAATGGCAAGATTTCATTCTTTTTTATTGTTGAGTAGTACTCCATTGTATATATATACCACATCTTTATCCAATCATCCATCGATGGACATTTGGGCTCTTTCCATATTCTGGCTGTTGATGAGAGTACTGTTATAAACATTGGGGTGCCATTGCCCCTTCAAAACAGCACACATGTATCCCTTGGGTAAATACCTAGTAGTACAATTGCTGGGTCAGAAAGTAGTTGTATTTTTAATTGTTCGAGGAACCTCAATACTTTTTTCCAGAGTGGCTTCCCCTGTTTGCATTCCCACCAGTAGGGCAGAAGAGATCCTTTTTCTCCGCATCCTCACCAACATCTGTTGCCTGTGTTGTTAATGTTAACCATTCTGACTGGTGTGAGGTGGTATCTCACTGTGGTTTTGATTTGTATTTCCCTGATGATGAATGATGTTGAGCATTTTTTCATGTGTCAGTTGGCCATGTGGATGTCTTCTTAGGAGAAATACCTGTTCATGTCTTTTGCCATTTCTTCGCTGGATTATTTGTTTTTTTCAGTGTTGAGTTCCTTATAGATTTTGGATACTAACCCTTTATCTGATATGTCGTTTGCAAATATCTTCTCCCATTCTGTCGGTTGCCTTTTAGTTTTGCTGATTATTTCCTTCACTGTGCAGAAGCTTTTTATTTTGATGAGGCCCCAATAATTCATTTTTGCTTTTGTTTCCCTTGTCTCTGGAGCTGTGTTGAATAAGAAGTTGCTGTGGCCAAGGTCAAAGAGGTTTTTGCCTGCTTTCTCCTTGAGGATTTTGATGGCTTCCTGTCTTACATTTAGGTTTTTCATCCATTTTGAGTTTATTTTTGTGTATGGTGTAAGAAAGTGGTTTAGGTTTATTTTTCTGCATGTCACCGTCCAGTTTTCCCAGCACCACTTGCTAAAGAGACTGTTTTTATTCCATTGGATAGTCTTTCCTGCTTTGTCAAAGATTGGTTGGCCATTCACTTGTGGATCCATTTCTGGGTTCTCTATTCTATTCCATTGATCTGAGTGTCTGTTTTTGTGGGAGTGCTATAATGTCCTGATTATTACAGCTTTATACTACAGCTTGAAGTCTGGGATTGTGATGCCTCCTGCTTTGGTTTTCTTTTTCAAGATTGCTTTGGCTATTCGGGGTCTTTTCTAGTTCCATAAATTTTAGAATTGTCACTTGTATCTCTGTGAAGAATGCTGGAGTTATTTTGATAGGTATTTCACTGAATATGTAGATTGCTTTGGGTAGAATTGATATTTTAACAATATTTGTTCTTCCTATGTAGGAGCATGGAAGATTTTTCCATTTTTGTGTGTCTTCTTCAGTTTCTTTCATAAACTTTCTATAGTTTTCAGTGTATGCATTTTTTACCTCTTTGGTAATATTTATTTCTAGGTATTTTACAGTTTTTGGTCAGTTGTAAATGGGATCAATTCCTTGGTTTCTCTTTCTGTTGCTTCATTGTTGGTGTATAAGAATGCAACTGATTTCTGTACATTGATTTTGTACCCTGCGACTTTGCTGAATTCATGCATCAGTTCTAGCAATTTATAGGGATATATCCATTTCTTCCAGATTGCCCATTTTATTGGCATACAATTGCTCATCATATTCTTTTATTATTATTTTATTTCTGCTGTGTTTGTTGTGATCACTCCCCTTTCATTTTTGATTTTATTTCTTCGGGTCCTTTCCCTTTTCTTTTTGATCAAACTGGCAAGTGGTTTATCAATTTTTTTAATTCTTTCAAAGAACCAGCTTCTGGTTTCATTGATCCATTCTGTTTTTTTTGTTTGTTTGTTTGTTTGTTTCAATAGCATTGATTTCTGCTCTAATCTTTATTATTTCCTATCTTCTGCTGGTTTTATTTGCTGTTCTTTTTCCAGCTCTTTAAGGTGTAAGGTTAGGTTGTGTATCTGAGACCTTTCTTCCTTCTTTAAGAAGGTCTGGATTGCTATGTATTTTCCTCCTATGACTGCTTTTACTGATCCCAGAGGCTTTGGGCAGTAATGTTATCATTTTCGTTGGCTTCCATGTACTTTTTAAGTTCTTGTTTAGCTTCTTGGTTAGCCCATATTCTTTAGTCTTCAGCAGGATATTCTTTAATCTCCAAGTATTTGATGTTCTTTCCAAATTTTTTCTTGTGGTTGGTTTCAAGTTTTATACCACTGTGGTCTGAAAATATGCACGGTATGATATTATCTTTTTGTACTTGTTGAGGCCATTTGTGTCCCAGTATGTGATCTACTCTGGAGAATGTTACATGTGCACTGGAGAAGAATGTATATTCTGCTGCTTTAGGATGAAATGTTCTGAAAATATACATTAAGTCCATCTGGTCCAGTGTGTCATTCAAAGTCATTGTTTCCTTGTTGATTTTCTGATTAGATTATTTGTCCATTGCTGTGTTTGTGATTAACTGATTTATATATTTGGGTGCTTCTACATTTGGAGCATAAATGTTTACAATTGTTAGGTCTTCTGGGTGGAATAACCCCTTAATTGTGATATAATGCCCTACATCTCTTGTTACACTCTTTATTTTTTTATTTATTTAAAAAATTTTTTTAATGTTTTATTTATTTCTGAGAGAGAGAGAGAGAGAGACAGCGTGAGTAGGAGAGGGTCAGAGAGAGAGGGAGACAAAGAGTCTGAAACAGGCTCCATGCTCTGATCTGGCTGTCAGCACAGAGCCTGATGCAGGGCTCGAACCCATGAACCGTGAGATCATGACCTGAGCCAAAGTCGGATGCTTAACCGACTGGGCCACCCAGGTGCCCCTACACTCTTTATTTTAAAGTCTAGATCGTTTGATAAAAGTATGGCTACTCCAGTTTTTTTGTTGTTGTTGACCATTAGCATGATAGATGGTTCTCCATCCCCTTTTAATCTGAAGGTATCTTTAGGTCTAAAACTGGTCTCTTGTAAACAGCATATGGATGGATATTGTTTTCTTATCCATTTTGTTACCCTGTGTCTTTTGATTGGAGCATTTAGTCCATTGATGTATAGCGTGAGTACTGAAAGATAAGAATTTATTGCCATTGTGTGTCTTGTAGAGTTGGAGTGTCTGGTGGTGTTCTCTGGTCCATTCTAGTCTTTCTTGCTTTTGGTCTTTATATATATATAAATTATATATATATAATTTTTTTTGGTCTTTTCTCCCCTCAGAGAATACCCCTGAAATTTCTTGCAAGGTTGGCTTAGTGGTCACAAACTCCTTTCATTTTTGTTTGTCTGGGAAATTTTTGATATCTCCTATTTTGAATGACAGCCTTGCAGGATAAAGAATTCTTGGCTGCGTATTTTTCCAATTCAGCATGTTGACTATATCCTACCACTCCTTTCTGGCCTGCTAAGTTTCTGTGGACAGGTCTGCTGCAAACCTCATCTGTCTTCCCTTGTAGGTTAAGGACTTTTTTCCCTTGCTGCTTTCCTGATTCTTTCCTTGCCTGAGGATTTTGTGAATTTGACTATGATATGCTTTGTTGATGGCCAGTTTTTGTTGAATCTATTGGGAGTCCTCTGTGCTTCCTGGATTTTGATGTCTGTGTCTTTCCCTCAGTTAGGAAAGTTTTCCACTATGATTTGCTCATGTAACCCTTCTACCCTGTTGTCTCTCTCTTCATCTTATGGGACCCCTATGATTCTGATGTTTTTCCTTTTTAATGAGTCACTGATTTCTCTAATTCTTAAATCGTGCTCTTTTGCCTTAGTCTCCTTTTTTTCTGCTTCATTATTCTCCATAAGTTTGTCCTCTATATTGCTGATTCGCTGTTCTGCTTATCCATCCTTGCTGCTGTGGCATCCATTCGAAATTGTAGCTCAGTTATAACATTTTTTATTTCATCTTGACTAGCTTTTCTTCTTTTATCTCTGCGGAAAGGGATTCTAATCTATTTTCGACCCCAGCTAGTATTCTTATTATTGTGGTTCTAAATTCTGGTTTAGCCATCTTGCTTGTATCTGTATTGGTTAAGTCCCTAGCTGTTGTTTCTTCGTGCTCTTTCTTTTGGGGTGAATTCCTTCATTTCATCATTATGAAGGAAGAAAAGGAATTAGTGAGGTAAAAAAATTAAAATTAAAAAATTAAAAATAAAGCACACATAAAAATCAAATAAATGGTGCTATATCCTAGGTGTGTTTTGGTCTGGGTGTTGAAAGGAGCTTGATCAGTTAGAGAAAAAAGGGTGGGGGGGAAATGGAAAATATTTGAAAATTGACAAAATGAACACAGTGAAATAGAATAAAATGAAATGATGGAAGTAAAATACAGTTTTAAAAATTTGCAAAAAAATAAAACATATAGTAGAAAAAATTAAAGAAAAATATTTTTAGTCAAAGTTGGAAATGAAAATAAAGTTTTTGTCTTTTTATATTCAAGAAAAAGAAACAAAAAAGAAAAAGAGTTAAAAAAGAAAATTGAATAGACGGACCAGTGAACAGACTCAAATATGATTGAAATTACATTGTTTTCCCCTAGAAGTCTGACTATGAAGCATTTTATAGTCAGTAAAGTAAGCAGGCAGAGGGACTTGTTGTTCCTGAAGAATGGTTGGCCTAGTTGGGTAGGGCTTAGTGTAATGTCTCCATTCTCCACTATGTGGTGCTGCTTAGCTTACTGGGGTGGATTGTTGTGGCACTTGTTGGTGCATATGTGCATGCATGGGAGGGATGAAAATGGCATTACTCAGCTACCCAGTCTTTAGTATCAAACTCTCTTTATCCCAATCAGCAATTCTGCACCCATCCTTTGTCTCTGGCTTCCATCCACTCCTGGCTTTTAGACTGTCTGTGACCAAGCCTTCAGGTTGCCAGATGGCACCTACTCCTCAGTTTTATCACAGATGCGGCTAGATTTCCTGACCCCTCACTTCTGAGGGACTGCGGCTTGACCCATTCTGACCTTCCAGGGGAGGGTCTCAACAAGCAATGGCTGTGTGCTGGACGCACCCAAGAACGTTTACAGGACCGTGCTACTGCTGAGGCCCAGAGACTGCGACTGGGTGCCTGCGACCCCAGAAAAAGCTCACACAATCATGTAGCAACAGCGTTTCAGGAATTATGCAAAACCACAACACACTGTCTGGCACCAGGCTTCACCCTTAATGACCTTATTCCAGCACCAGCAAATGTGGTTGTTCTCTGGGGTTCACTGGGGCCTTTGCCTGTGGGGTGGCTGTAGAGCCTCTACCAAATGTCCTCCCAGCAAGGGAATTGCCTTTCCCTGTGTGGCCTGAGGATCCCCCGACCTCACTGTGCTCCCGGAGATTTGCCCTCTTCACCAGAGCACTGCCAGGTATTGCTAAACTGCAGAGTTTCCCTTGTTTATAGAGTCTTAATGGAATTAAAATCCTCTCCTTTCCCCCTTTTTAGTTCAGTACCTGTGGCTGTTTCTACTTTTCCACTTTCTCTACAGCTGCTTTTAGGGGGTGGGTGCTTTTCCTGTACTCTCCCCCCCATCTCCATCCTCTCTCTGCAAGAAAAATCAGCTCCCTGCCCTCCACAGCTTCTCTCTCCCCCAGTTTACTTCTCCACACCGTGTACCTGCTGAGTTCTGTGGTTCAGGTTGTGCAGACTGTTGTGTTAATCCTCGAGTCAGTTTTCTAGGGGTACAGGATGGTTTCATGTAGATCTGGCTGTATTTCATGGATGAAAGACACACAAAAAACTTCTATGCTGTTCCCAGTGTATCTGTTTTCTTGATCACCAAAACATCTTTCACTTTTCCTTTTCCTATTTTTTATCCATTCAATCTTCATGTCCTATTATTCTTTTTATTTACCTTTTTAAAAAATATTTATTTTTGAATGAGAGAGAAAATGAGCAGGGGAGGGGCAGAGAAAGAGAGAGGATCTGAAGTGGGCTCTGTGCAGACAGCAGACATTGCAATGTGGGACTCAAGGTCATGAACCATGAGATCATGTCCTGAGCTGAAATCAGACACTTAACTGACCGAGACACTCACATGCCCCATTATTTTCCTTTTTTCTGAAGGGAGCTATATTGAGATATAATTTCTGTACAGCAAAATTCACACTTTCTAGGTGCACAGTTTTAATAAATGTATGTAGCTGTGTAACCACCACTATGATAAAAATACTGTATAAAATATTTCCCGATTACCCTAGAAAGTTCCATGTGCCCCTTTGTAGGCAATTCCTTCCCATACCCCAGCACCTGGTAACCACTGATCTGATTTCTGTACCAATAGCTTTGACTTTATCAGAATGTCATATCCATGAAATCATACAATGTGTAGTTTGACTTCTTTCACTTCACTTAAGGCTTTTGAAATTCATCCATGTTGTAGTATCAGTAGTTTATTCTTTTTTATTGCCCAGTATTCTGTTTATGAATATACAATTTATTTATCCATTTACTAGTCAATATTTCTAATTTTGGTGATTATGAGTTATGTTGCTCTAAACATTACTGTCAGAGTCTTTGTGTGGACTTCTGTCTTAGTTTTCTTGAGGAAATACCTCGTAGTAAAATTACTGGGTTGAATGGTAAGTATATATTTAACTTTGTAAGAGACTGCCAAACCCTTTTCCAAAGTGGCTTGCTTTGCATCTTCTCCAGCATTTGGCCTTCTTTATTTCTGATGTAATTACTGCACTTGTCTCTGTAATGATCTCTTAGCTCAACACCTTCTACACTCTGGTCTGTCCCTCAAATGAGCCTCTAAAATGCCCTCCACTCTTAAGTTGTCTGATTTCCTTGGGATAAAGTCCGAACCCTTCAGCCTGACACACACAAGACTCCTGAAGTGCTGAGGTCGTTCCTCACCCACCCTCCCAGCCACATTCATTCCCACTCGGGCAGCTGGACACTGGCTCTTAGTTAGAGAGTCGGCCCCTCTTTCCTAACTCAGTGCTTCTGGGTTGCCTAATGCAGTTGTTGAGCAGAGCATTTATTTGCTACTTTGAATTCCCAGCATGAATACACTCTCTGAATTTTGGGTAGTGTTGGCATTTATCCAACTGAATGTGTCTACCGGGTACTTTTTTTCCAACTATTTTTTATGAAAAATTTCAAAAACTCAAGAAAGTTGAAAAACTAGTACAATGAACACCCAGCTTCAATTCAGTAATGGTTTACATTCTGTTATATTGGATNTTCCAGAAATCATTCTTCCTCCCATCCCCCTCTCCCACCCTCTCTCCTCCTCCTCCCACTTCCCTCCCCCTGCCTCTCTCTTTCCCCTCTCCTCCTCCACCTCCCCCTCTCCTCCTTTTCCTCCTCTTCCTTCTTTTCTTTCTCCTTTTCCTTCTCTTCTTCCTTTTGCCAAACCATTTGCTAAATATATTTCAAATGTATGTATCTCCTAAAAATTAGAACAACCTCTTCTATAACTATACCATTACTTTACCCAAAATAAATTTAAAACCCCTTCTAATATTGTCTAATACTCTCTGTATTCAGAGTTTTGCAATTGTCCTTAAGATATATTTCACCTCATTTTCCAAGCCAAGATCCAATTAAGCTTGATATATTGCATTTATCTACCAGTGAATGTTTAACTTTGATTGAGTCTCATTTTGCCCAGTTACCTGCATCTTAACCTTGGTGACTCAATTCTGTACCTGTCCCTTTAAGAAATCTCCCATGTACACCCAGCTCCATTCCAGTTCCTTGTGCCTTACTGTAGTCCCAAGAAGCCTATGCTTAAATCTACTGAAGATTTGACATTTTGTATCACAAACCTTTTGTTGAACTTTTCTATTTCCCTAATTAGACTCTGAGCACAGTGCATCTTGAGGGCAAAAAAATGGGTGTTCTTTGCCTTCCTGTTAGATGACAATTGCTCAATATAGATTTAAAGACTAAATGATGAAATACAGTTCCTTGGTCCCTCCCTATGAAGAGCTACAACGAATAAATGGACACTGAGGCCTGGGCCCAGAAGGAAGAAGGAAAAGGTCATTTAAAACAAAGGTTTGAGAGGCCGTTCCAAATATAGAATACTGCTTAGAGAGCTTTGAATATGAATTGTATACTCCTTCCCCTCTCTCAGTAGGTAAAACACTAGGTGTTTACCATTAATTAGAGATAAACGTAGAGTCTAGCAGCACCATACACATTTTTGGCCAGATAATTCTTGAGAAAGAATTATAAGCACAAAAATCAATGGCTACTGCAAGCCATTGGTCCATTTCTGTTTATACAGCGGTTCTGCTGCTTTTAATGTGTTTTTAAGGAAACATCCACTCCCAGTGGGTTCCTAGATTGGGCCACAACTAATACTTTATGCCCCTACTTACTGGAGGAAATCACAGTTCATCCACTTTGAACTCCAGGATGAGGTTTCTCCCTGAATATTAGCCTATTCTGCAATTAAATTTTCATCTTTGTGGCAAACTTGTCTTTTCGGTAAACTTGTTTGAGTTATTTCCTTCTTCTCCACTTCCCATCATCTGTAGGATTACTTTCAGGATCAGACATTAACTCTGACTCCAGAGTGACTCAGAGGCTGCACACCAGGACTATTTTAGGTGGAGTGTTTCCTCCTGAGTCACCTTGTCCCCTGGTAGCCAGCATCCTGCGGATTTCCTCAGCGCTGCCGTGAACAGGAAGCCAGTGCCAGAAGCAGCCAGTAAGCACAGCAGCCAGGGACTCTTCCCGGCTTCTGGAGGGTGAACAAGAAAATCTTGATTTCAGAAGAATTCCTTGGCAAGAAAATGGGGAGTTTTCTGGAGACAAATGGCTTCAGAAATATTTTTTTATGAGTATACATATGTTTTTCAGGAGGCAGGTTATAAAAGTGTTCTTAGAAATGAACTTAAGTAAATTTTATTTATTAACTTTGAAAGAGCAGAGCATGTTCTGGAGTAGGGGAGGGGCAGAGAGACAGGGAGAGAGAGAATCCCAAGCAGGCTCCGCACTGTCAGCACAGAGCCCTATGTGGTCACTTAACTGACTGAGCCACCCAGGCACCCCTCCCCTCTTAACAATTTTATCAAGTCTTCCAGCTTGTCATATTCTCTTCATTCACATCTGTCACTCTTACTGAACAGTCTTCTAAATGACACTTAGTTCTGCACCTCCTCAAGTCTTCGTAACTACCTGTGACATAAAAACATCACTGAAGACATCCTTCTGGGCTTGACTAAGATGAGAATATTAGCCATGAGAGTTGCCCTTCTGTGACCCTGTCTCCACAGCGGACATCACTAGTCTGTCTAACTAACCCGTCTGGCCTGTGTGTCTCTCTCCAGCTGAAACCAGGGTGTCTTCAAAATAACATCGCAGGAAGCCACTACCAAGGAATCACAACATACAAATTCAAAACCCATTTGCAATGAAGAGGGGATTGATGCGTTGTAGTGTATCTGGCAAGGGTAGGTGAAGAGTCCAAAAAACACATCGAGTTCTTGGGCAAGTTTAAAAATTTTTTCTTAGATCCATTTATTTCACATGCAGAATGAGATTAATAATGCCTTTGCCTTAGGGTCATTGAACTCATTTTTTGTTTTAATGTATGTCAGGGCTTCTAACACAAAACAGGATGTTCATTAGATACTAATTTGTCATGATTATTTAGAGGGACACCGTGATTGGGGGTGAGCACTCATCCCAGACACTGAAATGTACTAGAAACCATAGCATTAAAACAAGAGAGAAACTGCTCAACGATTTCTCTTCTCCATAAACTTTTTTTTTAAAAAAAGGTATTCCTAGTTACTCCTCTTCAAAGTACAAAATATGAACAGTAGAAATTTTTATAAAATCTCAGCTAAACCCTTTCAATTCTTCACCCCCCCCCTCCCCTGATCCTCTAGCTTCCCACCCTACCTCACCACTCACTCCCATGGCCACACCTTGTGTTAATCTGCTGGGGCTTTTATAACAAAACACCATGGACTAGGGATTTAAACAAAAGAAATTTATTTTCTCACAGGAATGGAAGACAAAAGTCCCAAAACAAGATGCTGACAGGTTTGCTTTCTCCTGAGACCTCTCTCCTTGGTGTACAGATGCCTTCTTGTTGTGTCCAATGAAGGTCTTTTCTCTGTGTGTCTGGTTATCTCTTTGTGTATTTAAATTTCCTCCTCTTATGAGGACACAAGTCAGATTGGATTAGGGACCATCCTATCAGCCTTATTTTAACTTAATTACCACTTTAAAGGCCCCATCTCCCAAATATAGTCACATTCTGAGGTTATAAGATTTAGTGCTTCAACATATGAATTTTGAGGAGACACAGTTCAGCCTATAATACACCTTTAGACTTTATCTTCATCAATTTTGGAAGCATCTTAATCTCAAATTCCAGTATCCCACTTCTTGGTTTATAAATTCTGTCTTTCCACCTCTTTCTCTTTCTGCTACCCCAAATCAGTGATTCTTCAACCACACTGGGACACAAACTCCAAATCCAACTTCTTTGTTTTGTTTTGTTTTGTTACTCTTCTTCACATTCTCTCATGTCCATACTTACTTGCCTCCTTTCTTGCACTGAGTTCCACAGTCCATCATTGTAATCACTCTTACGTACATTCTTGTTTCCTCTGCCCCTCTCTGTTCATGGTACTTGCCTGGCAAAGTCCAAATCCTGGTGATTCCAGCTTTCTTTCTACTCTGCCCGCACCTCTGGAGGTGAACTTCACTAGAAAAAATACTCAATTATGATGCCTAGTCTTACTATAAATTCATGGCCTCATTGGGCCCTCCCTGCCTGCTGGTGATCCTGCCACATTGCTCTAGACTGTCCACCATCCTAGGCAACTGTTTCATACCTTTTTCTCTCTGTCCAAACCTTTAATACTCTCTCCCACTCTCATTCTTGGCTGATAAACCTGCTTCCTGTTTCACCGAGAATACAAAAGCAATCAGAAATTTCCACTACTTCCAATTCCATCTCTTCTGTCTTCCCTTCTGTGAGTACAACTGAAGTACCCAGGCTGTTAATACCATTCCCTCCATCTGTGTGCATGCTCCCAGCCCTTCTCATTTACTCAGGACACTTTCCAACAATTCTCTCTTTTCTCTCTTGCATCATCAAACCCCACCTCCCCTCCCCCACTCCCAACAAGAACATGACCATCAGTGTACAGACATACTATAATTCTTCCCATTAAATTTTTCCCCTGACTTACGCTTTCCCTCCAGCTATTGCCTCATTTTTTTGCTCTCCTTGGAGTAAAACTCCAGAAGAGCTCCCCCTCTCTCTGTTTCCAATTTCTCTCTTTCCATTCTCTCATGAACCCTTTCCAGTTCGATTCCTATGTCTATCGCACCACCAGTTTCTCTTATTAAGGTCATTGGTGACCTCCATGTTGTCAAATCCAATAGCTAACTCTCAGTCCTCCCATATTACTTGCTATATAGGGAACATTTGACTCACTTGTTTACTTTCTCCCACGGCAGAAACTCAACTTCTAGGATAAGCTTCTGGTTTTTCTTCTAACTCACTGGACACTTCCCAGTATCCTTTGCTGGCTCCTCCTCATTCGCCCAAATTTTTTTTTAAGATTTTTTTTTCATTTTTATTTATTTCTAGGAGAGAGAGAGACAGCGTGAGCAGGGGAGGGTCAGAGAGAGAGGGAGATACAGACTCTGAAATAGGCTCCAGGCTCTGAGCTGGCAGTCAGCACAGAGCCGGACGGGGGGCTTGAACCCACGAACTGCGAGATCATGACCTAAGTGAAAGTCGGACGCTTAACCGACTAAGCCACCCAGGCGCCCCGAGTTTCTCATTCGCCCAAATTGAATTCACTGGACTGCCCAGGACTTAGTCCTAGGGCCTCTTTTCTGTCTACACTTATTCTCATGGTGTCTTATGGCTTTAAATACCATTCAAATGCTGACAACTCTCATATACTCCATCCCACATCTCTCCCTTGAACTTCATATTTGCATATCCACTGCCTAATTGGCATCTCCACTTGGATTTTAATAGGTATCTCAAATTTAGAATGTCTGAAACTTACCACATCATCTTCTCCCTCCGAAACCTGCTCAACCTATTTTGTTCATTTCAGTTAATGACAGCTTCATTCTTCCAGTTGCTTGGGCCCTGAACCATGTAGTCTTTTTTTCAAAAAATTTTAAAACATTTTTTTATTTATTTTTGAAAGAGAGAGAGAGCATGAGTGGGAGAGGGGCAGAGAGTGAAGGAGACACAGAATCTAAAGCAGGCTCCAGGCTCTGAGTTGTCAGCACAGAGCCCAATGCGGGGCTCCAACTCATGAACCACTAGATCATGACCTAAGCCAAAGTCAGATGCTTAACCTACTGAGCCACCCAGGCACCACCCCCCCCACACACACATAGTCATCTTTGATGCCTCTCTCTCTCTTATATCCAGTCCAGTCTGTCACCAAATACTGTTGATTTTGTCTTAAAAATACATAGAGGGGCACCTGGCTGGCTCAGTCAGTAGAGCATGCAACTCTTGATCTCAGGGTTATGAGTCTGAGCCCCACATTGGGTGTAGAGATTACTTAAAATAAAATCCTTAAAAAAAATAAATGCATGGGGTGCCTGGGTGGCTCAGTCAGTTGAGTGTCCAATTTCAGCTCAAGTCATGATCTCATGGTTCGTGGTCTGAGCCCCACGTTCGGCTCTGTGCTGACAGTTCAGAGCTTGGAGCCTGTTTTGGATTCTGTGTCTCCCTGTCTCCCTTCCCTCCGCCACTCGTGTCTGTCTCTCTCTCTCTCTGTCTCAAAAATAAATAAGCTATAAAAAAAAAATACATGCAGAATCCAACCTTTTCTTACCATCTCTGCTTCCTCTGTCATGGTCTGAGCCACTGTTATCTCTTACCTGGGTTAGTGACATGATTTCAGAACTCATCTCCTTTCTTTCATCTGGATGCTTTACAACCTATTCACAACATAGCAGCCCTGGTGAGCCTTTTAATGTGGCAAGTCATTTTCCTACTCAAAACTAATCTCAGATGTTAGTACTTTTCCCCTCTTACACTTGGCTCCAGCCCCAGTGGTCTCTGCCAGAATTTACTTCTACCTCAGGGTTTTTGCACACTTGCCATTCTCTCTGACTAGAATGCTTTCCCCCAATTTCCCTGCATGGCTCACACTCTCCACTTCCTTTAAATCTTTACTCAGATGTCATCTTCCCAGGAAAGTCTTTCCTGACCACTCTGTTTGAAATGATATCCGCAACCCCATTCTTGGCTCTCCTAGTTGCCCTTTTCTGGATTTATTTTAGCCACACTTATCATTACCTGACAAGCTGTATTTTTTTTTTTTATTGTTAGTCTCCCCACAGTAGACTGTAAGCTCTACAAGGGCAAGGATTTTGGACTATTGCGTTCATGGAGCCATCTCTCCCCACCTCTTAGAACAGTGCCTCACACATAGGAGGTGCTCAATAAATATTTAGCCGAAACTGTTGCTCTCCCCATCATCCCAAGGGTTCTAGTAAATATGATTTTAGTTTGCTTCTATGTCCCTGGGGAAAAAAATGATTTAATGACAGGACTTTGTGATGTACTTTGCTGGAAAACACTCTACAAAGCAAAACAAAACAAAACAAAAAATCACATTCATCAGGGGGTACCAAGAAATCTCCTTGGAACTCATCATAGAATAAGACTGTTAGTTTCTAGGTTTGTTTTATTTGAATCCAAAAGTGGTTCAAACATTGAGATGTTTGAAAATAAGTACTGTTTAAATATAATACAATTTAAAATTATTTACATAAAATAAGTTTTTATTCTTTTGAATTAAAAGTATGTGTATTTTAGAATATCAATACTTTCTGGAGGATACCAACAAATTAATGTAAACACTCTGGGATGAAGATTTTAAGAGCTCATGATACAGATACTCTGAGTATCAAGAGAGGATAAGTAAACAGACTTTACTTCTGATTTCTGTACTATTTTGACAATTACGTCCCTCTAACTTCTATTATTATTATTATTTTAATTTTTTTTTTGAGAGAGAGTGCATGCATGCAAGCAGGAGAGGGGAAAAGAGAGAGGGGAAGAGAGGATCCCACGCAGGCTCTGAGCTGACAGCAGTGAGCCCCATGGGGGCTCAAACTCATGAACCATAAGATCATGACCTGAGCTGAAGTCAGATGCTCAGCCAACTGAGCCACACAGATGCCTCATCTCTTTTTATTACTACTGATGGCTCCCATTTATTGCTTATTCCTTCTATATCACCTGACACTGTGATATAATCTTGTTTAATCTCCACATTCCCATTTCATAGATGAGGAACTTGAGGCTTAATTAAGTTGAGCAGAGTTCTGATGTTACCAATAGAAAAGGGTGGCAGTGAGGCCAGGCAATCCTTGAGTTCCTTACCACCATTGTCTACATCATTTTTTTTTTTTAGCATATTTTTTTTTTACAAATAGTTTATTGTCAAATTAGTTTCCACATGTCTACATCATTTTTAACATATTAGTGCCAGAATTCCTTCCCTTAATCCTTTCCTCATGCCATCCTAATTAGAGAGGATCTGTGGCTCTTTCAATTTAAGGCAATCATTTGGAAGGAAGAATTCTTAAATCCTTATTTCAAACTTATTGCTCGTAAAGGCTTTATTAAATTATCCCAATTCTTTTACCCATTTTCCTGAGCAGTAAGAAATATATGAATTTATTTTTGTTATTATTTTTCAGAGAGATAGAAATAACAGGAATGAACTCTTGGAAGGAAAGCTTTACCAGTATTTGGTAAACTCACCAACAGCACTATCTTGTTTTTCTTGCCCACCAGCCTGTCTCTTTCTTTGTCCTTTTTGTGGCCCCTGCAGGTTGAATAAAGCTTGGTGATAGTGAGCACAAAGTAAAGAACATTGAATAAAGGGCTGATATATAAAGTCAGGATATTTGAACAAGCACACCACATACTAGGCTATAATATAAACTCTCTTGTTCACTGTTGGATGAAATTTGCCAGATTCAATTCCAACCCCCACAGCCCCAACTTCCTTCTTAAAATTATGCTTAGGGTTAAGTCTTCAGTGTTGTAATCCAGAGGAAAATGACTTATTTTAAAATGCAGTAAAAACACCACATTCCTTTGGCACAGGATGAAGACCAGCTCAGCTCTTCAGCCGTTGTTCATTGTCTATTGTTCTCCCAACAGTAAACCACTATTTCATACCAAGAGATTGTGAGCTGCAGTTCTGGCTGAGTCCTGGGCTTCTCATGAATATGAAGTAAAGAAAGGGCTCTGACCCAGAAAGTGGTAGGTAATCTCAAAAAGGAAAAAAAAAAAAAGGACAGGTAGGAAGAAAATTGGGCTCTATGTAATGCTACACTCTTGAAATCTCCTGCAGGTTCTGAGCAGGGTAAAATGGGGTCTCGGAAATGTGGAGGCTGCCTAAGTGGTCTGCTGATTCCGCTTGCACTTTGGAGTATAATTGTGAATATATTACTGTATTTCCCAAATGGGCAAACTTCGTATGCATCCAGCAATAAACTCACCAACTACGTGTGGTATTTTGAAGGAATCTGTTTCTCAGGTGTCATGGTAAGTGTGACTTTGGAAACCTGGGATTACAAAAGGGGGTGTATTTACTAAAAACTGTCTTGTTCCTAGCAGAAATGATGAATAACAGAAAAGTCATTCTACTAATCCTGGGTTTGGGATTTGGAAGATGGTGGGGGTAGAAAGGCAGGTAGTCCATGAGGACTTGGGAGGGAAGCTTTGTTTTCAGTAAGCTGCCCATTTATGCAATGCAGGAAATTAGTCTCATTGAAAGTTTGTGGGATGCTGGCTTGTAGAAATACTATGTCCTCATGAGCCCTGTGTGAGGGTTTAAGCTATTTAATTTCCAGTGGCATTGCTCTTTTCCAGAATAGCTTCTATCTGCCCTCATGATTTCTCTAGATTGGAGAGGTATTGAGATCGTGTGGAAATAGCAGAGATGTAGAGAGTTAGACAAATTTGCGTTCAGATATAAGCTCTGCCATTTGTGCCATTAGAACTTGAACAAGTTACTCAATGTCTTTGAGCCTCAGTGTCCTATTTGGAAAATTAGAGTAATGGAATTTACTTTTTAGGATAATTGTGGGGATTTGATAAAATCTCATGAATGAAGGGCCCAGGATGGAGGCTGATACATCATAGGAAGTCAGTGAATATTATGATTATAAATACTTGATGGGCCATATCATCATGAAATAATCTGATATTTTACCCCTAATAATGGAGCATGTTTTTGAAAACTAAATAGAATTATTACAGTAAGAATCCATGAATGTTTTCCTGATGACTTTGTGCTCTTTAAAAACAAACTGACAGTAAATCATGCTGGCAACTGAGAGGAAAAAACACTTTTCCTGATCATGTCATTTCTAAAAACAGCACATTGTGCACTGTAAGCTTATCATACCTTCAATAATATAAAAGAAAATGCATTATAGTTTATCTTTACATCTTTGTGGATGTTTAATTACTTTAGTATTTGAATAGCTAAGATGAAACGCAGTTTTCCTTTAGTTACTACTTTGCATAGTAAGTTAATCAACTTTAAAGTATTAATACCTAATGCTATTAAAGTTGCTATGTGATAGGTACATAATGAATGTTTGGTGATCAGACTATAAATAGAAGAAAACCTTTTGGAGAAGATTTTGATATGCTATATTAAGATCCATGAAAATGCCTGAAAATTCATTCTGAGGAAATAATGCATAATAAGGAAAGAGATGCACAGATATTTCTGGCAGCGTTATTTACAAGTAAATAATTAGTAGGAGCACCCTAGCATAGAATTGGCCAAGTAAATTGTGGTATATTCACTTCATATGGTGATGAAAATTATAATTATGAAGATGGAAAATGCATATTATTTGGTGTTAGGCAAAAAAAAGATACAAAAATTGTGAACAAATTACTATTGCAACTATGTAAAATATACATGTGCGGTAAAACATAGAGTAAATACCTAAAAACACGTGAGGGTGGTAGGATTTGGGGTAATTTTCCTTTATTATGCTTGAGCCCTGTATTTCTGTTTTAGTTTTACAATGAAAAGAGAAAGCAGTTTCTCTTTCAACATGGGAAATGCCTGTATTTCTCTTTTGACAAAGGGCTCCAGGGTCTAGGTCTAATGATTTCTACTAATATTGGAATGAAGCCGTTACTATACCTGATATACCATGCCTTCTCTCGCCGTTGTTTCCCTCAGTATGTAATTGTAATAAATAGACTAGTTGCAAGGCATTATTAAGATTAATGCCAGAATCTACTAACCTCTGTGATACCTAATGGTATTGAAAGGAAGAGAATATGGGACTCTTTTGTTTATTTTCCGTGTAAAATTTAAAACACGGGAAAGAACTTGTTCTCTATTTTCCATGGTGAAGGAATTCTTGAAAAACATTATTGTTACTGCATTGAGTCTTTTTAGGAGAAGGAAGAAGAATTAGATAAATAAATAAACAGATAAAAGAAAGCTTAAGGAATTTGGAAACTGGAATTGTTGAGTACACATAGTAAAATAGCAATGAATTCAGCTTCAGGATTCAAGTCCTAAATGTTGAGAGTGAAGGATAGGTGGAGAATTTGCCAGAAGCAATTCACGGTCCATAGCATTCTCAAACCAGGAACTGTAACAATAAATAAACCTATGTTCTTTCCAGAGTTTAAGCCTTTGGCTTAAGATACCAAGAAAGGGAAGTAAATAGAATACATTGAACTCTCCCAGCCTGTTGGCTTGATAGAGACAAAGCACACTAAAAAATTTGAACCTCAGATGGTTTGAATGCTTGGGGAAATTAAACTGACTTTACTTTGAATTAAGACATGTAGTTTCAATTTCTTTTCTTTTTCTTTTTTAAATACTTTTTATGTTTATTTTTGAGGGGGAGAGAGAGAGAGACAGAGCATGAGCATGGGGGAGGGGCAGATAGAGAGAGGGAGACATATAATCCAAAGCAGGCTCCAGGTTCCAGCTGTCAGCACAGAGTCTGATGTGGGGCTTGAACTCAAAACTTGGGAGATCATGACCTGAGCAGAAGTCTGATGTTCAACAGACCACCCAGGCATCCCAAGACATGTAGTTTCAGATTAAACATGCCTCTCACCTCCATTTTCAGAGGGCAGTAAATAGAGAGAGGCTGGCAAACAGCAAAGTCTGGTGAATGATTTTCCTTTGACCTCCACAACTGAGTGAGTGAGAAATGTGGATTTGCTGCCCAGGATGGTATTCCCATGTCCATACCGTTTGCTGCTTAATCATTAGCTTTTGATAACTGATAACCAGGATAATAATAGCTAACGTTTATCAATCACTAACTATAAACCAGGCTCTATGTTCAAAATTTTACATACGTTACCTTATAACAACCCAAAGAAGTGAGTCTTCAGAACCATTTTACAGGTAAGGATTCTCAACTTCACACTACTAGGAAATGGCAGATGTGGGATTCGAACCCAGGTCCACTTGACCCCAGAGTCTCTGCTCTGAATCACTGTGCTCTGATTATGACTAGTATTCCATTTCTGATATCTCCTCTTTCCTACTACAGATGCTTATGGTAGCAGTAGTTCTTCTTGTACTGGAGAATGATAACAATTGCAAATGTTGCCAGAGTGAGAACTGCAGCAAAAACTACATGGTAAGAGCAATAGTACTTTGAGGATGGTTGAGGGGAGCCCTGGCCCACTCAGAAACATGAAAATATTGACACTATTTTACCCTCTCCATGATCTTTTCAATTCAGAACCCAAGTTTCCTCAAAAAAATTATCTTTCATTTTGTTTACAGTCTTTCCTCCACCTTTGTCCTGCTGGTGTTCTTCCAGAAGTTCAGGATTTAAAGATACATGAAATTAGAAAATAATACTACCTTTTCCTAACTGGTTTTCTGTGAGTTTATTTTTTTCCCTTTTTCTACTTTATTGAAAACAAATTTGCACAAATAAATGGCATGCGTTAAAATTGTACAATACCTTGAGTTTTGACAGCCGAACATACTCATGAAGCCACCATCACAATCAAAACACAGGACACTCCCATCAGCCCCAAGAGATTCATCTTTGACCTGCTTCATGTCATTATAGATTAGCTTGTACTCAATGTAAATAGAATTATGCAGTATCTGTCTCTTGCATCTGGCTTCCTTCAGCATAAAGATTAGATTTATCCATGTGTTAGGTATATGTGATGTACATTTTTTGAACTGGGACTTTAAAAATAATTTAAATAGAATCAAGAGAGAATAATACAACCAAATTTTCTAAGCCTGTTCTCAACAGGCAGGTGGTGGGCTCCTACATTTACATCATTCTTCTTCTCCTCCTCAAGGTTAGCTTTGAATCTTATTTGTGTTGCACTTTATAGTTTTTTCACTTACCCAGTGAATTGGATTATTGTTACCCATACTTTATATGAGTTATCTGTGGCTCAGAGAGAACATGTGATGTGTTAACTAAGAAAGACTTTACTAGAGACCTGGTAGGCGTATCTTGCAATGGTGGTTGCCCACCTTGGCTGCACATTGCAATCATCTGAGGGCTTGGAGCTAGAATCCAACCCCCAGATGACACCCTGACCTAGTTGGTCCAAGGTGCAGTCAGATTTTAATGTGCGGCCAAGATGGCATGGCTGGCTTTCTTTGACAGATGCTTTTGGACGACTAAAGTAGCTGTTCAATTTAGAACTGTGCTTCTGGAAGAGAAGAATTGAAAAACTGAAATGCACTCTGTGCACATGCATGCACATATGTGTTATGTGCATGTGTTTTCTTAACCAACTGACTCGAGCATTCCCCATAACTGCTGGCATTATGCTTATGGAAACACTTGTAAAATGGGTTAAGTGAAGCAGTAGATTCAGGTAAACATGGACTTATGATACTCAGGGAATCTCTAGAAAACAAACCGTGTGCCATTAAGTTTGTAATAAAAATAAAGGTGTCCATTTTGCCATGACTCACTTTTAGCATCTCCAGCACAAATGGATGTTATAAACAGTATGGAGTCTGGACAGGGTCCTATAATCAAATTGAATAAGATGGCTAGCATCTCAAAAGAAAGAGCAGGGAGAAAGGAGGGAGGATTCCCTGGATTGTCTACCTTGGCTCTTTCAAAGTAGGCTTTAGAATAGGGTCCCAGTTTATATGCCCCCAGGAATCAAATACCTGGGGCATAGCTTTTCCTGAAAAGAAAAGAAGTGAGCCTGGTAGGCATTAGAGCAAGATTTCTGTTTAAGGAAGAGAGGAAGCCATTACTCAAGTCCAGCCAAAGTTATCAGACAATACTGGACAGTGTTTCTCAGGTTTCAATATGAAGTAGAAATATGGAGTTTTATGTAAAACTTCTCAGTTATGTTGGTAATTGATTCTCATTTAAATTAAATAAAGCACATCTTGCAGGCTAAATGTGCGTCTGCACCGGTTTGCAACTGCTTGAAGCTGTGTGATGGAAATTGATCCACTTTACAGTTGAGAAAAAGTTTTCCTCAAAAGTTTCCTTTCTCCTTAAACAAAAACACATCTCCGTATCTCTTTATTTTTTAACCAAACTACATACCTTTTTTAAAAAACCAAAATACATCCTTCTTTTTTTGTATAGAGTTGTTCCCTTATTACTTCTAGAAGTTTTATTTTATTTTTTAGTAGTTTTAATCACATATATTCATTAGAATTCTTACCTTTTAGAAACCTTAATTTCAAGGGAAAACCAGGAAGTAAACAATTGTGAAGTGTTGTATATCAACATTCTGTTGATTGGCAAATTCATGAATATGCTATTTCATAATTTCTAAAGCATATATATCCTCATAGTATGATTTTTCAGTGTGGCACAAGACATATACTCACAGACCCAAATATCTTTAGTTCCTCCCTAATAGAAAGACAAAAGTAGGTAAACTTATGTTCAGTAAGCAGTGTTTCAGTAATTTATTTTTTTGGAAGTGATCTACTTATTCAATTGATTTCCATCATTTAACTTAACACAGTATAACTTGAAAGTTTCAAGGTAGCAAAAAAATTTTGGAAGCTAATTTAAAACTAGTGTAATCATTGTTGAAAAATTCACTATTAAACTTTTAACACACATGTATTTAACTTGCTCTGAACACTTAGATTATTTAGATTATTTATGAAAATTTCCTGACACAACAGACAAAGTTAGCTATCATTTGAAGTTATCTTTCTTGTTGATAAACTTTGTAAATTATGTATAGTAGGCAAGCATCAAACACCATAGAAATGAAACACCTATAAAGTTAAACATATGTTTTATCTCTTTCTCTCAACTGCTGTACTTGACATACATTCAGCAATTTATTTTTACTGTAGGCTTTGGTTTTAGGTTGAATTTATAGTTTTGTATTCTTAAACACATAGTAGAGATAATATACGTTTCTTTGACTAGTAATCCTAGATAGAAAAAAATTGTATGATTGTATTATGTTTAATGATGACAACTCTAAAGATATGCTTGTTAGGTTTTTTTCACCAACAATTTTAAAACTAGGTTTATTTACTGAAGATTATCCTAGATCTTGTGAACTTAATTTTTGTTTAGTCTCTGTGTTTCTGAGAGTTTTAAGAATACTTAATTTATATGAACACTCACTTATCTGTACTCCAATCTCGCTTTTGAGAGATTTTATAATTTATTTTGGTAATATCATCTGAAGGTAGGAAAATATCACACATCTGTAACATTCATATATAGACATAAATAAACATATAGACAGACACAGAGATCTTACATACTTTGTTTTGACACAGAACTCACTAGTTTATAAATGAGTCCATATTATGTTTCTGGTAAAACAAATTATGGCTACCAATCCAGATGGCTAAAGCTTTTTACTATTATTTGGGGAGAAGACTGTTAAGATTTTTATCTGCCCTTGACAAGTCATCTTATGAGGTTGGTGGACTGGATTTTGGGGTGAAGGAGTTTCTATAGCAGTTTGGTTTTTTTTAAAACTTCTCCCTCCCCCACACTCCTTCAGTCTCAGGCAATTGTGAGCAGTGTTTTAATTATCTCCTGGGATGTTTACATTTCAAAGACATGGTAAGAGTTATAGCTCCTAGAGATGCAGAATGTAGATTTCCTTTCAGAAGGAGTTTGGAGGTATATTTGTCTTATTATCAAGAGGTCTAGAATAATTACTATTTAAATTTTTCCTCTTTTATTGAAGCTCAGGGCAATTCTGTTTCCAATGTCCTGATCTTTTATAATATCTATAGGCATTTCAAGATGAATAGGTTTGAGGATTTGACAAGGAGAGCTGGTTTTTAATTCCTCAAGGAATTGGGTCACAGCCTGAATATCAAGAGACTGGCCCACCCATCCAACTATGTCATCTTCAATTTGCTTCTTTATATCAGGGAGAATATTTTCAACTAAGATGGACGCCAAACATTTTCTATATTCTAGATTTACAGTGGTATATCTTTCTAATATTTTCATAATTATTTCACAAAGCCTTCAGAATCTTTTCTCCCCCCCAAGTACAGGGCTCCGTTTCAGCTTAGGAAAGATGGTCTTGACTTTAAAAGTCTCTATTAGGATCTGGATATGAATTTTCAATTTGGCCAACTTCTGACCATAGAGCCTCTTAAAAAAAAAAGGGTTTCAAATATTTACATCAAAAGTAACTCTATCAAGTGACTCAAAACCAAAACCAGTACTTAACCATGAATGCAAAAGATGTCCCCAAAGAGGATGCAAAAAATGCAGTCCTCTCAAGATCTAGAACCACTCCCAAAGATTAGCAAAAGAAAGACCTAGACAAGTCCTCCTGAGAGCTAGTGACAGTTGGTAGGACACTAGCCACAAGCGGTGTGCAACTCAATTTCTGTATGGCGTATTCTTTGGGGCCCAATCTGACAGTTGGCTGCCTCCAAGAACTGACATTCACATGCCCTGTCGGTCAGAAGTCAAGCCAAATTCTCAGAGCTCAAATAAGAGACAAACAGGAAAGCAATAGCTGTCTGGGAGGGAAAGGATCAATAACCAACGGATGACTTGACCAAATTTTAACCAGAGTTACAATCCAAAAAACCAATTTTTACAATGTTTTTCTTCTGACAATCTGAATCTGAAAAGGAAAAGACTCTTAGCACCTACTCAACCAGTCCTCCACAGGCGTAGATCCAAGCGACTGATATGGCAAGAATTCTTCTGTGGTTTTTGTCAGAGATCCAGGATCTCTAACTGTAGCTCCTGTACCAAGCAAGGTGTCCCTGGCCAGTGTGCCCAGTGTTGGGTGCCAGAAACTGTAGGGGAGAAAAAAGTTTACTCGGCTCTCCTGGGGTTTCCTGGCTCAGTCTGAGAATTAAACTGATAAAGACAGATTGACAAGACAAAGGCATATACATTTAACTACATTTTTACGTGTACATGGGAGCCTTCACAAGAGAATGAAGACCTGAAGAAGTCAGAGTAGCAAGTTTCTATGCCTTTTAGACAAAGAAACAGCAATGAATTTGTCAAGAATTGGCAAGAGTGGGGGGTTGGGACTAGAGGTAGTAAATGGTGAATAAGTGACTAGGAAGATAAAGTTTAGTTTATCAAGGTTTGTTTATACAGGTCTCTTGGCCCCAAATTCCCTGTCTCTGCTGATAAGAATGTTTTCCTTCCTCCTGGTACAGAGAGGGTAGCTTGCGCATGTCAGNTGTCAGAATGACCATCCTGCTTCTGCCATTTTCTTGAACTCCTTTCAGTTTAAGATATTCACTATGCTAAGGTGCCATATTTTGGGGGTGACCTGCACCCCATTATCTTATTGTTTGCTCTTCATTCTTCTGTGGAGCCTCATTTTATGCCCAAATCCTGTGGGTTGTTATCCCTGGAAACAAGTCTCAGCTAAATCAAGGCACTTGGAATAATAGATAACATTTTAATTATATTTACACTTTTCAAATAATTTTGATATCCACTGTGTCCTTTAATTTTGAAATGGCCCTATTATGGAGGTACTATAATCATCTACATCATTTACATTTTATAGAAAATGAAACTGTAACTCAGAGAGATTCTTATTCTGGCTTTATATTGAGGCTTCTCTGGATTGTGCAATGGTATCCACTCATTAGACTGTAATTTATATATGTACACAAGCATATGTGTTATTCTATGGTTGCCAGTTTCCCCAAATGAAATAATTCTTCACTGATCTTTCCAGTGAACTGCTTAAGAACACATCTGGTAAACAAGGAGCTCAATCTTTTCAAAACATCCTTCTTCCTTTTTGGAAGATTGTGTTGGTGAATAGGTAAATTTTCTTTATAAAGTGTAATGAATAGTAATCTACTGTTTAAAAAAAAAGGTGGATGTGTTTATCACATCCCATGATGGGGCAACATTCTATTAAGATCAATGTGAAAAATATAATTTGAAAGATCTTTTAATCATATGTAAAGATGTCAATGAAATAATACCAAATAGGTAAAACAGAATTGTTCTTTTCTTCCTTGTGTTTTTAAAGTATATTTTTCTGATTTTTCATAATGAGCATGTATTAATGTTATTAATCAGTAAAATAATGCTAACTTATTTGAAATATATGACTTTAGATTACTTTTGTTCCAAAAAAATCACAGGGTGTTTGTCCTTAGTTTTTCTAGTTTCAGTTTTTGAATTTACTACCAACTACTCTCTACTCTCATTTGAAAGCAACATTTTTAAAGCTAGATTAAATTGTTTCCCAAATCAAACTACCCTACTTAGCATCCCTATTTCTGTCCTTTTTGTTCAAGTCCCAAACTCTGGAATTTTTTTTTCAATCCATCTCCAGCTACCTATTTCTGTCCCAATGTCTTTTCCTCCAGTGCATCTCTTTGTCACCTCAGTTTAAGGATGTCTCCACCTGGAATCCTTATCTTGGACTCTCTCACTTCCAGCTAGCATGCCATCGTTGCCAGAGCCATCTTTCAAAACTATATATTTGCTCATGTCACTTCCTTGCTCAAAAATCAAGTACATGGCTTGTTGGAAAAAGAGCTATTCTGGGTCTTTATCAATTCAAAATGAACTTGGTACATTTTGTTCCAGGAAGCAAGGAGGTATTCAAGGAATGACAAGGGTATCCAAAGGGTACAGGCATTGTCTTAACAGGATGTTCACACTGGCCATATTTGGACCAAATGAGCATCTAAAAGAACAATAACGGTTATGAATTATAACACATTGAATTAGAAAATCCATGAGTCCACAATAATAGTAAGTTAAAAATGCAGAAGAAATGATAGAGAAGCAGCACCCTGCAATCAGTCATTGTGATAATTGGTCATCAGTGGATATAAGGATCATCAGTGGATGGTAAATCCATTAGTTGAAATGTCCTTAGGGAATAGCATATGACACAGTCTCAAAGTATTACCCTACAAATTATTTACTAAATGCAAAGTGGCATATGTTTATAGATCTGAAAAACATCACCCCAACATCACCAATCAACAAAAGTATCACCAATAGCAGTGAGAGGTCCATGATGCACACCCAGCAGGTGTTGTTGACAAAATGTTGAACCTAAGTCCGTTTGGGAGGAAACAATCAGAAAAGCCCAGGTTGTGGGACATTCTATAAGACAACTGGCTGAGACTCTTCAAAAACAGTTTACTATTCTAAAAAACTAAAAGACAGCAAAACTAATATAGATTAAAGGAAACTAAAGAGATGTAACCCTGTGCATAAACCTTCATTGAATCCTGTACAAAAAACTAAAAACCAGTTGTAAAATAATAGAATATCTTTATTTTGGGGTGGTATGTACTGATGCATTTAGGTGTGAGATATCACAATATCTACAACCTAGTTTCAAGGGGTACAGCAATAAAAATTATAAATAAATAAATAAATAAATGTGCATGTATATATGCATGCACATACAGAGAAAGAGAGAGAGCAAGCAAAAATGGTAAAATATTCACAGAAGGTGAGTCTAGATAAAGAATATACAGAGGTACATTGACTATACATTCAGCCTGTTGATAGATTTGAAAAAAAAAATGAAATGCTACTGGATATAACAAGTTGCACTCATTTTGTAAGCAACTCAAGGGCTGGGTCATGTCCAATAACCTCATTTCCCCAGCATTAGCAATCCATGTCAAGCTGGTCTTCATAAACTTGTCCCCTCTGATGCTCTGTAGGAGCCCTCTCTTAGGTCAGACCAGTCGTCTTATCCTTTCAACTCTGCTTGTACCCATCTGCCTGTGAACATTGCTCATTCTCTCTACTCAAATGAAAACACCTTCCTCCCCATCAATACCATCCTCACTTGAACATAAATACAGTTATCTAGGCTGACTACTGCTATTTCCCCCTCATGTTTATGTAAATGAAAATATCGACATATCATCTTTACATGAGAAAAGTAAATGTCATAGCTAATGATTCTTAGAGACCTAGAAAATAACATCTTCAATAAAGAAATATAGATTGATTGATACACACCTTCACTGCATTAATGTATGACTGTTATTTTGATACTGAAATTCCAGAAGAAAGGGGCAAATTTAGCAAATTAACTAGTTTACTCTGTGGAATGCCAAACAAAAAGTCATTTTAAAAACTTATTTTAAACATCAGGTGGGTTTGGATTAAGTGTTTCCGCTTTTATGTGGACATTTGGTATTACACAGCCTGCAGTAGGCATGGATGAGTAGGGGAAGGTACCTATCTGATCATTTATCCACAATATCTCCTTGTATCATTCTATAGCACTGACCTTCTTCTTCTATGTTTAATTTAGACACTGCTGTCAATGATTTTTTCTGCCCTTGGAATTGCTTTCTCTGGATACTGCCTGGTCATATCTGCTCTGGGCCTTGTTCAGGGTCCATACTGCCGCACTCTCGATGGCTGGAAGTATGCCTTTGAAGGCACTGCTGGACGGTAAGGAATAATTCTCCCAATCAAGAGGCTCAGAAAACCAGAAACATGGCTTCATGCTTATGCTCACTTTCCATGATCACTCTGGGGTTCTATGTGGGTATATTAGGACAGAATTTTCCTATTAGTTAATACTACTCAGACCAATTTCCTCATACACACATCTCTGGTTAGATGATGTTCTTTGTTGTTGTTGTTGGGGTTTGGTTTTTTTTTGCCAATCTTTTAATATCATATGCATTCACTATTTTGAGGCTGATGTGGAGATATCCAGATGAAAGGTGTGTTCTCCCCATACTTCAAAACAAAGCTTTGTGGTTATCAGGGTTTGGCAACTGCTGGAGCCTGGGACTTAAGTGGTTCTAGCAACTCAGTCTTGTTTTGTGGCCAATTTGGATGTGTGGTCTGTTACAGATGGAAAGGGGCTTGGTCAGGAGAGAACCACAGTACCCACGGACAGTGTTACTCAGGCTATGCCATCAAGGACAACATAGAGATAGAACAAGGCAGGGTGAGCGGCAAAGTGCAGAATGATATCCAGGGACATGACCAGGTGCAGGAATTTATGGAAGAGCCAGCAGATTATCTAGCATGTATTGAAGAAGAGTATTGGGAAGTAGCCTTACTTAGAGGCTGGTGGTTCAGTCAGGTGCTGGGGAACCCAATCCTAGACCAAAGAACACCTCACACTGACATTGTGCCTACAGCACATGATTTATTGGCCTGCCAGCACCTGCAGAAACAGCTCTAGAGGAAGCAGGGCTCAGGCAGAGATATAGGAGAGGCTCCTTGAATCTTTCCCTGTCTTGTCCTGTGCTCAGAATTCTAATGGTATAAATTGAGGGAGTGTCACTAGGGGAAGTTGCAGTTTCTTCTCAACACCCTATGACTGGTTCCATTGTTCAAGGCCCACAACTGGTTGAAGACTTACATGCTCACCTAGGCCTGCACTGCAAAACTACTTCATTCATTCTGAAGCTTCCAACACCACATGCTTGAGCAGAGCTCTCTCTCAGGTCAAGAGAACATAGAAAATAACCTCTGAGCACTCCTGTGGGACATAAGGGGCTTAGGAAAGGGGACCTAATGTAGAAAGTCTCACTGGGTGCAAAAAATCATTTTTTGTGCCACCATCCCCTGAACTTTCCCTGACACGCAAACCAATGAAGACTTCCCTGTCAAAGCAAGAATCTCAGACTACGCACATGCCTCTCCATTAATCTTTAAAGTTGCCCTTGATAGTAGTATTCATCTGATTCCAGCCATATACAAATGTTTGGAGGTAAAACATTGGAAGCTATGAAGGGAAGTTCAGTCTCTGGTCTCCTAGAGAAGTTTCCAAGGCTTGGCAAATTCTGGATGTAACAAGTGTTAATGTTAAAATTAACGTTAACTACAAATCAGTTATCCATTTGCACATTTATGCAACAAATACTTATTGAGCATCTACTATGTTCAGGCCTTGAATTAGGTGCTGGAGGATCAAAGATAAATTACACAAGTTTACTTCCCTCTAGGAGCTAAGACAGACCTGACAGAATGGAATGCTAGGAGGGAAGCTTTTTTGTGGCAGAAGCCTTCAATGCTTCTACATCTGGATTTAAGTCTTCCACCTGCTTCTTACAAAGTGTATGACCTTAAACAAACATCCCTAAGCCTCTTTAAATGGGAGATACTACTAATCATTTCTATCTCATATAATTGAAATTAAATGGAAGGAAAGCACAAATTAGAGTTAATAAATGCTTAAGACATGCCAGATTTTATTATTAACATCATTACCCTGTGTAATCTTTTATGCCACATGATGTCCTCCATCTGCCCAGGTGTGGGGAGCCAGCAGGCTCAGCCACTGACATGGTGAGTGATGAGGATACTGAATCAGTTTCATTCAACATGTCTTTGTTGATCTTTGCTATGTGCCAGGTACTGCCTTAGGTCTTAGACCTGGCTATTCAGATATGCATAAATCACAACAGGGCTCTCAGAATACCCATTTTATAAAGGGAATAGATATAGATACAGATAAGGTAAAATTACAATATAATGAAGTAAAAGTTGTGATAGAGCCATATATGAAGGTTGTGGAGGAAAGGACTATCAGAAAAAGTGTCTCTATTCCTTCCAGAGCCTGCTAATGTACTTACTACTGTGTGGTTTACATGAAAAATAAACAGCACCATAGTCCAGGAGAAAAATTAAAACCCTGCAAGTCATCTTGCTTTAAAGTGTTGGGTGATCTGTGCATAGCACATGCTGGGAATGGTCTCGAGTAAGGATATTGAAAATTAGCTTTTCTGGTGGCTGAGACTGAGTTAAGAGTGTGAGGGTATATAAAATGGGTCTAGGAAAATAGTAACGAAAATTATATCAGTATCATACTTTACAGGCTGCAAAGCATTTTTACACACCTTTCAACAAATATTCGTATTAACCCCAGGGTTAGATATAGTAAATCCATTGTCCAAATAAGACTCTAGAGGTCAGAGATGTAAAGTCTCTTGCCCAAGATCCTATAGATTCAGGAGTTCCATATTGAATATTCATTGCCACTTGAGATCTAAGGACCATTAGCAATGCCAGGAAATTCTCAGAGTGCTTCTGAGTGCCCTGGAGCATAGAGAATAGGAAATAAAGAGAAGAAAGAGAAAACTAAAGGAATAGGAGAGAGATGGAGGGAGGAGAAGGTAAAACAAAGAGAAGAAAGTCATGGTGGTGGTGTTCCTCAAAATGCAGAATTCATCTCTTTCTTCCACAGACACCAATGCTCAAGGCCACTTGTTCAGTACCCAGGCTGCCTTAGTTGCTGTCTTAAGAAAAAGCATATTGCTGCTGACAAGATATTTATAAACAACTCTGCCGCATAACTAGGTTTGATTATTTTTATTTGGGGAATTTTCTGAGGAGGCCAGTTTTCCATTTTGGTTCAGCTGAATAGTGTCACCCTTATGAGAAGTGCTGATAGCCAGAGCATATCTGGAAGTGAACATAGGTCAGTAGGGTAGATTCAGCGTGCTTTTAAGATTATCCTCGGAGTGGGGCGCCTGGGTGGCTTAGTCGGTTAAGCGTCTGACTTTCGCTTAGGNAAAGATTATCCTCGGAGTGGTTTAATACTCATAATCTGGTGCCAAACTAGACTAATCGAACCTTTCAGTCATTTGCATTCCCACTTCAAAATCTAAATCTTAACAGTATTAGAGCAGCAATGTTCTAAAGCCACACCATGGAATCCAAACCAGGAGCAGTAGCATCACTGGGAACTTGGAAAGTCTTGGGGCTTCTGGGTGGTTCAGTCATTCAGGTGTCTGACTCTTGGTTTTGTTTCAGGTCATGATCTCATGGTTTGTGAGATTGAATGCTTTATTGGGCTCTGCGCCAACAGCATGGAGCCTACTTCTCTCTCCCTCTCTCTGCCCCTACCCAACTCATTCTCTCTCGCACATGTGCACACTCTCTCTTAAAATAAATAAAAAACCAATTAAAAAAATAAAAAGAAATGCAAAATCTCAAGCCTCATCCAGATCTTCTGAATCAGAAATTCTCTGAACCTGCATTTTCAGAAGCCCTCCAGATAGTCCTGATGTATTCTTTGAAAACCACTGTTCGAAAGGGCTTCAGGACAGTCTAGGAACTTCTAGCAGCATTTCCCTTTGCTATTTTGCCACATGTGTGATTTTTGTATCTAGCACAAACTCGGCCTTGTCCCTGACAGCCCAGGCTAACTTCTGGACTTTTAGGGAATGAATAATCTTCATCTTTCTTGGTATTGACACATGCTGCCTTTTATTACTAGTGAACTTGTCAGTCTGTGCTTGCCTTCTAACTGAACTAAAATTATCTCTGAGGCAGGCAGCATATTTAAATAAGCACAGTCCAATGCTATGCATATTATATCTTCTCTCTCTCTCTCCTACATATGTAAGATATAGTATGCATATATATATGAAATATATATCTGAATGATTTTTTAAATGCATTAATTCACATTTAATAATATTATGTATTTCAATCATATGTATTAATTTCCCGAACATGCAAACATCTGTAGCCTTCTTACTTGGACCAATTATTTAGGCTTGTCTGTGAGTCTTGTTGACCATATCCTTCCTCTCTGTCAGTTTCCTTACAGATTCCAGCATATGGATTCAGTGCCTGGAACCTGCACATGTAGTGGAGTGGAACATCATTTTGTTTTCCATTCTCATAGCTCTCAGTGGGCTTCAGGTGATCGTTTGCCTCATCAGAGTAGGCACCCAGTTATCCAAGATACTGTGTGGAAACTATTCAGTCATCGTCCAGGTAATAGATCACCAGTGGCACCTGAACCTCTTCCGTTTTACCCCCACTGTCCAAGATCCAGTGATTCTTCTTGAAAAGTTCTTAGATTCCCATCATTTTCTCTCCATTCCTACTGCCCTCGTCTTTACTCAAGCTCTAATATCTCAATTTTTAAAATATATTCCAGTGTGTCTGTTGGCTTCCCTATGTGAAATTAATCAATGGAAAAGTTAGAATATCTGCACTTAGTGTTCAGTGGTGAAAACAGCAGAAGTGTTTTGCAACATTTCAGTGTTCTGTGCTTCTACACAGAACCCAAAAGCATAGAGCACATAACCCAAAGCACAGAGAAGTCGTACTATTTATTGAAATTTTCCCTGTTGATAAGATAACTGAAGGCTCACAACATTAACCCACTGAAATAATTTCTCTTCTGAATGCTGCTACATTAACCTAATAATCATTCTTTATACTGAATCATTAGCAACTGATTTTAAAAGAGATAAATCTGTTTTTATCCCATCAAAACTGCTTCTGCTTCATCTAGTAAAATACTGATGTTAATTTAGTTTGGTTGAAACTGCTAAAACTATCTAACAAGTTCTGAGTGAACAGAAATCATGAGTGAGTTATCTGTCTTGTTTAACATCTATTTAATAATAGATCTATCTATTTAATAATAGATATTTTCCAAATTCATCATGTTTTAAATGTGAACTATAATTTTAAGTTGCTACCTGGATTATGGATCATTAATCAAGCCAAATTTACATCTTTACTCCCTTTCTTTTTCTTTTTTTATAGCCTGGACTCATTTGAATAAGGACAAGAAAGTTTTCCATTATCAAGATACACCATCTGTTTGTCTCATATGTACTATATAGACTTAAGGGCGATATTCCAGTGATGCTGTTTTCTCCATTTGGTGTTTATTATGCTACTTATGAAATTTACAGTCCTCACTGAATGTGCCAACTATGCTACCTTTCCATTTAGAATATTTTTCTAAGCAATATGTGTCAGGATCTTCAGAAATTTTTAAACCCTTTGGTCAATCAAATCCATTTCCAATAATCCATACTATGGAAATAAATAAGAATAGAAGATAAGACTTTATCCAAATATAAGTAATACAGTATTATTTAATACTCTGGAAAGTCAGAAATACTCAACAGTCTAACTTTAAGGGAAGAATTAAATAAAGAGCAGTACATTAGTTGTAGTATTATACAGTCATTACAAAGTATGTTACACAATCATTAAAAATTATATTTTTAAGATGATGAATACTGTTAACTTAAAAAGCAGATTATAAATTCATGTTTACAGTATAACCATCTAAAATAAATACCAAATAATCAAATTTACAAATCTAGAAGGATTTTCAGAAAAATGTCAACTATCATTGACTTAGATCATAGGTGACCTTTCCTACTTTTCTATATTTTCCAAATTTTCTTTATTATGTTTTATAATTAAAACACATTTTAAAATTCATGTTTTTACCATTAAGATTTTTGCTTTTTTCCCAACCTTTAAAGACATATGCTTTTTCCATATGTTTTCCTACTTTGAATATCTATAAATATCATAAAGTAATATTTAATGTTCAGTAAGGAAACTAGTGAGATAGGTAAGACAAAAGTTTTATATAAACTGATATAATCTTACTGAGCTGTTAGCCTAATTTTCTCACTCCTGATGCTGAGTGTGGTGGACTACAAGAGGTAGCCTTGAAATAAACAATCAGTTGAGGACATGCTCAGTGGGTTAAAGAAAGTGACCATTGATCAGTTGATACCTATATTATGGGCAGTTACCACTACCTCTATTTATAAAAAAAAATTTAAGTAAAACATTTAGAAACTTTCTACCTATACTTACCATGACCTCTTTGAGAACAGAAGCTATGCTTTATATTTCTCATCATCCATTGGACATAGCATAAAGTGGGCATAGTAGACACTCATTGTTGGATATTCATGCCAGGCCCTTCTGCCCTTCATGGCTGCTCTGCTGAACAACCGTCTCCAACATAGGCCCACCAGGC
The DNA here is from genome assembly GCF_008692635.1 of Crocuta crocuta. Classification (NCBI taxonomy): domain Eukaryota; kingdom Metazoa; phylum Chordata; class Mammalia; order Carnivora; family Hyaenidae; genus Crocuta; species Crocuta crocuta. Next base: position 3,036,889 of record NW_027530356.1, on the reverse strand, counting down.
CATAACACTTCTGCCACTTCCCAATTGCTCTCCTCTATGAACACTGTCAAAAATGCTCTGTCAACAGTTGCTTTGTGCCAAAGCTGGACGGTAGCCTGGAGGAAAGGGGAAAATGCTTCTCTCTTTGGTTCCTGCTCTGCCTACATCCTCCTTTGAGAGCAGCCGCCCTGTCCACAGTCTCTGCTGATGTAAGTAAGCATCTTGAAAGCAAGCCATGTTGTATATCAGACGACCTCCATGCCCTGGACCCAGGTGAAGGAACCAGGATGGGCACCAAAGCCATACTAACTCTGACTGAGCCAAGAGTGAAACACTATCCAAATGAGATTAGTGGTCATCCTCACTTGAGAACATCAACTAGGAAGCTGAGAATGAAGCAACCCAGTCATTGTTGTCAGGAAAATAATTAAAGGATGAGAAAGGATGCCAAAATACATATAGTATCTGATTACTCCACCAAACCCATAAACTTGTCATATCCAGCACCCTCTCTTCTTAGGTCTTCCAATGACTCCTCAGTCCTCTTGTCAACAGACTTCTAGCAGGCCAGCACCACCAGTTTGTCAGGCACATTCAGACTGTCTCAATCTTATTTAGATTCAATACAGCATCATACCTTGAGTGGACCATGAGTAGATGTCAGCTGAACGACTCCACTACAGAACTGGAAACATTGTCTAAGAACAGGGGTGCAGCCAAATGCAGTACAGTGTATACATTATTAAATATTAACACAGCCACCAAAAATGTTGTTCTAATTTATTTATTTTTTAATGTTTTATTTATTTTTGAGAGAGCACAAGCAGGGGGGGACAGAAAGAGAGGGGCAGAGGATCTGAAATGGGCTCTGTGCTGACAACAGTGAGATGATGTGGGGCTTGAACTCATGAACTGTGAGATTATGGCCTGAGCTGAAGTCGGATGCTCAGCCGAGCCACCCAGGTGCCCCCCATCCAAATTTTGATTTTAAAGAGCATTTGCTAATGAAGCACTTTCAAAGAACAAAGCTAAATACAAATCTATGTGTGCAGTTTGAGCCCAAATTTCTAAATAACCATCTGATTACCTGCAGATGTGTACAAACTTTCAGATACGGACCAAAAAAGATGGGAACAGTACCTAAATGTTAATAGTCAACAATTATTCCCTAGTGATGGGATTATGACTTATGTTTCTTTTCTCCACATTGTTTTAGATTTTTCAAATTTTCATTTGAAAATGTATTTATTAAATAATGAGAAAAAATAAATCTCATTTAAAAATGAAGTATCCTCTCATCCTTTCTGTAAAATCTATTTAAGGAGCTGAAAATACAAAAGCCCTAAACATGAAGGCATGTGTGTTATAGCCCTTTTTCTTACTCTTCATTTTCTAATTCTCAGAGAGGCGGACTATTTATTGTTAGCTAATTCTAATTAGGAATGAATTCTGTTCTATGCATTTATGCTTTTATATTTGCAATATCTCTCTTATTTCCCTTGCTTCAATCTCATTGTAATTTTTCTAACTTCTTAAATTCAATGCCTAGCTTATCAATTTTCAACCTTTCTTTTTCTCTTCTTAAAATAAGCATCTAAGACTTCGTACTTTTTCTCTAAGTAGCACTATGGTTACAACTTCCAAGTTTTGAAATGTTATATTTTCCCTATTATTTAGTTATAAATATTTTCTTCTTTTCTTTATGATGTTTTCCTGTCTATGTGTTTTTAAATGTGCTTTTAAAAGTGCCAAATATATGAGTTTGGGTTTTTTAAATTGATTTCCAGCTTAGTTATATTGTGATTATACAGTGTGGTCCATATGATTCTGATATTTTGAACACTTTTAAAACATGTTTTATAGTTACTATTTGTAAATATTTTATGTACTTTAAAAGTATATGTTTTTCCAAATATTGGGTTCAAGAATCTCCTCTATAGGAGAAGTTGTTAATTCTGTCGTTCAGGTCCTTGGTTTCTTTCCTTTTTGGTTGCTTGATCTATAATATCTATGAAGATTAAATGGGTGTATATATGTATGCTAACTTGTATAATATTATTTATATATTATATATAATAAAAATTTATATAGTCTATATAAATATATAATCTACACACACACACACATCTCAGAAAACAGTTTGGCACATGGTTGCAATTTATAAGTAATCTATAATGTAGTAGTTAAAAAAAACTTTTTTTAATGTTTATTCATTTTTGAGAGAGAGACTTACAGAGTGGGAGTCGAAAGACAGAGAGAGAGGGAGACACAGAATCTGAAGCAGGCTCCACGCTCTGAGCTGTCAGCACAGAGACCAATAGTGGGCTCAAACTCACAAACTATGAGATCATGACCTGAGCCAAAGTCAGATGCTTAACCAACTGAGCCACCCAGGCACCCCTATAATGTAGTGGCTTCAAGATGTTCTCTGGAGTTAGAATGCTCAGAATCAAATCTGGGCTCTGCCTTATTAGCTGTATGATCCTGGTCAAGTTTACTTAAGGTATTTGTGCCTCTGTTTCTGAATTTGCAAAGTAGGAATAAAAATAGAGTTGTTGTGCAGATTGTGAGTTGGTACACGTAAAGCTCTTAGAACCATGGTGACATAAATCAGAACCTAGTGTAGTTGGAACAGATTTGCATGACTGGGACCTGGAAATACCACAGATACAACAGAAGGGGAAGGGAGTAAAGAATGATCCTAGGTTCTAGGGGAGAGAGTAGGGTCAGAAGTCTGGGGAGGGAAAGGTAAAGCAGGCAAAAGTAAGTGGCAGGCACTGCTAAGCTAGAGAAAGTGCAAGAGAGGTGAACATGAGAGCACTTTGTTTCGTCACATGTTTGGAGAGTGTAAACATAATAGCCACCAGAATTCGGGTCCTAAAACCCTAAGCCTCTGGCCTATATACTTCCATCCCACTGAAAAGCTACAAGGAAGGGGTTGTCTGGGTGGCTCAGTAGGTTAAGCATCTACTCTTGATTTCAGCTCAGGTCTTTGTTTCAGCTCAAGTCTTGATCTCAGTGTCGTGAGTTCAAGCCCCATGTTGTGTTTCATGCTGGGCATAAAGCCTACTTAAAAAAAACAAAAAACAAGCTACCAGGAAAGGGTACTATTCTGAAAACTACAACTGTTTATATTCAGAATGACTCCTGTCAGTTCTGCTTCCTGCTTTGTGAGATGAAGCTGAGAATTAAGGACAAGATTGCAGTGCCAGAGGAACTGGGATACCTGGTAGGAAACCAAGGCAAGAAGTTAGGCTTGAGTGTGCGATTGGGCAGGGGCAGGGCAGCACACAACCACCTGGCTACTAAAATCCTATACTAAATACTAGACGTGTTGCCTAACTATTCTGGACAGAGCCAGCCCATGCCTGACCCAAGGAACGAAACCAATTCAAATCAAATGTTTTTTCTGCATTAATATGAAAACGTGCACACACACACACACTCTCTCTCTCTCTCTCTCTCTCTCTAATTTCATTCCTGCCTGAAATCACACTAAATTTACAATAAAGTTTTTTTTTAAAGACATAAACCAACAAATATGCAGATATTAGGGGAGGAGACAACAGCAATAAAATTATGGAAGCTACAAAACATACTGATAAAACATAACTGACAAAACCAGCTAAAAAATCATGAAAATCCCAAGCTTCAGGAGTGGGGGTGGGAAGCTGAGAGCTGGCATAAATTACATGGCAGAATCTTCAAGATTCCCGGATGGATAGCACCAGATACATCTGGAACTGGGAGTAAAGGAAGACCATCAAACGAAGGATTAGGTGAGTCCCTGTATCCCTTCTCCTCTCCATATCACTGGAAAGTGGGAGGCATTTGAAAGTTTATTCTCTGTAAGGGGTAAAATAGAGGATCCCTGAATTGGAAGGAACTAGATTCACCAAAGATAGGGATTCTGCACCAAAACTAGAGAGATTAAGTGACTGTTACATCCTGAATAAGGAATACTGAGACACTCCTGCCACCAGACCCTTTTAATCCACTCTGATCTCAGAATCACTGGTAGCCAGATTTTTCCCTTCCAAGTTGGAGCCTCTTGTAGGGAGTCTGGCCAGTGCCAGAAGGAAAATTTAGATACTGACTGTGGTAGGCTGAATAAAACCCCCAAAGTGTCCATGTCCTAATCCCAGAGACTGTGACTATGTTACCTAGAAATGGAATTTACAGATGTCATTAAATTAAGGATTTTAAAAAGGGGAGAATATCCTGGATTCCCCAGGTAAATCCAACATAATCATAAAGGTCATAATAAGAGGGAGACAAGTATGTTCAGAGAAAGACGATATAAGGACAGAAACAGAAATCGGAGAGGAGAGAAACTGCTACCATTCTGGCTTTGAAGAAAGGGATCAATCAAGGAATGCAGGCAGCCTACAGAACCTGGAAAAGTCAAGGAAATAGATTCTCACTGAGACCTCCAGAAGGAACTTGGGCCTGCTGACATCTCGATTTTAGGACAGTGAAACTGACTTTGGGCGTGGACTTCCCAGACCTATATGATAATAAGTTGATAACAACTTTTGTTGTTTTGTGTTACTAAGTTTGGAGTTATTTGTCACCACAACAATAGGAAATAATATAGTGACATTTGCAATTCTTCAATAAATGGCTCACCTAGTTTACCCCACAGTGAAGTTCAGGGTCAATAAACACACAGTCAACTTCCAATCAGCTCTTCCCTTCATTCATAATCATGAGCAGCTAGGAAAGGGCCCTTACGTATCTGAGGAACATATCTTATGTGAAAGATACTTTAGTTTTAGTCTCTATCTAAATGAAGGCCAATTCAGAGGAAACCAGCTTGGAAAGAAGGAAACTTTAAAAAATACATATCATGCATTCCTCAGGAAGATGAGAAGTTTCTGTGTTCATGAATAAAGACAAGAATTATATTTTTAAAAGCATTCAGAGAATAACAACAACAACAAAACTCTTAGAAATTAAAAATAAGATAGCATAAATGAAAAACTCAGTAGAAGATTTGGAAAATAAAGACAGGAAACCACTCAGAGACTAGAGCAAAAAGAATAAGAGATTGTTTTAAGTGGATCAAAACCTAAACCAGTCAGTCTAAGAAGTCAACACCAAATAATAGAAATTTCTCGAAAAAAATAACAAGTTGGAAGACTGAAATAATTTCAATGCAAGAAAATTTCATGAAACTGAAGAACATGCAGATGGAAAGTGTATATCAGATAAAGTTTTAAAACCCCTGACTGAAAGAGGATATTCTATAAGTTTCCAGAGAAAAGAAGAACAGGTCACATAGAAAGTATAGGGAATCATTGGCTTTAAACTTCTAACAGCTAAATTAGAGAAAGAATGGAGCAATGCCTTTAAAAGGAAGGAAATAATGTTGAAGGAAATTATTTCCATGATACATGAGGTTTTCTATGAGTAAGTTTTCAAAATATCACCTTACTGGAGAATGCACTCCACCAAAATGAGAGAATTCTTCCTCCTTGAAGAGGAAGAACTAAGATTCAGGAAACAGGTGATAGAACACAGAAGAGAGGTGAGGGGAATTCCCAGAAAGAAGGAAAAGAGTGTTCCAGAATAACACCTGTTCACCAGGTGTAGAGCAACCAGTCCCCTGGAGCAGTATGACTTGAGAGACAGATACACATCAAGGGCAGTCAAGCTCTGAGGCAAACATACTATCCTTGAACTCTAGGACAGTATGCCTGAGTGAAATTTGTATCTATATTTGGTTTGATTTAACCATGTGCTGATGATGTTACTGCTCTCCCTTCTGTTGTCCACTCTTTGAATCAGCTGAGGACATTCACTTCACTCCACAGGAGTGCTCCTCTGCCAGCTCCTGAGAGCCGAGAGGCCATGGGAACAAGACCGTTCCAGTTATCTGGAGAGCCTTCGGCCAGCAGTTACACAGTTGCCCTTTTCTAACACAAATGGGTTTATGTTTGCTATTAATTTTTTTTCTTCAAAAAGAAAGAATATATTGTTTAAGAATAGATATCTTAAATAAAATGATACAGAAAAGAACAGCTTCCTTTCCAGGGAATGAGCTGTGTTCACCAAAGCAGATTCAAGGATCACCTTGGCTGTTCCTGGGTCTTTGACCATCAGTTCTGGATTTCATACAAAATGGTTTTTAGATGTCTTAGGGGATTTTAGCTCAAGGAAAGTCTCAAGTACAGTAGTGCAGGTACTTGCGTTAATATTGAGGTTTGGGGGCCTTTTCCACATTCTCCAAATTTGTAAGCAAGCATCTGTGCAACCCTGATCTTGGCCCCCATGTTTTTCTATATGTCCTGAGGTATTTGGACACACTTAGGAACTCTGATTCTGGTAGATTTCATAACTTGTCCTCTAGGCACTGAGGTTAATATATTTGAGTGATTCTAAAGATTTTTAGAGAAACTTATTTTTATTTACAGATGAACTTGGGAGCCTGAGATCTTTAGAGAACAACTCAATATGGCTTCTGGACTATCCCTCCTCCCTTTTATTTTCTGTGAGAGTCTAGTTCTCTGTTTCAAGAACCACTATATCTAATGTAGAGATACAACAGAAGATACTCAATGGAAATTGAAACTCCTTTAAGCTAGGAGTTGAGCATTGCCTCTTGGCCTTTTGGCTAAGATCAAGTGTAGGCTGGGAGCTGAGGTTTCCTCTGTAGACCAAGGACATAGACCCGTGCTAAATGAGTACCACTAAGTAATCTTGACCTCAGGGCATCCATATAAAGCTATTCCTGAAGGGCCTAGAGAAAAGAACCCTGGAAAATGAGAAAAATATGAAAGCTTCCATTCCAGGGAGCAGGATGAGGTACTCTAGCTGAGTCCTACATCTCTAGGGAATCCATAGGGTCCACCATGGTGGAAATCTCTAGAAGTGCAAGTGCTGACTGTCATGGAGGAGTCTTCCGTTAACTTCTCCAAACTGGAAAACGAGGTCCCTAGGAGCCTTTTGTGTTCTTGGATATGACAGGGCAAGTCTCACTGCTTTGCCCCTAAGTTCAAAGCCTACTCTTCACCAGTTTTGACAGAGGCAGCAGTAACCAGCCTAGGGGAAATGCAGGAAGATTGAAGAGAAACATTTGCAAGAATCCTGGAGGTAGTTCCTAGTACTTTGAGCGAGCTTCTATAGTACCATAAACCCCTAAGGATGAGTTCCTTTGTACCTGAAGATCTAAAAGGATAGCCAAGGGGAAAGACTATGGCCGACTCAAAGAGTTCAGGGACCCAGATTATAGCTTTTTTGGAGCTCAGTGGTCAGAAATAGTTTGATCCCTTACCTTAAAGAGCCATAGTAAAATCATTGAGTAAAAAGCATGTTTGGAGAGTATGACATTTATTTGATCTCAAAAATCACCTTTGAAATTACTTGTAAATTACAAAGAGGAAAACATACCTTTTAAATGGAGATATATGACATCACCTTCACTAAGTGACCCAGCTGAACATAACAGACATGTCAGGGCCTCTCACATTTCCCCTTGGTTCACCCGATAGGGCTTCTGAAGATAGTTCCAATACAGGCAGACAGCTTTCTGCATCTCTCTGACTGATATGTTCTCTGGATGTAGGGGCATACTTGTACAGGAAACAAGGAGGCCAGAAGTGCCTGGGAGTCAACACCTCAACAGTGACCTTCAGGTGGGTAAATTCCGTAACCTCTATGCTCTTTGATCAGACAGTTCTGAGGGGGTACTATTTGGTTTCTCAAAAAATCCCCAGCCTGACTGAGCCCAGCTACCCACAACATTAACTCACTTTTTGGCTTCTTTCCCTCCTTTGATTCACTTCCCAGTGCCAATTAAATGTAAATATTGCAGGATTTTAAAGTCATTGAAAGTAATGGGGAACTGCTCAAATCACACACAAGGTTTTGACAAATAAGGATCTAGCAGTTAAGGTTAAGGTAGAAAATGTTTGAAGAAAAGTAAAAGAATTGTAACAGGCTATATGTGTCAAAAGAATGATTGGAATCATTCTTAATCTTACAGATTAAGAGATGCCCTTAGGATTCCCTTCAATAGTTAGGCAAAATGATCCTATTTGTGAAGGTTCTACATATATCAAAAGCAAAATGAAAGAGTCTATATTGTGCTCTCTTAAAGCTTTCTTGACAAAAATTATAAAATTTAAATCCAAATAATGCTTGATTTGCTTTTGTTTCATCCTAAGATTTGGTGCAGACTTATAGGCCTACTCAAAATTCTGTGTTAGTGCTGGGGTGCAGGTCATGATCCCAAGGTCATAGGATCGAACCCCTACATCGGGCTCTACTGAGCCTGAAACCTGCTAAAGGTTCTCTTTCTCTCTCTCTCTCTCTGCCCCTCACCCCTAGTCATACTCTTTCTAAAATAAAAAATAAATTAAAAATTTTTTAAATTGTGTTAAACATTAAATTAAACCATGTGAAAATTATAAATAAAAGTAGGATTTAAACTTATATAAAATAAAATAAGTTTATTTTCTTAATTGGTTTCATTTCTTTTTTAAAAAAATTTAATGTGTATTTATTTTTGAGAAAGAGAGAGTATACGTGAACAGGGGAGGGGTTGGGGGCGGGGCACAGAATCTGAAGCAGGCTCCAGGCTCTGAGCTGTAACACAGAGTCCAACATGGGGCTCAAACCCACAAACCATGAAATCATGACCTGAGGTGAAGTTGGACACTTAACCAACTGAGCCACACAGGTGTCCCTATAACGTAGTGGTTTAAAGATATACTCTGTTTTCTTTGAAGAACTTATATCTCCAAAATCATGGTTTGATCATTCTTAAATATATTAGGGGGACCTGGATAGATAGGACTAGCCAGCATTATATTGTCATGGGAGGGAAAAAAAGTTTTCTAATGCATATTGTGTCACAGTTGCATCTGAAAATAGGAACTAGGAACATTATGAAGGGTCTGCAATATGCTGTCCCCAGAGCCACCAGTTCCTGGTTCCTTCAAGTCACTATCTTATACCTTAGTCTGAAAGCCATCAGTGAAGTAAATGAAATAGTGAGGCAGAGTGACTCGGTTTTATGGATGTGGAAGGATCCTTTAAAATACTGTGGCACAACAATTTGTAATGAAGAGGAAAATGCTTGAAGTACAAAGAAGATAATCTGCTTTTTCAGCATAGCACATTGCTTATAAACTTGAGCCCTTAAGCCCGGATGCCTGGGTGTTCAAATTCTGGCTCTGTCTCTAATTGACCATGTAACCTTGGTCTTAATTCCTTCTGCTTTACTTGTCTCACTCTTGAGGTTGTAGAGATTAAATAAGTTAAACCCCTAACGTGCTTAACGCATATAGAAGCAGTCCAAAATTGTCACTATTGTTGCTGCTCCTGTTTTTCCAGGTCACAAAACCAGTTTCAGGATGTTCTACAATGCATTCATTCAACAAACATTCATTAAGCACATACTTTGTTCCAAATCCTGTTCTGAGTGCTGAGGATACATCAACAAACAAAACCAACAAAAACATGCCCTAATGGAGCTTACATTTTAAAAGAGACTGACTACAAACCTGATAAATAAGATTTTATAGTGAATTGGAAGATAAGTGCTATGGACGAAAGGAAAAGTAGGAGGGAATCCCACATGTTGGGGAAAAGAGAGGTGGAGCAGGTGTAGATATTAAATTGTAGTCAGGGTAGATCTCATTGAGAGGGTGACATACATTTATTTATTTACTTATTTATATTTTAAGTAGGCTCCACACCTAACATGGGGCTTGAATTCATGACCCTGAGACCAAGAATGACATGCTGTACCAACTGAGCCATCCAGGCACCCCGAGAGGGTGATATTTAAATTAAAACCTGGTGGAGATGAAGAAAGGAGCTATGAGGACACCGGAGGGGAAGCATTGAGGCAGAGGAAGAGTTAGTGCAAGAGCTTTCTGTTGCAGGTGTGGCTAGTATGGCTGAGGAGCAGCAAAGAACCTGGTCAGAACAGAGCAAGCAAAGCAGAGGAAAGTGGAGATGGGAGAAAAGAGGTAACAGGAGGTGAAATCCTTAAGGAGCTTTGAAAGCCATAGAAGGGTTTATGGATTTTATCCCGCAGGAAATGGGGAGCCATTGCAAGGCTTTGAGAAGAGGAGAGACCTAATGGAATTTATATTTTTAAAGGTCACTCAAGCTGTGTTAAGAACAGACTGGAGGGAGGCTAGACTAGAAGCAGGGGAACTATTTAGGAGGCTCTTACAGTTCCCAATGATGGCTTAGCCCAGGGAAATGTCAGGAGAGGTGGTGAGAAGTGGCGGGATTTTAGATTACAGTAAAACCTTGGATTGTGAGTAATTTGTTCTGTGAGTGCTCCACAAGATGAGCAAACATTTCTAATAAATTTTAACTTGATAAATGAGTGGTATCTTGCAATATGAGTAGTACATGACACAGAACATCATATGATCATGAATGAGCCAATGATTCTTCTCTCTCTCTTGCTGCGGGATTGTGGGTAATCATCTCCCATGCTTGGATGCTTGGTCTTGGGCTGCAGTGTTTGGCAGAAATAAGTGATTTTTTGCAATGTTGGAAGGTGCCCACTACTGGTACTAGTGGTTTTGGTTTTGTGTGTGTGTGTGTGTATGAGTAGTTTTGTTTGTTTGTTTTTGGTCACTTCAAAATACCTATGGATAGTCCTTTGCTTTGCTTTTCCATTCAAGAGTAAGCTTAGGAAGGGTTTGCTTCATTCTAGGTCAGGCTGCCTGCAGATAGACCCTTTCCTCTGCTGCCTCATTGCTAGTTATATTAAATACAGTACATGAGAAGAGTTTATTAATACTGTACTGTAGTCAACATCTGTGTGAATGTATACAATGGCTCTGTGCAGAAAAAGGTAGAAAAGAAAGGAGGTAAAAAGATGCAGTTAAGAAGGAAATTATTGAGAAGTGTGAGTGGCCATGTGAGAAGTATTGAGGCTATGCAAGTGGCCGAAATTGCAAGATTTTATAAGAAGTCTACCTCTTGCATCTTGTCTACAGAGGAGGGGGAGAAAAAGGCAGAGGAATCTCTCACTTCAGATGAAATTAGGGAGATGTGCAAAATGTGGAAAACAGTGCAAAAGTTTGGAGAAAGGCATCACCTGAATAAGGCTGTAGCAGTGCAAACAATGAGTCTGTTTAATGACAGTGCAATGTCACATTTCGTCGAAATCCTCAAAAGGAGGCAAAAATCAAGTGTCATTGGATAGGTCCCCGTTAAAGTTGCATGAAAAGGGAAAGATTCCATTGAGCCAATAGATAGCAGTGAGTGAAAAGTGATCCTACACAATAACCCTCCTCTCTCTTGTCTCCCTCACACCAGCTGAAAGTTTTCAAAGGTAAGTGCAGATTAATTTGTTTATTTTTCTTTATATTTTGCATTTTCTTTAGTATTTATTATATTAAAGTATTGTATCATTTTTATAGGAATATTTTTGGGTTGTGGAATAAAATCATCCGAGTTTCCATTATTTCATATGGAGAAATTTGCTTTGATAGATAAATGCTTTGGATTACAAGCATGTTTCTGGAATGAATTATGCTCACAAACCCAGGTTGTACTGTCTACTTTGAACAAGCTAACAGACTGAATATGAAATGAGAGGAGCTAAGGATGAATCCAACATTTCTGACCTGGCTTAGGAGACTGTAGGTGCCATTAACTAAAAGAAGGAGGTGAATAAAATGACTTTTGGAGGATGAGCAAGATCTGTTCAGTTTTATAATTTTTAGTTTTGTTTCTCTATAGGTGAGATATTTTCCTCTTTCTGGCTTTGAAGATTTTCTCTGTAGATTTGGTCTTCTGTAGTTTGAATATGATATGCTTAGGTATGAAGTTTTGGTTTTGCTTTTTGGCATTTATTCTAGCATTTGTTCTCTAAGCCATTCAGATTTTTAATTTAGTACTGTCTGTCACTAAATTTCTAACGTTCTTAGTTTATATTACTTTAAGTATTTATTTTAGTCCATTTCTTTTGTTGTTCTTCTGGCCCTCCAATTTTGTTACATTTTTTAAAATGATCCCATTGTTCTGGAATATTCTCTGTGTGTAAGTGTATGATTTGTTTTTGTTTGTTTTGTTTTCATTCTTTTTTTCTCTTTGCATTTCAGTTTTTGAAGTTTCTATTGGCTGATCTTTAAGCTCACTGATTCTCTCCTTAGCTGTGTCCAGTCTAATGAAGCATCAGAAGCATCTTTATTTCTATTACAGTGTTTTTGATTTCTAGTTTTTTCCTTTGATGATGATGATGATGGTTATTATTATTCTTTTTTTAGAATTTTCATCTCCCTGCTTGCATTACTTCTCTTATGGGTTCAGGAAGAGTTGTTGATTTCCAGTTTGTCCAGTGTTTCTTATTGTAAGGATGGTAGCAAAGACTTCAAAGCTCTTAACATGTTGGAGCTAAAAATGAAAGTCTTAGAAATTCATATTTGGGCATATTGATACTGAGATGTCTATTGGGTTGTTGTTACTCACAGTATGGTTCATGGACTTGCATCACTAATATCACCAGAGAGCCAGCACAGAAATGCAGAATATTGAGTTCTACCCCAGATGTACGGAATTAAAACTTGCATTTTGAAAGATCTTCAGATTTTTCTGGGGATTCATCAGCATGTTTGAGAAGTGCTGTATCAAACAACCAAATGGAGATGTTGAGTAGACTACTGTATATACTGGAATTAGGCAGAGAGGTCCAGGTTGGAGACATAAATTTCTGAATTTTTGTCATGTTGATAATATTTTTAAAATTTTTTCTTAATGTTTATTTATTTTTGAAAGAGAAACAGAGCATGAGTGGGGGAGAGGCAGAGAGAGGAAGACACAGAATTGGAAGCAGGCTTCAGGCTTTGAACTGTCAGCACAGAACCCCATTCAGGGCTTGAACTCACCAACCATGAGACTGTGACCTGAGATGAAGTTGAACGCTCAACCAACTGAGCCACCTAGGCACCCCTATAATATTTTAATAGTAGCCATGTCATGGACTTTTATCTAAGGGAGATTAGTCTCAGTGCACTCCAAACAAACCACAGAAATTTACCTGTAATTAAATAATTTGTGTTTATTACTTGTTGCATGGAATAACCATGGAATACCTCAGAAAGAAGGTGTTACAAAGGACTTATAGGATTGGTGCTGTGTTAGATGATTTAAGGGATGTTTAAAGAAATAGGGCTTCAGGGGCACCTGAGTGGCTCAGTCAATTGAGCATCCAACTTTTGATTTCAGCTCAGGTCATGATCTAACAACTGAGATCAAGCCCTACACCCAGCTGTTAGCTGAGTGTGGAGCCTGCTTAGGACTCTCTCTCCCCTTATCTCTCTCCTGCTCCTCTCTCTCCCATAATAAATAAATGAGCATTAAAAAAAAAAAAAAAAAGGAAGCAGGGCACCTGAGTGGCTCAATAGTTAAGCATCTGACTTCAGCTCAGGTCATGATTTCATGGTTCATGAGTTCGAGTCCTATATTGGGTGAGCTTGAGCCCCACTTCGGATGAACAAGAGCCCTGCTTCAGATGAGCCTCGCTTCTCTCTCTCTCCCTCTCTTTCTCTTTCTCTGTCCCTCATGGGATTCTCTCTCTCCCCCTCTCTCTGACCCTCTCTCACTTGTGCCCTCTCACTCTCTCAAAAAAAAAAAAGAAAGAAAGAAAGAAAAGAAGGAAGAAAGAAAGAGAGAAAAAGAAAAGAACCAGGGCTTTGCTCTAGACTGGATGCAGTAGGGGTGAGTCTATGATTCAATATCTTAATAAAGCAGTCAGTTATAGCCAGGAGAAGAGAATGCTTGGTTATTTTAAAGGTTTGGACAATGTTTGTGTTCTTCATATGTGTTCAGTTATTATTTTGGAATGGATCTGTTTTTGTCTTGATCCATCGTGGTCAGAGTAGTGTTGTCTGATGTGCTTTTCTTTTTATTCTTTGTTCTCAACATCTCCCCAATATTTCCTTCTATGCCTTATTTTGTGGGCATCTAGTCCCTCATGGAGTCTACCCCATACTCTGAAAGCTTGCCGTTTACATAGTTTTAACCTGAGAAGGACACAGGGCTCTAGCCTAAGTGTACCTATCTGACCAGCTACCAGTTGCCCTACCTTTTTAAAGTCTTCTAATCTAGTTGATAGTTGCCCTGAGTTGCCCAGAGTACCAGGCGGGGAGGTTAGTAGTAAGAACATCCATTAGGCTTTAAGGTCTTGGTTTAACTTTGACAAAAACACCTACTTGCTTTGGTAGGTTCCTTACTAGAACCAAGTTCTAGTTCCTCAATTACAAAGAGTTTAACAAACTTTCCTCTCAGGATTTGCTGACACAATTAAAGTTACTGTTTAGAAAGTGACTGAAGATCCGACTTTCAACAAATGGTGGTTATTGGTAGAAGAAACAGAAAAAATGGAAATGGATGTAAAAGTTGCTAACATCTATCCCACTGTCTTTAAATGCCCCATCCTGCTCCCACATCATTTAGATCCCATTGGTCTACCTTGTTGGAAGATACAATTAGAGTTTTATATTCTGAACAAAACTTAGCATTTATTGATAATGTTGAAGTATATATGCTTAAACTACTGAAGCCAATTCATAAGGTCACATGGAAGAAACATTTGACTTGGAATCCAGTGATTTCTATTTGAACCTTGGCACCTTAACTTGGAAATGTAAATCCTGTGGCAAATTACAAGGCCATCTGAACTTTAGATACCTCATGTATTAAACAGGTATAAGGGTTGGGGTGAGGGAGAATGTTTTGAAGATAACATTTCAAAGAATAATTTCTTAAAGGTATTTTATATATTATAAAGCTTTTTACAAGCATAAGGTGCTATTATTGTTAGGTCCTTACGCATATTTTCATGTACTGTATTTATTCTTAGACTTAGTTTTAGCTGTGGAATAGAAAAACCAGGAAGGAATCCAAATTTTCCTCCTAGATGTTTGAGTTTATACATTTGGGCCAAATTCAATAAAGCTTAGCTAAGTAAGTTGCCTTAGGTTCTTGGGCTACAAACCAAGAATATTGTCAAATAATGGTTTCCAACTTCAAATACTGCTGTACTAAAAGATGGATTTATCAAGGACAATGCTGGAAGGAAAGGACAGAAATTTTCATCTTGCCAAGCCATAGAATATAATATTATCTAAGAAAAAGTGCTTCCTTCCAACCTCTTCCGTACCCAACCACCACCACTACCACAAAAAAAAAACAAAAACAAAAACAAAAAAAACCCAAAACCAAGCCAGTTTCCCTATTCATTTGTTGAGGAAAAAAAAAACAAATGAATATTTACCAACACCATTTTCATTGTCTGGGGAGAGGATGCTTATCTTTCTTTGCCAGGCTGGATGGTAGGTCCTCACAGGACCACCAAGCTTTGATTATTATTACCCTCATGTCACAGATAAGGGAACTTGGGTTCAGAATGATTATGTAACTTGTTCCAAATCACACAGCTAATAAATGGTGGAATTGGGAACTGGAGATAGATCTATTTGATTTGAATACACTAGACTTTTCACTTCTTGGGGTACTTACTGAGAAAACAAAATGTCAGCGGAATGCATCTTCTACTATCCACATTCCAGAGTAAAATTAATGTTTCTGGGAGGATGAGGAAAGAAGTCACAGAATTTCAGGATAAAGGGACATTAGAAAGCCCATTTAAGGAATCTCGGCCCTTCTACCTAATGGGTAGATTCTTCCACAGCTACTGGTCTAGACCACAGGGAAGGTCCTAAGGTTCTTCCATATACAGAGCTAAGTATGTGAGCCTGTAGCTTCCAACTACAGCCTATGGATCTCCTCCTTAAACCAGAAAGCCCATCTCAAACTCCTCTCTCTCATAAGACCCACATATCTGATCTGGGTCTTCTCTTCAACCCTTTCACCGGTTTCCCAAAGGGTGCCACTTGTGAATCCCCTCCTCTTGATTTTCCTATGGGCAGTTTCTCCACACACCAAGGTCCCACCAGGCCCAGCTTTTCTGAATCCCTTCCAGTGTTTTCTAGTGACCTTAAAACTACCAAAGAAGTCGACTATTTACCCAACTTCCTTTAAATGTTTGTTTACTTATTTTTGAGAGAGAAAGAGGGAGAGCATGAGTGGGGGAGGGGTAGAGAGAGAGGGAGACACAGAATCCGAAGCAGGCCTCAGGCTCAGAACTATCAGCACAGGGCCTGACGTGGGGCTCAAACTCACAAATCGTGAGATCATGACCTGAGCTGAAGTTGGACACTTAACTGACAAAGCCACCCGGGCACCCCATAGCCTTGTTATTTTTTAACGCAAGAAAGAAAAAATGCAAATACTTTGATTTTTTAAAAATTAAGTAATATAGAAATACATTCTCTTTGTAAGAAATTCCTTAACTATAATAATCCTACCTCTTCTCAGTGCTGTATTTGTGTTTGATATGTATCCTATTTTTTTTTGTCACTTCCTTAAGTCTGTATAGACATCAGTCTGCACACGCAGGAAAAATATACTTTGATCTTGTGTGTTTTAAAGAAACAAATGAATTACATTCATAATAAAAACAATGGTGCACTTAAAATGAAAGAGGTAGACTTGTAGGCAGTGATACATAAAGGTGTCTAAGACATGTAGTTGAGAAATAAAAACAGGCTGCAAAATAATACATGCTGTATGATTAAACTGCCTTAATGTTCCCAAGTGTGGGTTTCTAAACCTAAGTCAGCATACCATTCTAATTGTTGAAAGGCATTGCGGCTTTCTAAGTGGAAAGTCTCAAACAAGGTCTAATAGAGATATCCCAATATATGAAACACAAATCAATAGCAAAGACTCCTGTTCCTTTCCTTACTTACTGTAACTATGACAAAGACACTCTATTTATTCCAAAAAATGTTGGCATTTATTCCTTGACATTTCTAGAAGATATACAGAGTAAAAAGAAGTAATCTATAGGATTTATAATCTATTGGGAGTTGAGAAAATACATGAACATTTAAGTAACAGTACAAAACTGTGTGGTTAACTGCCAGGCCTGGACACGGTAGCTGGTGAATTCAGAAAGAGAGAGGTGTCTATAGGCCAAAACAATCATGGCCGTCTTCACTGAGGAGGTAAAATTTCAGGAGGCTTGAAAAATGGGAAAAATTGAGTAGGACAAGGAAGGGAGAAGGGGAGGGAGAAAATATCAGGCTAGGGAATGGGTGTACATATGATCAGATGAATTCAGAAAGGCAACTCTAACAACGGGGAGAAAGGAGGTAAAAAACATTTGTTACAGGCTGACTGTATACCAGGCTTCTTATGTGTCCCCAAGCTCCTTTACAGTGTGTGCTATTTTGTCTAATTTTCACAACTTCCTAATTGGGAAATTAATTATTATTATCATTTTATAAATGAAGACGTTGAGCTCCACAATTACACACAGGTTACACAGCAGGTGAACAGAGGAGTTGGGCAAGATGCAAACTCAGAGCTGCCCGATTGTGGTGTTCAGGTATTCCTCCACACCCCGCGCTGTGTCCCCAATCAGTCAACTTCCCAGAGGGAAGAGATACTGCAGTGAATTATGTAGACAAACTTGAAATATCAGATTGAGAGCTAGATTATGGACAGTCTTAGATCTCAATAAATTTGAGAATAATATATAATGTTAAGTGACAAGGAATTTAAGTTAGCATCTAGAGGAATAAATTATTAAAATTAACGTGTAATGAAGAATCTGGGAATGGTACATAGGATGGACAGGAACAGTGAGAAAGTGGATCTGGAGAATAAACTGTAGACAATTCCTATAATTTGGGAACAGATAATAATTGTCCCTGGATGATGGATGACTTGGGTGCCCTATGTACCAGTAATTCAAGCAAGCTCTAATACTGGCCAAGAATCAGCATTCTCTGTTTGTGCAACATTTCACCCAGCCTGACTAATGAAAACTAAATGCATTTGGAATCAAAATGACGTATGTGTAGATGAAACACATGATGGGCTCTTATGCAACCCTGATTTATGTAAATGGATACAAATAAAGGAAGAAAGCCTGGATTATAAAAGAAAGGCAGGCATCACTCACTTAGCCTCTCCAGGCTTAGGGTTTGAAAATGAAGGCCCTTTTACCATTAATGCTTCTGGTTTTTGTTAGTTCTCCAGGTTGGGCAAAAGATAGGCACTACAGCATTGGCATCAAAGAAACCACTTGGAACTATGCTCCTACTGGTAAAAATATGCTCAATGGGAAGACTTTTTTGGAAGATCAGTAAGTAATACCTTTCGTTGTTTGCTTGTTTGTTTGCTGTCTTTTGGTTTTTTTCTCGTTTATTTATTTAGCTTCTATTGTCATAGAAGACAGATATTGATAGAAATCAGAACTTATTCCATAATATTTTTTTAACATTTACTTATTGCTGAGAGACAGAGAGAGACAGAGCATGAGCAGAGGAAGGGCACAGAGAGAGGGGGAGATACTAATCTGAAGCCAGCTTCAGGCTCTGAGTTGTCAGCACAGAGCCCACTGCGGGACTTGAACTCACAGATCTTGAGATCTTGACCTGTACTGAAGTCTGATGCTTAACCACCTGAGCCACCCAGGCGCCCCAGATTCTTCCTTTTAGAATTGTCGCCACTCTTACCATCATGGAATGTTACTTTAGGGATTATCTCTAATTCTGTGTTTATCATCAACTTTGTGTGGTGCTCAAGATATAAAACAACACATTTTCTTCTGATATGGAGGGTGTGGTGGAGATTGTAAAAATTGCAGCCATCTTCTTGATTTCTTTTTTCAAATATTCAGGAGGAAGAAATCTAGGGGTTATGGATGGGGTTCTGATTTACCGTATTTGTTGGCGAAATGACCCTAAGTCTACCAACAAATCCACAAATCCATTTAAATGTGTAAACAATTCTAAGTCATAAGACTTGATCTAATGCTCAAGATCTAAAGTAACCTTCAAGTGGGGTTAGAAACCTTTTTGTGGCTTTTAGTACAAAGAATTTGATAAGTCTTGCAAACCAAAATGCCATGTGTATTTGTATTTGATCGCTTTAGCACATATGCCAATGTTCTCTTTGCTTACAACATCTTTTGTTTTTTAACTCCTTTCACATTTTCTCTAGTGTCTTGAATTTTGTCTATCAAAATCAGACTGCAAAGCTTCTTACTTCTAGTTTCAGTGGATTCAACATTTTTTCTTTCCTGTCAAAATGTGTTAAAGTTCTCACTTTTAGTTTCTTTGTTTATTTTTTTACAGAGAGTTTCAGTCCTATGCATATCTACAAGGAGGCCCAAACAGGATAGGATCTGTTTATAAAAAGGCTTTGTATTTTCAGTATACTAATGACACATTTCAAACGATCATAGAAAAACCATCCTGGCTGGGATTTTTAGGTCCAATAATTAAGGCAGAGACTGGAGACTTCATTTATGTACATGTAAAAAATTTTGCTTCAAGAATCTATAGTTTCCATCCTCACGGACTCAGTTACACTAAAGAAAATGAAGGTAAGTGTGTCCTCTTACCTTATATTTCTGAGTTGTTGTTTATGGGAAGTATGAGCCCATTACTGCAGGGAAAGCAGGGGAATTATCAAATAGTAGTAGTTTGGGATAAATGCAGGCTTTTACTTTTGATGTTTAAAAAAATTTTTTTTAATGTTTATTCATTTTTTGAGAGTGAAAGAGACAGAGCAAAAGTGGGGGAGGGACAGGGGAAAAAGGAGACATAGAATCTGAAGCAGGGTTCAGGCTCTGAACTGTCAGCACAGAGCCCAACATAGGGCTTGAACTCATGAATTGTGAGATCATGACCTGAGCTGAAGTCAGATGCTTAACTGACTAAGCCAACCAGATGCCCCTGATTACCTTTAATGTTTATATCCAAGACAGTCCTTTTTCATTTTCTCATCTTGACTAAGTGACTATTCTTGTGCAATTCCTGGGAAAGGAAACATACTTTTCACTAATAATTTTAATAATAATGACAATAATAATACAAACTAACTCTATTCATGGCTTAATGGAGAAAACATGGGTCTCATTCAAATTTTTTGGTAGGAGACACTTATGAACAAATGTTAGCTTGGCAAAAATAATATTCTGCCCCCACCTCATTTCATTTCCTAATGGATGAGGATTAGCCTCTTGAAAACATCAGCGTCAAGAACAATCATTATTTTCCCGGCAGTATCTTGTCTCGTAAACATCTATACTCACAGTTGCCTAATGGTGTTGGAAAAAGGAAGGGAAGAAAAAGCCAACAAAGAAGGTTTTGTGTTCAGCGTGGAGAAAGGAGGTCCTGAAAATAAATGTGTGAGAAGTTGTCCATGCTTCCAAATCTTCTATTGAATGGAGGGATTTTATTCATAGTTATGAAGGCTCCAGCCTCAAGAGATAAAGATCAGAGGCAAAATTCTAGGAAAAGGAGAAAGAAAGAAGAGAAAGTCCCCAGATTCAGAACTGGGGTATAGCTCAGGGTAAGGTAAGCTATGCAGAGGGCCACTTTTGCACTCCAGTGGAGGACACATGGATGCCTCTTGATGCCTGGGGTCCCAAGTCTGATTTGCAGTGAAGAAAATAGGGAAGGCAACTCAGGAGCCCAGACTTCTGTATCTAAGGTCTACGGATATAGTAGATGCACAGTAAATATTTTTGGAATTCATCAGTAATGGTGATAATGGTGTGCAGTTATGCTGCCCGCCTCATTCTAGTTTCGTCTAGAAACTGGGCACACTGGGCATTCAGGTGGAAGCCAGCTAAGGAAGAAGAGACAGGAAGCAGGAAAGAAGAAGGGAGAAATGCACATTTGATTCTGAAAATATAAAATAACATACATTTATGGCTTCATAGAGAAGCATGAGTCACATTCAAAATAGTGCTGCCGATGGTTACTGTGACCGCAGTGCCGATTATGTTTCCTAGGTGCTCTCTATCCTGATAATACTACGGGCCTGCAAAAGGCAGATGATCACCTGGAGCCAGGGGCACAATACACTTACAAGTGGTATGTAGAAGAGAAACAAGGACCTGGCCCCAATGACAGTAACTGTGTGACACGGATTTACCACTCCCACGTAGACACTCCGAAAGATGTGGCTTCCGGTCTTATTGGACCAATTCTGACTTGCAAAAGAGGTAACATATTTTTAAAGATCTCATTGTAGCAATAGAACCAGAATAAGCGGGCTCTCCCTTGCTCTTCTAGTGGAATTTTTCTATCAAATGAGCTCTCTTTTCCTGCCTTGACCTTGATTCTCCAGTGGAGAAAGTAAAGCTGCCCTCTCAGACTCTGAGCACGAGATGGCGATGGTGAGTCCAATGCCTTAGTTCAAGACCAGTGATGCAAGATGGTCACTAGATGGTAGTCAAACCCAGTAAACCTCACTGAAGCCATCTCTACACAAAATGATGGAGCCCTTTCTTCTACAGAGATATGTTGAATCAGCAGAGTGGAATAAAGTAGGAAGATGAGAAGCTGTCTGTCTGTTCCTTGCATGCTTTGCTCCTTACGGTTCTGTCTGTAGATATGCAAGATTTTATTTTTATATTTTAAGTTGAATCAATTAGAATCACCAGTTTATTTCACAGCAAAAATAATTTTTGCGAAGAGCAAGTTTTGTTGTTCTTTATGTTTCAGGCACATTGGATGGAGACACTGAAAAAAATATCGACAGGTCTTATGTTTTGATGTTATCTATAACTGATGAAAACAGTAGCTGGTATATCGATGAAAATATTAAGACGTGTATTGAATCTGGCAAAGTAAATATGAGTGACTCTGGCTTCCAGGAGAGCAATCAGATGCACTGTAAGATTAAAGAAAACTTTCTTATTCATAATATCCTGTAATTCTAATTTCTGCAATTCTATTTAGTGATTTCCTTTTGTTCAAGTTTATGTGGTTGTGTCTACATTTTCCAGTTTTTCGCCCAGGGCACACTGGTTGATATGCAAGTCATCTAGTAAGTCTTGCTAGTTTGTAAAGTGTCATAGTACATAAAGCTAGGTAGATGCATATGTTTTCTAAAGTCTGATATTGATCAAAAGTGGATGGGCAGTACATAGGAAGGATGTAATTTTTTTTGAAGGATGTAATTTTAAGGTAATAAGCTATTATGGAAGAACAGAAACATAACTGACACATTTCACAAAAATGTGTTTCTACATAGGATTTTTCAGAAAAGATGCTCTCCTCATCTCAGTCACCTCTATCTGTCCTTGTTCTCTTCCTTATGGGACTTAGCTTCTTTCTATTCTTTTCTCTCGGCTCTGCTCCCTGCCTTCCAGCTTAACTTTCCTTCTCTTTCCTCTAACTCTCTGTGCTCCTAACACTTCTGATTATATAGAATATTGATAGCCTTTTCATGTGTGAAACAAAAGTCAAATCCTGTGGTAGATTATGCATGAGAAGAATGTTGACACGGTGAGGTTTGTATAATGAGGAAATGCGCAGAATGTATAGCATGTGGTTCTGATCTACCATGTATGATAGATCAAGGCACGTTTGTTTTCTTGGCTTAGTTGGTAGAGCATGCAACCCTTGATATCAGGGTCGTGAGTTTGAGCTCTGAGTTGGGGGTAGAGTTTACTTAAAAGATAAAGTAAAATAAAATATACGTTCATTTTCAGCAATAAACGGATACATGTATGGAAATCTGCCCAATCTCACCATGTGCGTAGAGGACAGGGTCAAGTGGTATATTGTTGGCATGGGTGGTGTGCTGGACATACACCCTCTCTATCTGCATGGACAAACTCTGATATCTCGGAATCACAGGAAGGACACCATCACCGTCTTCCCGGCCTCACTAGAAGATGCCTTCATGGTGGCCAAGGGCCCTGGAGTGTGGAAGCTGGGATGCCAGATATATGGTAGGAATTTATTACCTTTATGTAATGCAGGCTCAGAGAACTTTCAAGGCTACAACCCATCACAAATGCCTTATCTTCCAAATAGAGAAACTTATTTCTAGGGAGGTGATGGTATTGTGTTTGGAAAGTAGGTGAAGAGATTAGAACTAGAACCCAGGTTTCTGACACTTAACTCCATAAAAACGGACCTTTTTAGATATATTAGGTTGTTTTGTTTTGTTTTGTTTTTAAAAACCTTTTTTAAATTGTTTCTTAATTTTTTAATTATTTCTTTTTGAGAGAGACACAGAGACAGAGTGGGAGTGGGAGAGGAGCAGAGAGAGAGGGAGACACAGAATCCAAAGCAAGTTTCAGGCTCTAGGCTCTCAGCACAGAGCCCAATATGGGGCCTGAACTCACAAACTATGAGATCATGTCCTGAGCCAGTAGGACGTTTAACAGACTGAGCCACTGAGGTGCCCCCCAAAACCTTTATATTTATTAGGTGGTGAGCCTTACAAAAAGCCTGAATGTCAAAGCACATATTACTGTTTGTCTGTTTGTTTGTTTTTTAGTTGAGAAAATAAGTTTCAAGAGGTTAAAACACTTGTGCAAAACCCTATAAGAAGAATTGCCAGGAATTATGTAGGATCAAATTATTCTAGTCCAGAGCTCAGGAAACCTATGTATTTTCATTTATTTGCCTCTTCATTCACAGTCTCCATTGAATAACATGATGGCCAGTTATGAAGTTATTAATCTTTTCCAGTCTTAAATAGGACCAAATGCTACATACAATCTTGCAAATGTTTTGTTTTACCTTTCGATCAAAAAACGTGATTGTTATTAGAATTGAAGAATTTCACTTTTCATTTTTTGTACAAAAATGGGGTTTACTTTTCTGATCAAAACTCATCTTTTCTAAGTCCCATCCTTTGATTAGCATCATGCTTCAGTTAATTACTTAAAGAAGTACACAGCAAGTATTTATCAGGATTTCCTATGTGTTGTGGCCGTCCTAGGGTTATGGGAAAAGGGTTATGTAGTTCCTATAACTCAAGGATTAAATTTAATGATTAGAAGTTTCTCACTTAGAAAGGAATTCCATTTTCAGGTGAAAATGTACATTCAGCTCCAGTCTTCCTAGTTATTTACTTTACAGAGGGTGTCTTCAAGTCAGGTCTGGCCCTCAACTCTGCTGAAAGAATACGGTTGGCCCTAAGCACAATTGAAGAAATGCCTGAGAGTTCCTTGGCTGATTTGATTGACTCCATAGCTTTCTCATGTGTTTAATCAGTCTCTTTCTGTGTCCTAGAGTTGTATGTGGTTTGAAAATTTTACTTCCACTCTTTTAAAAATGTTTACTTAAAATCTGCTTAAAATTCTACTTTATGTTATTAGTGATTACAAGGATACATGGATAGACTTTTGTTGGAAAGAAAGGAAGGACAGAAAGGGGAACGAAAGAGGTGGGGGGAGGAATAGATGGGGGAACAGCAGGCAGAAAGAGTGAAAGTCTAATGTGATGTATGGGGGCCACCTCGTAACATCTCAAGAGGGCTGAGAGTTAAGACAGCCAGCTGGTAAACTCTTGGTAACTTCAGACTGCCCACAGTGGGAGTGTTTAGACCACAACAATTAGCAAATAAATCAAATGTTGTGGTTTTTGTCTTTAGAGAATTTAAGGACACACTGTTAGTCCAACCCTTCCATCACCATCCTTATCCCTTCCTAGATAGTACACCCTGGGTACGAATACTTGGACCTGTTTTTATGCATTTTCACGTAATATATGAACATGTAGAAACAAAAATACACAGCTATATTTTGTGTTTTGTTTGATATAAGTAGATCACACTGCATATAATTTTCTACTATATTGTATTCTTTTTTCATCCACCAATATGTCTTGAAATCTTTTCTATGACATTCCCCATACATCTAACTTATTCTTATAAATTTTTGTGTACTTTTCCACACTGGGGATGTATCCTGAGTTATTTAACCATGCCTCTTGATTGGACTTTGTTTGAATTGCTTCCACTTTTTTGGCTTATTACCAATGACATAGTTTATACATTTTATTTGTATCTTTTTATGTATATGCAAATATTCTTCTTGGTTGACTACCAAGAAGTGAAATTATATACTGCAGGGTGTTTAATTACAACAAATTCTGCCAGAATGCCTTCCAAAAAGTCTACTCAAAAAGTCTAATTTACACTCCCACCGACAGTGCTCTGAAATCAAAGCACAGGACTGATGCCCTCATGGAAAGTTTCCTGCCTTCATTTTCTTCCTGCCTGCCAACTAGTTAACCTAAGAAATCAAGTAATTCATTCGTGACTAATGGTAGTAATTTTATACCCACGAGGAAAGATGTTTTTGGCCAAAACAACTCTCAATTCTTCCTGGTACACAGGCACCATCTTCTAGAGACTGGTCCAATGGAGATTATTATTCTCCGGTAATATATGTTCCTCTAACATCCATCTTTGTATCCTGCTTTTTGTACTTGCTTCTTACACTTTAGGTTTTTACACAGAGTCCATAAGTAAAATACCTTGAATTTCTCAAAAAACGAGACATTGCAATATTGTTGACTAAGATACAAAATATTTAGGAATAAGAAAAATATTTTAATAACATTCTCTACTTGGGTTTACTATTTTTCAGATAGTATGCAGGCCTTTTTCAATGTAACGAATTGCCACAAACCTTCAACAAAACTTACTAGGACACGTGTTATACATTACTATATTGCTGCTGAAAAAATTGTTTGGAACTATGCTCCATCTGGTATAAATTTCTTCACTAAAAAAAATTTAACAGCCACTGGAAGGTAATCACTCAGGGATTAAAATATTTATGGTTAAATAAAGATAATTGAACTTTTTCATAACCAGCTACTCTTAAAAAAGATTTAGGCATCTTAAAATAAAAAGGTACTGATAAAATAAAGGTAGAAAAATATCAGTAATTAGAAAATATTGAGTCGAAAAATCACTACCACACAAAATAGTTCTCTATTTTGCCTATACCTTGGTAGCCAGTACAAAACGAAACATACCACTCATTGATTTTTTCCTAGCACTAAATTTTAAAATAGATTTATTATATATAATTATGAGACACAGTGGATAATGTTATCAATAACAATTTTACAAAGATTTTTTTAAAATGTTACATATAATTTATATTTTCTTGCTAAGGTCTGAAGGCATAATTAAATAATTTCTTGTGAAATTATTTTTTAATACTTTTGAAATTAAGAATTTTATTTCTTAATTAAAACAAGAAATGAAATTATTTTTAAATTACTTTTTAAAATTCTTTCTTATGACATTCTTAAATCACATTTTATAAATATTTTTTATTAATAACATCTAAGAATATATTACCAGTTACTTTTTTCATGACCAAAAACTAAGACCAAAACATATTACTGTGGCATCAGCATTTAAGAGTACACAAAAAGTCTTTCTGATAGTCTAACTGCTATAATTATATTTACCAACTCAAAGATTACAGTTTTATTTAAAAAAAAATTTTAATGTCTATTCTTAAACATTTGACATGAGGCTTGAACTCATGAACCACAAGATCATGACCTGAGCTGAAGTTAGATGCTCAGCCAACTGAACCATCTAGGCTCCCCAAAGATTATAGGAGTTTTAACCCTTCGGGTCTGTTGAATGAGTTATATGTCAGAAAATATCAAGTTATAAAAATATCAAGAAATGCTTCCCATGGTATTTATTTTTCTCCAAATTGCTTACAGAAATTTTGAGAAAACTAAGACTGTTATATCAAGTGAATATTTTTTCTTACATTTTAAAGCTCATCAACAAATTATTCAATCTGTGTAATGGAAATTTTGCATTAATTGTATGAAAGATATCTGGGCTTAAAGAAAAAATTAGATTCAGAGTTAGGTCTAACTCTCATTGTATATTAAATAAGTATGAATTAGTAGATTTTTTTTTCAGCTTGCTTGACTATCCTGGCTATGAAATTCTATGNTAGGGGACCCAATTTAATTTTATTATAATAAAATTTAAAAATAAGAATGACATCTCTCATCTTAATAGTCTAGCATCTCTGCACATAGTTGTTTAAAAAATAGTGTTTGTTAACTACCTGACTGGAAAAAAAAATATTTTATTCCAGAAGAAAATGTGTAGATAAACTACCAGGTAGACAGACATAGATACTTATATATCCATCCATAGATAAAAGACTGACAAGAAGTCCATGGAAAATGTTGATCACAGTTATATATAGGTAATGAGATTATGAAGATTTAAAAAATTTTTGTCATATTTCTTCTTATTTTTCAAATTTTCTAAAATGAGCATGCATTGCTTTTATAAATAAATTACAAGTACTTTAAAATGGATATATGTAGATTCTTGCCTTCTTTTCACATGATCACTGTTAATTTAAAAGTTTTTTGTGTATCTATTTTCTCTGCACAGTGAATCTCAGGTATATTTTGAAAAAAGCCCAACCAGAATTGGAGGATCTTACAATAAAATAGTTTTCCGTGAATACACAGATGCTTCCTTCCGAACACAGAAGGCGAGAGAAAAGCACCTTGGAATCCTTGGTAAAATTCTATTCATAGTTTGCAGGGCTATAAACACCATTTCCACATATTCTGTGCAATCAAAATAGTATGCACTTCTCACGGTTTTAGAGATTTTAGCTGTCCTCTTATAACCTTAGGAAAACAATACATTCTGATTCATGCAGTTCTAAACTACATTATTTTGTCCCTGTACATCCAATAAGATTAATATATTCACATGATCCAAAGTGACTTTCTAAAAAGACCCTGAATCATCTAGAGCTCTTGCAGTTGGATGCATTTCTGGTTCATGACATCATCTTAATTTGTTCCTAGAAGAAACTTACTCAAGTAACATACCTCACAATTGTGTTTGTGAAAACTGAGGACTTCTACTAATTCTGTTGGTTTCTAGGCCCTGTCATTAAGGCAGAAGTGGGACAGACCATCAAGATCACTTTTTATAACAATGCTTCCCTGCCACTCAGCATTCATCCCCATGGACTACGTTACAACAAGAGCAACGAGGGCTCCTTCTACAAAACACCTGGAGGAGGTAAGTACAGAGCAAGGGAAGCCCAAGCAAGTCATATGCAATAGAATGCTATTTGGAAAATAAAACTCCTCCTGGGGCGCCTGGGTGGCTCAGTCGGTTGAGCCTCCAACTCTTGATTTCCGCTCTTCTCATGATCCCAGGGTCATTGGGATTGAGCCCACAGCAGGCTTTACACTGAGCGTGGAGCCTGCTTGAGATTTTCTGTCTCTGTCTCTCTGCCTCTCTGCCTGCTCATACCAGTGTGTGCATGTACGCTCTATCTCTCAAATTTTAAAAATAAGATAAAAAGAAAATCATAATGATCTTAAGAAAATCATTTTCATAATTTTCTTAAGATCATTATGATTTTCACATCATACCAGCTCTGTGTCCTTATTACGGCAGTAATCCATCTTTAACACCTTTCAACTACCACCCAAGGTGCTACAAGGTGAGCAAGATACGTCTTTGCACACAGAGATCTCATAGTCTAGACTAGGGTACTTCTGGTCCTAGGTCTCTTTTCACAAATATTTGTTTCTCACTAGGTATCCCTCCACCCTCCTCGCATGTAAATCCTGGCATGACATTTGTCTATACATGGGAAGTCCCAAGAGATGTGGGTCCTACCTCCACAGATCCCAACTGCCTGACTTGGTTATACTATTCCTCAGTAAATATGACAATAGACATCAATACTGGCCTTGTAGGGCCTCTGGTCGTGTGCAAAAATGGAAGTCTTGGAAAGGATGGCAAACAGGTGAGTCATGGAACTATGTCCAGATATGCCTTGGTGAGGGGTTGCCTGAGACAGAGCTGCAGGGGAAAAGTAATGTGGCAATGAATTTCTTTTGTGTGCTGATTCTCCCAATTCTATCCATTTCTTAATTCCAGACCTGTATCTTCCTCTGCCCAATGAATACCTACCCTAACTCTTTATCTCACTCTGGACAACCACTCTCTGCCCCTCTCGCCTATAAATCAGCTTTTTTTCTTCTACTCTGTCTCTTAGTTAATGACATCACCCATCCCAGTACTTTGTCAACAACTCCTTTCTCACTTCCAACATTAGTCACCAAACTCCCAATACCCCTGCCTTATTTGAGTCACCATCTCCTCTTTCTGAATTTCTTTAACCTCCTGGCTCCTGTTTCCACTCTCACCCTGCTTCAAATTAGCTCCACATCCCTTCCTTCCAAATCCAGCTATAGCACTCTCCACATGAAAAATCGCTCTGAAGTCTGTTGCTTCAGAAACCAACACATGAGGCCCTGTTGATCCCTCCAAATTCATGAGCCTTCTCTGCCACCCTGCACATGCAATTCTGGCTCCACTACAAAATTAGCTTGCTAGTTCCTGAGGAAGGAAGGCTAATACACATCTCTTTGATTTTGTCCTCTTCCTTTACCTGCTAAAAGGGGAGACATTTTTAAAAGTCAGACTGAAGGTCCCTTCCTGCCCTTCAGACAATATTCGCCAACTAAAGTGGTTTCTACAGGTTACCATAGTTTCTTGTGTATGTTTCTGTTGGATCACTTATCTATGCAATTATATTTACTGGCCTTTCTGTCCCACCAGACTATAAGTTTCTTGAAACCACACACAAGTTTTTTTAATTCTTTTGTTACAACCACAGCCCCTCTCTGACATTGTAGTAGGTGCTCGATAAATGCTTGACAAATGAATTTCCCTTATTCCTTACTCACAATTCAACTAATATCCAATTTCCTTTTTGCATTTATAATTTATAAGGTAATAAAGCCTAATAAATCCCTCCAAATAAATATATGTATAATCGAACATATATTTTCTTTAAAAATGAGATTTAATAGTCATCCATACAATGAAAGTGTTTTAAGTCTCATAATTCTTATAGTACATATAATTTTTCTATCTATCTAAAAATATAAATATGTGTACGTATTTAATTTCTTCAGAAATGGTAAGAATGCAGACTTTCTAGAATTGAAAACATTTTACCTAACTTACTTTCTATAAAGCATCCCATGAAAAGCCACTATACACATCTATGATCATACAGTTCAATTTTATGAAGTTCAGATGTAGGGCTTTGTAAGTTCAGAGTAAAAGCTTTACATGCAAACAGCTGTAGAGAATTTTTAACTTCTTTGTTCTGTGATAAATCCATTCACTGGGATTCATGCCTTTATATAAATGTCCGTAAGTGGATTTTCCAGGATTATACAAATCCCTTTTTATATAGGAAATCCTATGTACAGATCAACTATTTGACTAGACTTTGTATATAGACTATCTATATTTCACACCTATTCTATTTTCTATTCTTATCTACAGAAGGGAAAAGACAAAGAGTTTTACCTGCTTGCCACAATATTTGATGAAAATAAAAGCTATCTCTTAGATGAAAATATCAGAGCCTTCACTACAAAACCTGAAAATGTGGATAAAGAGGATCCAGACTTCCAAGAGTCTAACCAGATGTACTGTAAGGGAACATTCAGTTTACAAGATAAATGCATTAACAGTTGGTTAATTTCACTGAGCCTAAAGAATTTGGGATTGTTTAAGAGAGACAAACATTTTTCCCCCTAGTTTTGGTTACTATGTTTCATGTTTCTTTTAAAGTTAACTTCCCCACACACAAAAAAATTAACAATTAAAATGATTATGTTAAGTTCAGTTTACTAAATATTTAACAATGCCTTTTTGGTGCACTATATTGTTTAGCTATTACTAGATGTGAGACATAAAACTCACGTATTTTTCTACTCCCAAATTAGTGGTGTAGGTGGGTGGAGTGTTTACTGAGTTGGTTAGTTACTTGATTGGTTGGTTGATTGGTTAGTTTTTGAAGACTACAGGTATAGGGGGAAAGGATTGGTCTAGAATCTGGGGACTTGGACTCTGATCTTAACTGCTCTCAATATTAACTTAATGACACTGGACAAGTAATTGCCTCTTTGGCATTAGTTTCCATTCTAAAAAAGGGTTTAACTCAATCTTGAGATTCTTACATGAATGAGCTGCTTTATGATTTGTCCTTCACTGAGTTTCAAGAGATGCCAAGTTACAATAAATTAAATATTCTTTTCTTTGTCACAAATGTCTTATAGCCATAAATGGATACATGTATGGAAATCTGCCTGGACTGGATATGTGCTTAGGAGACAACATTTCATGGCATGTTCTTAGTGTGGGATCAGAAAAAGACTTACATGGAATATATTTTTCAGGAAATACCTTCACTTCCTTAGGATCAAGGGATGACACCATCTCTCTGTTTCCCCACATCTCTCAGACACTTTCTATGACACCAGATTCCTTAGGTAAGTAGTCGATCTTCTCTTTCAGACTGAAACATGTCCGAATTGTGAAAAACAGTGTCTTTACATGCACTGAATATTGTTTGTACAGAAAAAAAAAAATGACCATATGCAAATGATTAAAATACCATTCCCCTGCTCCATTTAATTTATAGGAGCAGTAGTGTATCATTTTCCAGGACATAAAAATAGCCTCCACCTCTCTCAGTTTTCTCTTCCTGGGCACCAGACTCCTTGCTCCTCAAAATCAACCCAGCTCCTCAAAAGCGATGAAGATGCCTTGAAGCATTGAACTTGTTTTTATTCTATTATCTTCTCCATTTCTTACTCTTCTGTTCATTTGTTTCCCAGGCCTTCCTTCTGTTTCTGTCTTCTCTCTGCCTTTGCTCTCTAGGGAAATTTTCTCACTTCAGTGAGGTTGATTGCTGCTGGTAAAATGTTTTTAAAAGGCACCCCCATATCAGAAAATGGTTAGAGGTGTCAGGGCCTAGCCTGATCAACCTATAGAATAATGCTAGTTTCTCCCTTGACCTCTCCCTGCCCCTCTCTGCCCCACCCAGGATTCTCAATCTTCCTTACACTGTTCTGCCTTCTTTAATCCATAGCTCTTATCAGCTTCCAACTATATCAAAGTTACCTGCTGTGTTTATTGCTTATCTCGACAACACCCACCCTGCAATATAAACCCCAAGGACAAGGATTTTTAGCTATTTTGTTCACTGATGTTTAGAACTATGCCTGGCATTGAGAATAAATAAGCATCTGTGAAATTAATGAAAAAAAATAAGTAGACTGTCTTACTATATTTCATTTGGGGGTTTATATCTTATAGATGACTTCACAGAGAAATCCGAATGCAGAGCTTTACCCACTCTTCTTACTTGCCTCCAGGAACTTTTAATGTGGTTTGCATGACAACAGAGCACTATCTAGGAGGCATGAAGCATAAATACCACGTGAGGCAGTGTTCGAAGCCAAGCCCTGATCAAACACAGTATGAGGAAGAGAAAACCATTTATATCGCAGCTGAGGAAATTGTGTGGGATTATTCTCCCAGCAGGAAGTGGGAGAAAGAACTGCAGCATTTACAAGGAAAGAAGTATGGCCCTACCTTCCATCTCAAACCGGGAAGGGTTCATTCCAGAGTCCTCCACCTTTTCTTTTTCAGTCTTTCACACATGTGCCTGTGTGTGCACGCATTGTGTATTTGCCTGGTGTGCCTTGTGCATTTGGCGTGCATGTGTGTGATGGGTGTGTCTGCGGGGTATGTATGAGGCATGCATGTGCTTAGGATGCGTTCCACTACAAATAAACTTCACAGAGTATCCGTGTGCCATTCCTTCAATTATAAGTGGCTTCAAATCTTCCTAAATATCTGCATCGCTTACTTCTATGCTCTGTTTCTTCCTGTCTTTCTTTTCATTTCTTGCTTCCGATCTTCCTCAGGTGTGTTACCAGTCAATCTCCTCATGCTGAGGTGTCATGAATGTGACTTCAACTACATTTAACACTTGGCATCAGGCAGATTTCCTTTCTGTCTTCATTTGTTTCTGTCAATCTTTCTTCTTCTGGGAACCTCAAACCGAAGACTCATTTGTGTGTGTGTGTGTGTAAAATTTGATTTCTTTCTCTGACTTTCACTTCTACTATTTATTCATTTATCGAAACTAAAATTTCATACTGAAAATATGTTTTAAAGTAGAGTGAATAACCAACAATCTTACCAGAACTGATATTTTTTAAGAAGAATTACTTTCCATGGTGAAGTAGCCTCTAGACATTAATCAATCGTGTTATTTCAATAAGGAGTCCTTCCACATGAGAATTAGTCTAATTTAATTGTTAAATTAACTAACTTGGCTTTTTTTTTGTTTTTGTTTCTATTTCCATAAAGCAAAACAAACATATATTTGGATAAAACTGGGACATATCTTGGGTCCAAATACAAGAAAGTCATATACCGTCAGTATGAGGATATCACATTTACGAATCAAACAAAAAGAAATGAAGATGAAAAACATCTGGGTATACTAGGTATTAACACATGATATTCTTGTCCTCAGTCACTAGAGATTGTTGTACACATGGAGGATATCGTTAACCTTTATCTTGACAGAGGAAAATGCCTATAACTCAACCTCTAACTTGTTTGTTGGTAGGCACTTTTTGAATCAAGCAAATTGATTGAAGTGTTATTTCATAGAAAATGAAGAGACCATAGAAAATTAATGTGGTTAGTTTCAGATTACCTGGCTTCTTACCCTCAGAACTCATGAATTCTAGAGAGACCTTACAAATAGCCTTTGGAGAGTATTTCACTGATATTAAACTGTTGCCCAGAAGCTCTACTATAGTGAGGAAAGGGCCTCTTTGTTTAAGTGTTTAACTTAAACACTTAAAGTGTTAATATTTAGTTTCATCTTCTGTCCAAGAGTGAGGAAAATTACAGCCCTTTCTTCTACCCTTGACAGGTAAGTTAAGAAAATTATAAGTCACCCCAAAGCACCTGCATGTAATATTTCCCTAAGTCACACAGCATTTCCAGAGGTCATATGATGTTTTCATATGTCAAATGACATTTCCATATGTTGCACAGTATTTCCAGAAGTCACATGGCATTTCCATATTCCCAAATTTTATTCGGGTCTTGATATCTGTGTGTCTGTCTACTGGAGGCTATTTTCTGGTGTGGGACCCTCTGAAGATGGGTTTACATGCAGTTGGAGAAAATCTTACTCTCCTTGGCTTCTCCTTGGCCTCATGAACTTCCCCATTTGTGGCCCCAAGAAAGAGGTCTATGCTACCCAGTTCCTACTGTTACTGGGTGGGCTCCTATCTTTAGTAACAGCAGAATGTTAGTTTTCACTAGGATTCTGGATGAGTGCATCAAGATAAATAATACAGTATGACCCTCTAGATTCCATTATTATTTATAAAAAGAAAAAAAGGAAAACACTTTATGGAAAAGGGAAAACAAGCATAGTGTTTGGAAAGGTGGACCAGCCAAGGGGACAAACCGAAGATGTCTCTGCTACCATCTAGTGTCCACCAGATGTCTTCAGGGCTCTGATTGCACTTAATTATAGCACAAGTTCAAAGAGAATTCTTACTGCTTAGTTAATCTCAAAACCAGAATTTTTAGTCACTGATATAATCCACTCTAAATAGAAAGAAGTTTTAAAAAAACTTTTTTTTACCTCCAGTTCTTGACCTGGATGGAAGGGAGAGAGAGTATAATGAAGGGGTCTTCGGTCTGTGAGAAAAAAAAAAATCACCCTTCGCCAATAAAAAGGCCTTCAGCTTCTCCTAATTCTCCACTAAAGGGCGGAAAGAATAAAAGGTTTAAATGATAAGGTTTGTCAAGAAGAATGTAAAGATTTCACATCTAAATTGTGTGTTTTCGTAGGCATTAACTGATGCTCACCAAAGTAAGTTTTCTAGAGACTTATATTTTCCAGGCAAAGCCATGTTTCATAAATCAGCAATGATCTATTTGTTAAAAGTGTGTTTTATTTGGCTCCATGTTAAGGAAAAAAGATAAAAATAAGTCCCTGTATAAATACAGGGACAGATGACTCATAATTTAAAATAAATAACAACTTATTATAACATTATAACATTTTCCTTTTTATATTCCCTAGGTCCTATAATATTTCTCACTCCTGGTCAAAAACTCCAAATTATCTTTAAAAATGAAGCCTCGAGACCATATTCAATTCATGCTCATGGAGTGAAAACAAACTATTCCACTGTTGTTCCAACTCAACCAGGTAACTGCTTTGGGAAAGAGAAAAGCTTCAAAGCTTTTATGCAGGGCTATGTGCTAATATTCTTTCTTAAATATCAGTGTAGTTCTAGATGAGAGAGACCAGGGGACTAGTAAGAATGGTCTAAAGTAGTTGAGGAGCAAGTTCCTTTTACAAGTCTTGAGTTTGCCTCCAGGATGGGTACCATGGAAAAACTCCCCATTTTATACAATTCTTTCCTAGAACCACCTTCCTCCCCCATTCTCTACCTGTCTTGCTGCTTGGTATTCTTACACTGTGCTCCATCTCTCCAATTCAAGTGCTCAAGTAGGAGTTGAGTATAAGATGCAGCATGTGAGGGGCGCCTGGGTGGCTTAGTCGGTTAAGCGTCCGACTTTCGCTTAGGTCATGATCTCGCGGTTCGTGGGTTCGAGCCCCGCGTCGGGCTCTGTGCTGACTGCCAGCTCGGAGCCTGAAGCCTGTTTCAGTCTGTGACTCCCTCTCTCTCTGACCCTCCCTGCTCGCGCTGTCTCTCTCTCTCTCTCTCCTAGAAATAAATAAAACGTTAAAAAAAAAAAAAAAAAAAAGATGCAGCATGTGAAGGAGGGAGCAAGGGAGAGACTTGAACCACTGAGAAGTAATGAACATCATGTATTAACATTCCTATGGCATCATCATTATACAGCATTCCATTCCACATGCCTCACGTGAAAACAAATGCTTTTTAATATAAATGTTCAGGGAGCAGACTCTGAAATGAAAATCTGTGTGCAGATAGTGCTCTTGGGATCAAAGGCAATGGAAAGAAAGACAAAGAAACAGAATTGGGCAGAAGTTAAGCAGAGAAGCAGCCTCAA
This sequence comes from Crocuta crocuta, assembly GCF_008692635.1. Taxonomy (NCBI): domain Eukaryota; kingdom Metazoa; phylum Chordata; class Mammalia; order Carnivora; family Hyaenidae; genus Crocuta; species Crocuta crocuta. Next base: position 3,001,114 of record NW_027530356.1, on the reverse strand, counting down.
AAGAAATCACAGCCAACCTAGAAGTTCTGAAGATAGGGTGGCATTCAGCTGTTCTGAAGTGGGGTGAGAAAACTGGGCCTTTCTGTCCCTGTATCTGGCATTGCATGCAAGCTTGGGTGAGGTGGCTCTTTTCCCCCAAGGCTATCCTGATGGGGGTGGGCAGCCTGTGGAGCAAAGTTTCCTTCATTCTTAAAGAGGAATCTGAGTGAGGCCTCTGGAATGTCTACCAAAGTTGCTTATCAAAACAAGTAGTTCAGGGAATTGAGTGTATCAACAAAACAGTCAGATTGAGAAAGGGAAGATATGTGGTACAGAGGGATGAAAGACAGATTTTGATGGTGAGTGGAATATTCCCTTTCGATTTTAAAAAAGAGACGGTCCCATTGTGGTGTCAACATCAATCTCCTATCAAGGGAGTTTGCAAGTCAGCGCTCTGTGCTCATTAGTCAGAGAAGGATCAAATTATGTACATTCCACAAACACTTCTGAGTACCTGCTGTGCCCAGGCAGTCTGTGGTGCTTTGGAAGGGGAAAGTTGGTACTAAGTAGATTGATTGTTAAAGATTTGGAAGCAGAGAGGCTAGGGATAGGAGTGGAGATGCTTGGAAAAATTAATTTAAGCCTCTGAGAGTGGGAGATGCAAGATTATTCAGCAAGGGGCAGGGGTGGGAAGAGGTGTCCAAAAGAACTTTTCTGAAATAGGCAAGAATATAGGATTCAGATTCAGTAGGGCTAATGCAAATGCTTTGGGAGCAGGGAAGAGCCACATTTGATCTATAAATTGGAAGGTTCAGGGCTGGAATTCAAAATAAGTCTGTCACATTTCAACCCCCGAGTTATCTTTACTACAGTAAATATTTGTTAAATGAATGAATTAGATATTTAATGACTACCATTTTTCAATGGCAAAATCACTATAAGGTTTTGCTTCATAACCCTGAGAACATAATGGCTAGCAGTGATGGTTACATCAACTTCACCCTGTGGCCCAAGTAATGCAACATCAGTGGCTTCATTTTGCACCTTCTTGTCTAATCCCTAAATTCCCATTTTATGTGCATGAGAAAATAGAAGCTCAGAAAGTGTAAACACATTGGCTAACACCAAAACGACAGTAGATCAGGAATGGAAAACTAGGACTACACTCCCTAATATTTGTGTAGCTTTAGGATTTGCTCATTATCTGGTTTCCCACAAAAACATGTGCTTTGAAAGATTCTGTTTATATACACCATATTTGTCTATTTTAGGAGAGATCCAAACATACGTTTGGCAGATTCCTGAAAGAGCTGGTCCTGCCTCAGAGGACTTTGAGTGCATACCTTGGTTTTATTATTCAACTGTGGACGTGGTTAAGGTAAACTTCAAATCAAGTCATGGTTTTCCTCTTATCTCCTCTTAGAAATTATAATGGAAGAAAGAAGGAGTTTATTTGTGTTTTTAAAAAAATCTTAGTTCTATGTAATCTTTCTTTTTTAAGTAACCTAAATGCTGTTCAGCTTTTCTTCTACACAGTTTTGCATTTTACAAGCGCAAAATCATTGCATTATGATTACTTAGATTCATGATACTTTCCCAAATGGCACTGTGAGTTGAAAATACAATAATATCCTCTTTGTTTCATTGAATAGGATTTAGATCACAGACAACAAAGTATGGAATTTAAAATTCTCTGATTTAATGAGAAATAAGCACATACACATGTATATTTTTTTAAAAAACCATCAACTCTGGAGTTCAGTTTATTTGCATTTAACAGCAACAACAACAAAAGTTTCCTCTCCAGACTTTTAGTTATTTTGGCCCTCTCTCTGCCTAGCACAAGAATCTACACAAACATTCAACCCCAAACCAAAATGAGTATAAACAAACCAAGGCTCCCAGCCACAAACAGCTGTAGGGGCAGAAGCATCACAGGAGAAAGGGTCCAAGACCTTTAGACTCCGCTGCCAACCAACTCCAATGCCAAGAAATTCTAATTAAAATCAAAGCCTGGGTTTTTTTTTTTTTTTAATTAAAATTTTAAAAGGAGAGCTAAATCCACTGAGGAATGTGTCTGAAATCCCTTTCAGGAGTTAGCTATTCTCTTTAGATTTCAACTCGAATGAGTAGGATGACAATTTTTCCTTAATCAAGAATTTAACATGTCAAACATTTTACTCCTTACTCTCAGACTTAGAATCCTAATAACTAAAAACTCAGCATCTGACCTCCCTAGAACTAACCCTTGATTCTACTCGTTTCACTGGTTGGGGGAAATTTTTAGTTCTGGACATAGTTAATAATGTTGCTTTACCTCTTCAGGATCTTAACAGTGGACTGCTAGGCCCTTTGATAGTATGTCGCAAAAACACCAAAGCCAGCTTGGTTCACCGTGTTCTCCACTTCATGATTTTTGATGAGAACAGATCCTGGTACTTTGAAGAAAATGTCAGAACCTATTCTTCGGAACCAAACGAAGTAGACAGAAATGATGACACTTTTATTCTCAGCAACAAAATGCACGGTAATGTCCACTCGCTGACTTATCATCTGTGGCCCATAGGTTGTTCTCCACAAAGGAACAAATGAAGGTTCACAGTTGTCAAAACTCAGCCCTTCAGAGAAGACAGTCACATAGAGCTGTTACGTAGATCATGTGGACCAGGGGTTGGCAAACTTTTTAAAGAAATGGCCAGATACTAAAGAATTTATGCTTGTAAACCATACAGTCTCTACCATAAGCTACTTTCTACTCTGCCATGGAGCACAAAGTCACCTGTAGACAGGACGTCAATAAATGGATATGGCTATGAGCCAGTAAAACTTCGTTTATGGACACTGAAATTTATATATCATATAATTTTCACATGTCAGGAAATGGTTTTTTGTTTTGTTTTTCAACCATTTAGAAATTTAAACCCATTACTCATGGGCCATAGAAAAACAGGCAGTGAGTGGGCTGGGTCTGGCCTAAGGGCTGTAGACTTAACAGCGTGGAAAATTCCAGTGCCTCTGGAGCCATGTGGGCAGGTTATATAAAACCAAGAATACCAGCTATAATTTCTGGAAGGCTTTGCTACCCACTTTTCTAAGTATTTTACAGGGATGAACACAGGAAGAGGTGGGGCTTGAAGCACACTGGAAAGAACATGGCCCCACCTGATTTTCCCACCAGGCAGAAAGTTTAAAACACCCCACACTCATCAGCCAAAATTCTTCTATAGTTTGATTGTGATTAGGCATGTCCAGTTTATGTCCTTCCTCCCATCTAGAATCATAGTAATGAGACAATTATTCACATAAAAAGCACATACACAGTCTCAGACTCCTGGCCCCAGTCCTTCCACCTGAGGCAACTCTGGGGTAAGACTAGATAAGGGATTCTCACGTAAGGCAAACCCAAATGTGATCTTTTTCAACTTCTTCATTTCCCCCCGCCCAAGACATATATAGTAAATTTAAAATTAACTCAGGGACTGAAGCCTTGCCACCCATAATCTTTTAATAAGACTCATAAAGAGCGTGGAGTGTCCTGCTGAGAGCTAAGGACCATGAGATGAGGCAGCTTCTGCCAAGTTGTTCACAGCATAGGGGCAGCAGACTTGTGCATTGTTACAATGCAAGGTGGATGTTGGGGGCTGCTATAACAGAAATAGAAACACAGTGCTGTGTTTTAAACTCCTATTTGGAAGAAGGCTTCATTAAAGGGAGGGGAATTTCAAGTCGAGTATTTAAAGATGCATGGTAATCTGTCGAGTAGAAAGGGAGGGGAATGACATTCCATGTATATGCAAGAATGAGGACTAAGATAGAAAGAAAAGAAAAAGCCAACACGATTGTGCAAGACCTTGAATAGCCTGTTAGGAATTTAGACTCCATCTAAATTGGGGTTTCTCGAGCTTGCCACTATTCATGTTATCACTCTGATAACTACTGTGGGGGGAGGCTGTCCTGGTATCGCGAGATGTTTAGCAGCATCCATAGTCTCTGCCCCTAGGGAGCCAATAACACCTTCCCACAAGTTGTGAGGGAATAATAGGAATCGATGTGTACCATAGGGACGGCTCTGGCAGTCAGCTAGGCATGTGTCTTCCAGGTGCAGTCCATGGACCAGCAGCAGCAGCATCGCTTGGGAGCTCATTAGAAATGCAGAATTTCAGGCTAAACAGACCTAGTAAATCATAGTCTGAATTTTAACAAGATAGGGCACGCCACATACACATTAAAGTCTGAGAAGCACTGTCTAAAGCAGAGTCCCTAGTTGTTTCTAGAGCATCCCTCTATCAGCTAAAAGTATTAGAACCCAAGCCTCCATGGAAATCTGGTTATAAATTCTATATTTGGTACCATTGTATCAAAGCATTTTTGGCATTTCAAAAGATGAACACAAAATAAAACGGTAAAAAGGAGGATATAAAATACATATATATACATATAACATATATAACTAAATTAATATTTTCTTCCTATTACCCTTTGGAAATGACACCTATAGAGGATTAGACAGAGGGAAAGACAAAAGGCCTGGATTTCAGCCAATGGACATTCTAGTCATACTAGTGATGGAGCACAAAAGTCTGACTTAGAATAGTTAAAGAGGAACGTACTTAATTTCAAAGCATCTTGTGATCACCTTAAATGTGCTCTAAATATGTAGACATCTTTAAGTACCCATCAATTTAAGTATTCTTAGTTGTGAAATATTCTAGTTCAAACTAATTAGGTTAAATCAAAGGCAATGCCTCATTTCCTCAGGCAAAGAAAACTGGTTAGACTCATCTATGAATGGATGGCTTGGTCATGTGTAACATGTTCTTTAGGCTGACTTTAAAATCCTCATGGCCTCTGAAAACAGCCATGATACTTCTATGAGGTGTTTTTAAAAGAAGCCTACATTGGGGCGCCTGGGTGGCTCAGTCAGTTAAGCCTCCGACTTCAGCTCAGGTCATGACCTCAGGGTTCATGGGTTTGAGCCCCGCATCGGGCTCTGTGCTGACTGCCAGCTCAGAGCCTGGAGCCTGTTTCAGATTCTGTGTCTCCCTCTCTCTCTCTGACCCTCCCCTGCTCACTCTGTCTCGCTTTCTCTCTCAGAAATAAATAAAAACATTAAAAAATTAAAAAATAATAAAAGAAGCCTACATTATTTAAAACCTTTGTTGAATATAATAAATTGTGTCCCTCCACAGCAATTAATGGAATGATGTATGGAAACAACCAAGGTCTGACGTTCCATGTTGGGGATGAAGTGAATTGGTATCTGATTGGCATGGGGGGCGTATTTGACCTGCACACGGTTCACTTTCATGGCCACAGCTTTCAATACACGGTAAGAGTCCTAGACAGCTTGATTTAATTATTGCGTCTGAGAAAGTAGTTATCGGGGCAGCATATTAGGATGACAAGACTAGAAAGGAAATGACCAAACCAGAATGGAAGTTCAATACCTACAATTTATACTATATCACATGCACGTAAATAGTTATACATTCAGCTCTTTGTGTCCTGTGAACACTCAGCAAATGCTTGTGAATGGATGAAGTGCATTTATCACTCTACTCTGGTGTTACATGGTAGGTAAATAACACTTCTATAACCACCTTTAGTTTCACCCTTTCTAACCCAACTTTTTTTCAAACCCTTAGTAACGTGAAAGAAAAACACTTTGAACACTCATACACATCACATTTTCTCTCTCTCTGTCTCTCTCTTTATTTTTCCCAACCAAAGTTAAGGTAAATAGCGAACATCAAGGCTCTTCACCCTTAAATACTAAAGCCATGTGCATCCTAAGACTAAGAAGAATCTTTGCTCCACCACAATGACATTATCACACCCCCAAGGTTAACATTAATTCAATAGTATAAGCTAACATATGATCCATCCAAATATCCCCAATAGTCCACAATATGTTCTTTATAACTGTTTTTTTTTAAACCAGGATCTAATTATTTATACATAGCATTTGGTTGTCATTGTCTTATCTTTCCTAAAAGAAGAGACCTTCATTGTGTTTCTCAGTTCTTCATGTCATTTCATCTTTGAAGGGTCCAGGCCATTTTCATAAAATGTCCCATATTCTACCTTGGTCTGATGGTTTCCTCACAATTGGATCCATGGTAAACATTCTTGACATGAACACTATACAGGCGATATTATATGCTTTCCAGGCATCATATCAAGAGGTGCATGATGTCAATAGGGGATGACATTGATGAGACTTGTTTGATAACTTTATTAAGGTGACGCCTACCGTTTCTCTCCATTTTAAAAGTATCATCTGGGGGCACCTAGGTGGCTTATCTATTAAGCACCTGACCTCGGATCAGGTCATGATCTCATGTTCGTGGGTTCGAGCCCCACATCGGGCTCTGTGCTGACAGCTGGGAGCCTGGAGCCTGCTTTGGATTCTCTGTCTCCCTCTCTCTCTTCCCCTCCCCTGCTCACACTCGGTCTCTCTCTTTCTCTCTCAAAAATAAATAAACATCAAAAAATAAAAATATCATCTTCCTCTTGTAGTTAATAAGTAATCTGTGAAGTGATTTTTTTAGACATATTTTATTCTCCAACTATATTTCACCTTGTAGCTTTAAGATGATTCTTGCTGGAATCAATTTTTACAGTGAGAGTTATAAGTGGTAACTTTCTAGGTCTATCATTCTTTTAGCATTTGTTATGAAAATAAAAATGTGGAATTAGGTGATAATTGACTTTATGGTAACTTTTTCTTTTATATAATTATCTCCATCTTTTTCTACTTTACATAGTCTTAGTCTCTTTATAGCTCTGTCACAATTGCTTTTTCCCACCCAACAAGTCATACTCTTTACAATTGTTTCTTTACTGACCACTTTTGCCTGGTCATTTCTCTAATTTATTACATTTTGAGTTTTATCCTTTCCCTTTTCAGTGTTCAAATCAGCATCCTTTATTTGCTTAAGGAGAATTTTCTTTATCTCTTCATCCTAATCCTTTTTATAAACATTAATGTACAATTGAGGGCTAATTATGCATTTGACACCACAAATATTTAGTTCCACCACTTGACATAACACAGTCCATTTTTTGGCATTGATAAAAGTTTCAGATAAAGCTTTCCTGGATTCTAGATGTGTATCATGTTCATAGTTTCTTTATTGCTCAGGGCCTATCAGACAAATTAAATGAATGTGCATGACTTGATTTGCACAAAGCTTTATTGGTGTGCTTTCTTTTCTGTTCTTTAATGAACAAATTTATTCCTCTCAAACTTATTTGTTTTGGCTTTAAAGCTATTTTTTTTAATTCTAGGAGATTTTATATGACATAGTAGACAGAATAATATAATGAATTCCTTTCCTCAGTACCTACCCCCAACAATCATGACCTTTTTGTACTTCATCTACATTCCCCATATTTTTGAAGGAAAAGCCTGGATATTAGGATTGTTATTCATAACTTCCTGTAGCCCTGAGTTTTCCTGATTAGCTACATTTCAAGGAATGATCATCATGTCACTAGTGTCCTTAGTTAGAAACATTTCTGTTAAAACTTCTGGGATTTGTAAGACCAGATATTGTCTGAAATCTAGAGCATTCTTCTGCAGGAAATGCTGACAAGGTTTCTAACAGATAATGACATGAGGTCCCTTTAGAGTGAGATATTTCTCTGTGGCCTGTCCCTGAAATGTTCTCAGACTTACTTTTCCTCTAAACCCTCAATTGTACTCAGAAGAGAAATGCAGTGTCACCTAATAATTTCTTGTCATCTAACAAAGTCCATTAGAATTGATAAAATGTGTAAGTGACTAATCTCTTTTATAAGTTATTTAATGGTGTTTTGTCTCCTTATTGAGGATGCGGGACTGTATCTCTCTGATGTTTATGACCTTCCTCCTGGAGTATATCAGACTGTAAAGATGTATCCAAGAGATGTTGGAACCTGGTTATTTCATTGCCATGTTAGTGAGCACATTGAGGATGGAATGGAAAGCACTTATACTGTAATCAGATGAAAAGGTAACCCAAATTAATTTGAAGTGATCATATTTAAATAAATTCTATGTTTATATAAAGATATCCACTGAATATTTCCATGATGTGAAATGCTACTCATTCATTCAAAGGTTACTGTTTTTAGATGACCAAAAAACTCTGGTTTTATCTTATTTCTCAAGCTTAGGTAACTATTTCTGATCTGATAAAAGATACTCTAGAGTTAAATATATTATTTCCAGATTCATGTAATATATGCATAAGGATTTGAACAATTTATAGAATACTAAACAAAACTGATTATTGAGCTTATGAAGATATCTAAGCTTGCTAATAATCAAAATCACCTAAAAATTGCTTTTAAACAACAGTAAGATACATTGAATAAGGAAGCTATTGATTAGGCAAATATTTCTTTTTTCTAAGGTAATATTGATAACAGTCTGGTGAGATGAGTACATTGCATATACTTTGGTATAAATGTGAAGGGTTTCCACAGCTCTTGAAAGAAACTAATGATTATATATTATTTCATATTCCAGTGATACTTTATTTCTTCTCATTCCCGTATTCCATTTCTCCAACACATTTTACTAGTAACTTAAGGATGAAAATATTATCTTTGTTTCTGAGATTTTCATCAGCTCCTTGGTTACTTAAGCCATCCACGAAGTCATTACCCTTTGGTCTTTTGATACAATTATTGTAATATTTTGACTCAGTTACTTCTGAGAACGTTATGAAACTTTCTTTTCCACAGCATAAACATCTTTCTGATATGAAGATAAGTCAATGAGCAGAGCTAAAGTGGCTGAAGAAGAAATATCAGCGATGGAAGAATCTAGATGGGCCTGACTGAAGACTTTCATGGCAATCTACTAGGAAAACTGGCTGGAAATAAATTGTTTTTGACCAACTTTGTGTGTGAGCTGCTTCCTCTTTTTGTAAGCTGTACCACTGGAGCAAAGTCTGTAGTGGTGTAACAAGGCTTTCAACACATAGCAGTGGGCTTGGTCAAGAGGAACAAAGACAGTGGCTACAAACCGAAGTCTAGCTCAATTAAAAAAAAAAAAAAAGAATACAATATCCAGCACTAAACTGCAGTATTTGCAAACATCCAAAAAAAAAAAAAAATGAAGTTCTCATAACATAGGTGAGAATTTGAATCGGTCTTTAAAATACAAATCCATGTGTTATTGGAATACTGCAGGTTACAGAATGTATAAGTGCCAGTTTTCCAGAACCAAGAATAAGGACTCATGCTCTGACCTTGTATCTCGCGATATTAACATTTGAGATATGGTCTGCTACAAGTAACAGAAGACCCAGCTAAAAGAGGATTATCAATGGTGTTTCTCTCAGATTTTTAAGAAAGTTGGGAGACAGGTGGCTGCTAGGGTTGGCTTAGCAACTTGATGATAAAAGGGCCAGTGTCTTTAATGCCTTTAGCCTTTCCCTCATGACTGTTGCCTCACAGTTGCAAGATGGGTGCTGCAACTCTGAATATTACATCCACATTGAAGGCAGGCAAGAAGAAAAAAAGAGTAATACTGACCACATTGTCTCCTTTTATCAGGAAAGTAAAATCTTCTGAAGAGACCCAGCTAACTTCTTCCAGTGTGTCGTTGGTCAAACCCCTATTACCTGTCTACTCCTTACTGCGATGAAGGCTGGAAAAAAGTTTTTGTAGCCTTTGTAGGGAAAGAACAGGAAGAAGGGACTAGAAATGTCCTGTGCGTTGGCTAAGAAACAGTTTATACCTTAGACAATAACTAAGAATATTTGAAATCAGGAATTGGTGAAATAAAAGAATTGAAAGTGAGAATTGAAACCAAAACCAAACTTTTCATTCCTTTTACTTTTGAACTTCTTAACTTCATAAGAAATATATAAACATCTGGAGTCTTATCAATCTTATCATTTTGCCCCCAAAATACTCCAACTTGTGTCTCCAGAAAAGTACTTTTAAAAGTTATTATGCTAATAATGCAATTATAACATTGGATATAAGTAATAATACTACTTCACTCTCTGCTGTTGAAACCAACTAGAACCTGTAAAATATGGATGCAACTAGCCCTTCCCCTCTTCCCCACAATAAGCATCCAAGTCTGAAAATTTTAAAGGTATTGCTGATAAAACTACACTATTCTTTAAGAAATTATTAAAGATGTTGCCCAAATTTCACCAAAAATAATGCTTAATTCATCCACTCATTCACTTAAGAGCACAATCCTAGACTTTGGTATTCAACAATGGACAGGAGTCATAGTCTAGTAAAATAAACTATAATTTAATGGATACATGAAGTGGGATTTTGTAATTGGAGTTGAATGGAAAGGTCCTCAACTGCATGCATTCTTAATAGGAAGAGTCAAAGACTAAAAATGCATCAGTGGGATATGTCTCCTGCACAACTATTGAAAGATGCTTTCATTGTAGTGATGAGTACTCATTATTTCAACAGAAATATTGTTAGTGCAAAAAAAAAAAAAACAAAAAAATAAGGAATATGCTTTAAGAATATATACTCTTTTGGTAAAGTTCTATACTTACCAAGAAATTTTCTTTCCATAGTTTGATTTTCTAAGTAGATTTATAAGCAAAATTTTTAAAAACCTCAATAATAAATGAAGTGCTTGGCTGGCTTAGTCAGTACAGCATGTGACTCTTGATCTCAAGGTGGTGAGGTCAAGCCCCATGCTGAGCACAGAGATTACCAAAAAAACAAAAAACAAACCAAAAAAACCCCACAACAACAACAACAACAAAACAAGCCAATAATATATACCAATCCTTCTTTACTTTTAAATGAATGAATTACCGCATTGATTTATCTCTCCAAGTTTGTTTCCAATCAATGAGCCCTATAAACCTAGTCATCTTTTTGTCAACTGACACAATGAAGTTTCTAAATCTGCCAACTGCCAACCAAACCCTGGCCAGAGAGACTGGAAGGTCCAGCCCAACATGGTCTGGGGCCATGCTCTAATGTCTTCAGGATCACAGTGCATCTCTGGGTCAAGCAGGCCTATACTTGAATTCCATCCATTCCACTTACTAGCTATGGGGTCTTCAGCAAGGTATAAAATCTCTCTTATCCATAGTTTCCTCATCTATAAAGTGAAGATGATGATGATGATGATGATATCTATCTGTGGTATTCTGTAAGCAAAATAATGGCCCTTCAAAGATGTACTCATCCTAATCCCCAGAACCTATGAGTATGTTACCTTACACGGCAAAGGTGAATTAAGGTTGCTAATCAACTAAACTTAAGATAGGAAGTTATTCAGGGTTATCATGGTGGGTCCTTAATAATAGACTAGAGACACAGAAGAGAAGGTCGGATGTGATGCAATGTAAGGACTCATCCTGCCATTGTTGGCTTTGAAAATGGAAGGGGGCCTGAGCCAAGGAATGTGGGCAACCCCTAAAAGCTGGAGCAGGCTAGGAAAGGGTTCTCCTCTAGAGACTCCAAAAAGGAATGCAGCCCCACTGACCCCTTGATTTTAGCCCAATGATACAGATGTCTGATTTCTGACATATAGGACAGTAAGATATTAAATTTATGTTGTTTTAAGCCACTGAGTTTGTGGTGATTTATTAAAGCAGCAATAAAAAAACTAATATGTCTACCTAATTGGTTGTTTTGAGGATTAAATGAGATAAAATTTATAAAGCTCTTGGCACTGTGCTGGCATACAGTCATCATCTAATAAATGTTAGTGACTGTTATTATAGTTAACATTTATTCATCCTTTCCATTTTTATTAGGCTGTATGTCAACCACAATGTTGAATGCATAGGATTCAACACAAAACAAAGCACAGTCATTGGTCCGCAAGAAAGCCCAGTCTAATTGAGGAGACAGTCACATAAACAGATGATTCCGGTAAGAAATATGTATTCATCATGTTTTAAATTTTTAATATTTTATGATGCTTTGACATCTTTGAGGGATCTTGCTAGCTGGGAAAAGACCATCCCTCCCAGACCTAGTTAATTCATAGAGATAGTGAACAGCTTGTAGATGAGCCAGAATTTCATATGCAAACCATCCTCTCCCAGATTCCGTACCCTCAGCCACCTCCTTTATCTAACTCACACACCAAGGCCATATTTCCTCTGCCTTAAATCAATCCGAGCCAAGTACCAGACAACTAGAGACAGTTCCTATGCCCCAAAGCCAGCTTTGATTATTCAAACTAGCCAATCATAAGCTATTTACTCTGCCCTGCCTTGCCTTTCCCACAGAAACCGCAATAAAGGCTATGGCCTATGCTTTCCCCAGTCTCTACTTCGGCCTCCTGAACAACTCTGGTGCCTCCCCACGTGACCTCATGTGAGGTGCATGCCTCTTGTTACTAGGGGAATGGTAACTTTTCTTTCAGTGGCACTGGCCTCCTTATGTCATCAGCGATGTGTCATCTTTTGTAAATTAAGACCCAGGCACAAATCAAAGTGTTAAGAGCTATACAGAATATATTACCCCAGCATGGGATAGAAACAAGAGGGAATGAGGTCAAACATGGCAAGAGAGGAAGATGTTTCAAGAAGGTCATACATTGAAGTTGTATGTAATTAAGCCTTGTGAATAAGTTATTCTTTAATCTTTTATAAAAGTAATTCTAGGGGTGTCTGGGTGGCTCAGTCAGCTAAGCGTCCCACTTCGGCTCAGGTCATGATCTCGTGGTTCGTGAGTTTAAGCCCCACTAAGCACTCTGTGCTGGCAGCTCAGAGCCTGGAGCCTGATTTGGATTCTGTGTCTCCCTCTCTCTCTGCTCCAATTTATCTCTCTCTCTCTCTCTCTCAAAGATAAATAAACATTAAATTTTTTTTAAAAAAAAGTAATTCTACTATTTTGGTTCTCTTCCATTGCTAACAAATCACATGCTTTGATTTCTATGTTGTTCATGGTAGTAAGAAAACAAGAATGGAATAGCTGGAGTCCTTATGCCTTTAAAAAATAAATTTCCTCCATTGTAATGTACACATCAACAACACCAAGGCTTTTAATGGATTAAAATCTAGGCTCTCTCTTCCCCCACCTGTGACCCATCTACCTGCCAGAAGGTGATGGACCTAACTTTTACCCACTAATGAGCAGCCGAAGGGGATTGAGCAGTGAGAGTCCTCTCTGTGTGATCACTCCCTAAATAATCATGAATTGAGCAGTAGAGGAGAAGAGGATCAGCCAAGCTGGTGCTATACTATTTCAAGTCAGGGGACTTGTTATCAGAGCTCTGTATGTGACCACACTCACTGATAACATTCCAGAGTTGCACAATTTCCTGTAAAAAGATAGCATCATGGTGGTCTGACTGGTCATGAACAGAATGACCTGCTATTTTATAGTGAGTGTTTCCTGCTGTCACAGAGTGAAGGACTCGCCTCGGCGGTTTGTTTCTTAATAATTCTGATTTATCATGTTAAAAGCCACTTTTCATGGATCAACCAAAAAGAAACTGGGGGTATAAGCAGGAAGAGTGGTGGGAAGGAGAGACTGAATCTTGCCAGAACAGAAATAAAATGAAAGCTTCCTTGATTTTAGCCACTATCAGTCCCAGGACCTCAATTGCTAAACAGGTAAGACTCACCCAATCCATGAATCTTTCAGATGACAAAGGAAAAAAAAAAAAAAAGAAATTGTGGAAAATGACTAAAACTTGGTCATGTAACTCTAAGTGTGCAGTGATTATTTATAACAAACTACAAAGATATACCCCAGGGTTCTGAAGTAACAGCCTTCTGACAGACACAGCTAGGTGGATAAGTTACTTGGTCCTATCTAGATTCTTCTCTTCTTTCTTGCAGAGCTCCAAGCGTGCTGAGCCTCTCCTGGTGGCTTCTTATCTCACCCCAGTTTATGCTGCTGTGACACATTTCTGGAGTGCAGAAGTTCTCAATTGCAACATTATTCAAAGTTCACTTTTGAGTATCAGCTCTGGAATCACCGTAGGGAGGTTTGCAGTGTTAAATGACCCCATCAATGGCTGGTTGCTTATTAGCCCGCCCTGACCCCTCTTATTTAGACAGTCCTGAGGCCCAGAGCATTCTCCCTACTTCCCACCACTCCATAGCTTCTTTATGCCTTTTAATGGGAAGGGTTACTGTCACAAAACAGGACAGAAATATGGACTTCCTGACCCTCTCTGCATTGCAACATAAAATATTGACTCCCACTGGTCAGGAGTGTTACTGTGTAACCATTTCATTTCACCACCAGTATAAGGGGTGCTAGAAGTATACATTCTGGAGCCCTCTATAGTAACTACCTGAGGGGTGTGTGTGTGTGTGTGTGTGTTATTTATTTATTTGGTGGGGATGGGGTAGACATACTGAAAAAGGTGACTTCAAGGATTATTGCTGTGATCTGGTTACCGTGCTCCCATCTCTCAGGGCTGAGTTTGAGCATGGAGTAGAGAATGAGAAAGAAGGAAATGCCTGGAAAGCCACTGGCTCATACAGTGGCGTGTGCCATTCTCCCTTTGGGAGTATGAACTGCTAAATGATGTCCCTTCTGAGTAGACCATTTGGAAATAGGAACCCCTCTGGACACCAATATTTAAACGGAAGAGCATCTTGCAAGGCACAGATTTTGACCAGTGATCCTCTCAGTGGGCATGAGGGCACAATAGTTACAGATGGCTCTAGACGGAGGTCCTGGGACATACCGAGCAATGGAACTCTGTTTTCTCTATCAGGGCAATTAGTTAAGATTATTACGAGCTGGTGGGAGAAGCATCTCTAAGCCTTAATGTAGTGGATCATTTCATTTGCCATCTGGAAGTGGTCGTCTCAGACTGAGGTTTTACAGGTGAGGAAACTGAGGTTAAGTTTCTTGCCTGATGTGATGTGGTGTCATCAGATCTTGATCTTTATCCTGCTGTCTTCCCTGTCACTCATTATCGTCCTTCTCTGTTTTTTTTCCATAGCACTTGCTGCTGATACTAGCTATTTCTCTCTTTATTTGTACATTATCAGCCTCTTACAAGCAGAACATAAGCTGGTGAAGGTAGAGTTTCATGTCTGCTTTATTCACTGCTGTATCTGCAGCACTTAGAGAGCAGGGTCTGACACACAGTGGGCTCTCTCAGTAATACTTATTAAGTTAGTGAATTATGCAAACATCAGGGTACTTTTTCCTATACCAATCTATTTCTATAAATAACTTGGGACAAATACATAATGCATCGAAGGATTCTAGAGGAAAGGTTATACTAACACAAAATGTACAGCGCCGACAGCCAGGATTTTCTGTTAATAAATTTCATATTACTTCAGGCAATAAACTTCTATTTATTAAGACCAAGCTTTGCCTTTGAAAACAGATCCACTTATATCTGATTTCTTTAATGTAAAACAGAATTATCACCCCGTTTTGCTCTGCTAGTTATTTGCATATAGTAATACAGAATAATTTGGCAAACTTTCTACACAGATATGTTAAGAGCGTACAAAATAGATAAATCCTTCACAGTAAGATTCTTATTGTGGGGCACTTCAGTTTGGCATGCTAAATATCATATTTCGTATCATCAAGTTGCAATCAAGTGTTGCTAGCCATTTCAAAAGTAAAGAGTGACACGTTTGAGTCCATTTTGCCTAATTTCCTCATGACTTAATAAAAATTCAGTGCAAGCAGGGCACTGTACTGTGGCATATTGTTCGAGGAACAAAGGGAGCATTTAGAGATGATTTTTGCCCTCCTGGAATTTACACAACAAATGGAGGAAGGCAGAGTTATGCACACTCTAGTGGCTCCAACAATAACTGTTGACTTTTTTTATTGGTAATCAGAGAAGCCTGGCAACAGAAACCTTTCTTTTCCCCCGGGGTTACGAGAACTGAGCCGAAGTGGGAAACGTTATTTGCTTTGACGAAACAATTTACTTTTGTGCAACCTGAAGTTGTGTCAATCAAGCAAATAAAGGAAGAAAGCCTTATTTATAAAATTGCCTGCTTCTGATTTCACTTCGTTGGCTTCTCAGGCTCCACAAGGGAAAAAAAAAATGAAGATTTTGTTGCTGGGCCTTTTTCTATTTTTATATAGTAACTCAGCCTGGGCGAAAGAAAAGCATTACTACATTGGGATTATTGAAACAACTTGGAACTATGCACCGGACAATGAGGGAAAGAGACTTATTTCAGTTGACAGGTAAGTCACTATTTTTGTTGGTTACAGACCAAATTAATTTTATCAATTAAAACCGAAAGGCAAGAAGATAAAATGTTTTATTAATGTGTTGTAGATAGAAACTGCAAAGTGTGGACTTGAAACCCAGGAAGCTAATAAATCTCCTCTAAATTCCCAGGCATGTTTTGGTGGGGATGGGGTGGGAAGGCTATCCAACTGCTTTCCCCTGGGTCCTGGGGCATCTGTGTGGGGTTATTATTACCTCCTCCTGTCAATATTGCATCTCTCATCAGGGTTCAGTCTTCTTGCCTATTTATGCAGAAGTTCTTTAATTTAAATAACGACAGTATAAAGTGTTGTGTTGCTTATACCATTTATTGATTATTAGCAGGTAAGTCTAAAATGATTTTTAATCCTTTAAAACATCATTTATAGATATCAAATACAATTTTAATAAATAGATTTGTTAGATAACTCTGGACAGTTAATTAAGTTTATCTCTCTCTCAGCCTCTGCATGTTAACCTGGAAAATGGAGACCATAAAAATACCTCATAGGGTTCTTTGAAGAGTTGGTGCCTGTAAAGGTCTTAGTACAGTGCTAGGTACATCATACCTGTGCAAAATATGTGAGATATCTGTTGTGATGACTCCCCCCAAAACTCTGTGTAACTTAAATGTTTTCATGTTTCAGGTGAAAGCCCTCTTATTTCAAGAAATAGTCACCATACAATACAGAAAAGAAAAAGCATAGTTCTTCATGTTTTTATAATGGAAGTTTATACAGAGGTCATCACTCTTACTAATGCTAATTAAACATCTATCACCAAACCCAATGTTCACTACTTTTTTTTTTAATGTTTTNGATCATGACCCAAGCGAAAGTCGGACGCGTAACCAACTAAGCCACCCAGGCGCCCCTGTTCACTACTTTTAAAAATGCAATTTAGGGGTGCCTGGGTAGCTCAGTCGGTCGAGCNGAGAAAGAGAGAGTCAGCATGAGCAGGGGAGGGTCAGAGACAGAGGGAGACACAGCACAGAGCTAGCCATCAGCACAGAGCCCGATGCCGGGCCTGAACCCACGAACCGCGAGATCATGACCCAAGCGAAAGTCGGACGCTTAACCGACTAAGCCACCCAGGCGCCCCTGTTCACTACTTTTAAAAATGCATTTTAGGGGTGTCTGGGTAGCTCAGTCGGTCGAGCATCCAACTTCAGCCCAGCTCATGATCTCATGGTTCATGAGTTTGAACCCCACATCGGGCTCGGTGCTGAAAGCTCAGAGCTTGGAGCCTGCTTCAAATTTTGTGTCTCCTCTCTCCCCCCAGCTCATGCTCTATCTCTCTCTTTCTGAAAAATAAATAAAAACATTAAACAATTTTTTAAAACTGTATTTTAATGGTGATAAAGCATAAATGAACCCAATGACAATCAACTGCTAAGATTATATCTTTAAAAATAGCAAAACAAGTATGCCAATTTTCATAATTGTAGGTTCTGTTGATGGGTATATACTATTCTATTCATTTTATATATGTTTGACATTTTTCACAGTAAAAAATATATAGCTGTTAATAATATCTGCTAAGTTATCAATTTAGTAAGAAAGGTTTCTGACAAAAAATAACTGATTGTAAGCAAAACTAATACATCTTGCAATAATTTTTTTTTACACCTGTTTTGAGGTAGTGTTCTCTTCTTAGGAATAGGACCTGTTTTCATGACTTCACAAAATTATTTTGTTTGAATGCAGTACTTTGTCTGATTAAATATAATGTAAATTATACATGGTTTCTATAGGGAAACAAGACACATTAAAAAGAAAAAAAAAGAAAAAAAAGTCTGCTTTACTCCGAGCCCCCATCCACTATTCTTCTGCTATTATTCATAATCATAAGTCAAATCAGCCCTACTGGGCATAAATGAAGTGCAAGACATTGTTCCAAGCATGCTTCAATGAAGTCTGTAATATCAGAAGCTAGAGAAGGCAGAAGAGAGAGGGAGTTTATTAAGAATGGGGCAGGAAAGGACGCCTGGGTGGCTCAGTCCGTTAAGCATCTGACTTCGGTTCAGGTCATGATCTCACAGTTTGTGAGTTGGGGTCCTATGTGAGTTCGAACCCCGCGTGGGGCTCTGCGACGCTGCACTGATAGGCAGGACCTGCAGCCTGCTTCACATTCTGTATCTGTCTCTCTGCCCCTTCCCTACTTGTGGTCGCCCTCTCTCTTTCTCTGGGGTGGGGAAGGGGGGGTCAGAGGATTCTTTGGGTTTAGACATTCTTGTGTCTTGTCTGTGTTTAGGGAGGTTTTGCAACATTGGTTTCATAATCTGTGGCTTCAAGGACAGCCTAGAATTTTAGTGACTCTAGATGGCACTGCTCACTCTGCCTGTGATCTGATTTGTTTTTTGTTTTTTGTTTTTTTAATTACATCTAACTGTGACTATTGAACACAGATTCAGCAATTTCGCCAATACTATGCTAAATTTTTTGTATAGATGAGTTTAGGTAGCAACTTGTTTCTCCCTTCTTTGTCTCCAGTTACCAGCATGTCCAGCGGTTTTAGTTTCTGCGGGCTGCTATAGCAAAATATCACAGCCTAGGTAGCTTATTAACAACAAAAATGTATTTTTCAGTTTTAGAGGTTGAGAAATTCAAGTCAAGGATCAGCATGGCCATGTTCTAGTAAGAGCTTTCTTCCTGGTTATTCCTGGTTATAGTAGCCTATTCACTGTGTCCTCACATGGTAGAAGAAGCTCCAGATCTCTCTGGAGCCTCTTTTATAAATCCCTAATCCCATTTATGACAGTTTCATTTTTATGACCTAAGTGCATCCCAAAGGCCCCATCTCCTAATCCACCATGTTAGAGGTGGTCCTAAACCTCAGAACCTACACATATGAGCTATCACTCTGTGAGCTATGTTATACTCAACGGTGCAGTTGACTTTAAAATAGGGAGATGATCTAGATGGGCCTAGTCTAAAGAGAATCTCTAGAAGAAGAGGAAGAAGAAAGGGGATTTGAGGTGATCCAATAAACTGCTGCTAACTTGAAGATGGAAGAGGCCACTTGAGAAGGAATGGCCCTGAGGCCTCAGGTGGCCCTGAGGAGGTGGGTGAAGTCCTTGGTTTACAGCTGGCCAGGAAGTAGGGATCTCAATCCTACAATCACAGTGAACTGAATTCTGCCAATAACTTGAATGAGCTTGGAAACAGATTTCTCCAGCTCCTCCAGATGAGTGCTCATACCAGCCAACACCTTGATGTCATACTCGTGCTAATGTGAGCAGAGAAGACAGTCATGCCACACCAGAATTCTGACCCACCGAGCTGTGAAATAATCAGTGGCTGTTCTTTTAAGCTACTATGTGATAATTTGTTATGTGGCAATGGAAAACTGATGTCTTGTGTCTCAACCAATGAGGCCAAGAATCCAGAAACTTTTCCCATTACCCACATTTCAGTAATAAAGTTTAAACATAAGTCAAGACCACTCAAGTGCATTCTGAATTTATAGAAGGATATACCTTTATTATCATCTTACTGAGCCAGTATAATTTTTTTTTAATTCTACTACCATTAAAAACTCACTTCTGAGTCTCAATCTGCCAGAAATTATAAGAATTAGCTATAGGATTCTAGAAGATGGGCAGATAAATAGGTGGGATATGATTACTGAGAGGGAGACAATATCTATTGTAATGAATAGAAAGGAGCATATTACAATTGTTAACAGAAAGAACTACAATTAACGTGAATTATCTGCTTGATTCAAAAAACAACTATAATAGGTTCTTTTGACTGAACCTGACTGGCAAACTTACTGCAAACTTCCAGTAATTGACCCTTGCCCTCATGCTATATCCTTGAAGTTAATGTTTATTTTTGAAAGAGGGAGAGTGCAAGTGGAGGAGGGGCTGAGAGAGAGGAGGACAGAGGGGTTCTGCACTGAGATCAGTGAGCCTGATGTGGGGCTCAAACTTACGAACTGTGAGATCACGACCTGAGGTGAAGACTGATGCTCAACTGACTGAGACACCCAGGTGCCCCTATGCCCTTGAAATTAAATACACATCTCCTAATGACCCTTTGATGTTCCTTTGTAGACAGCACATAATCAAACAGACCTCCCCCAAAGTATCACGTGATGTGAAATATTTCCCAATTTGGTTAAGAGTTTATTTTGTTTCAAACAACAACAACAACAATAACAACAAGATGGGAAATATTTTACATATTGCTGTGTATATAAAAGGAATTCCAAATGTTAAAAACTCTGAATATAACCTCAGATCAATTANCCCCTATGCCCTTGAAATTAAATACACATCTCCTAATGACCCTTTGATGTTCCTTTGTAGACAGCACATAATCAAACAGACCTCCCCACAAATCTTTGCTTTTTAAAAGCAAATCTTGCCTCCCCCAAATCTCTGTATACAAAGAATGAACCCCCAAGATTAGGCATTGCTTGTCCTGTTTCAAGAGGTGATTCATACAGGAGAAATGCAGTGAAGGCATTCTGACAAAGCCCACTGAATTGTATTGAAACAGGATGTGACATGCTCCCAAATGTCTCAGAGTCATGTTCAGAAAGTATAAATATACACTGTATTGAACGAAGCCTTAAAAATTTGAGAGCTGGGTGCCTGGGAGGCTTAGTCGGTTAAGCATCCAATTTTGGCTCAGGTCATGATCTCACAGTTCATGAGTTCAAGCCTCACCTCAGAATCTGTGCTGACAATGCAGAGCCTGCTTGGGATTCTCTCTCTCTCCCTCTCTCTGTCCCTCCCCCACTTGTACTCTCTGTCTCTCAAGAATAAATAAACGTTAAAATTTAAATAAAAAAGAATTTGAGGGCTATTTTGAAACCTAGGCCTATGTAAAATGTGTATCAACAGGGCATTTTAGAAGATAGATTAGCCTCTTTAACAGTTGGTGCTGGGAGAGCTGGACAGCAACATGCAGAAGAATGAAACTAGATCACTTTCTCACACCATACACAAAAATAAACTCAAAATGGATAAAGGACCNTCATTTCTGTCTCTCTCCCTCTCTCTCAAAAATAAACAAACATTAAAATTTTTTTAAATAAAAATTTAAAATTTTTTTAAATTAAAAATAAAATCTCCAGGACCCATCTCCTAGCAATGGGGGATGCTGGAGAAAAGATACCCTCAGACATGGATGTGCCTGTGTAAGACTGAGTGGTCCAGGGTCTTCTGGTGTAACTAGAGAGGAATTCTGTCTTTGCATTGTGAGCTTTGCTACAGCTGTGTGCCTGACTAAAGCTGCACTCTTGCTAACCTCCTTGCAGCAGTGTGGACAGCATGAATCTGCTTTCAGTCTCCATGGTCTTCAGTGCCTTAGAGTTTGGCTGTTGTTAAAACATCTGTTTGTTTAAATATTTCTGTTCATACTAATGCTGCAGTTTTAGAGGAAGAATTCACACCCCGTCCTGCTGTTTTCCTGTGCATTTGGATGCCCTTGAAGTCTCTGAGCCTTCCTGAATCTTTCTATTTCATTCTAACAAAATGGAAACCACAACAATTAGAAAATGGAACCCATTAAGAGAAATAAAACAAAAAAGTCACTTTTTTGTTCTTCTAACTTGCAGCTTGGCCCCCTTCCCCTCAAAAGGGTTCATTTGTCAGGGAACAATTTGAGAATCCTGGAGTTCACACAATCCAGGAAAAGTGGGGTCTTTAGTATGTGGTGTCAACGATGCGACGCTCATTGTCGGTGTCCTGTGGTCAGTCCAGTGCGTGGTGCTCTGCTGTTTCCAGCACCCGCTGCCACCCAAATTCAGCCACCAGGACCACCACTGCCTCTGGCACTCAGGCTTAATCTGATGTCCCCGCAACTACACCAACAGAGGTCTGGCCGCAACCAGGGTATGGTCTTGGAAACAGAATCTGCCACCTTTCTGTCTCACAGTCCCAACAACCCAAGAAACCCCACCGCCTCTGGGATTAGGCAGCTCTCCCTCGCTTCGGAGCCTCCCCTCAGGTCGCCCATGAGCCCAGAGCTGCCTGCCTGCAACCCAACACACGTGGGTGTTTGTTAGTAACTGTGCCCGCCTGAGCCCCGCCCCAGGTGCACGCAATCAGAGNCTAAGCGAAAGCCGGACGCTTAACCGACTAAGCCACCCAGGCGCCCCTACTTTGCTAGTATTTTTAGAAAAGTTTTAAGCAACTATTAATCAGCCATAAGACAATATAAATATTCACTATTCAAACATTTTCAGTAGCAAGGGATTAAAAGAACATAAGGGTAATTTGAATCCAAAGGTAATTTTAAAACCCACATACACTGCATGCCTCAATTCCAATCTTAATGTAGTGGTTAAAAATGGTAGAATTAATTTAGCATCATTAGTTTTATTTATGTAGGAAAACAAAATATATACATACCCTGAAGTCTCAAATATCTAGACTAACTTCTTATAAACTCATTTTCTTCTAGCAGCTGAAAGAGTAATAACGGAGTAATGTGTTTACTGCTTTACCTTAATATTTCACTTTAACTTTGTATTCTATTTCATAATGCTTCTGAATTTTTACATAGAAATCCTGTAGAAAAATAATCTGGTGGGGCGCGTGGGTGGCTCAGTCAGTTAAGCGTCCGACTTTGGCTGAGGTCATGATCTCACGGTTCGTGGGTTTGAGCCCCGCATTGGGCTCTGTGCTAACAACAGGTTCAGAGCCTGGAGGCTGTTTCGGATTCTGTGTCTCCCTCTCCCTCTGACCCTCCCCTGTTCATGCTGTCTCTCTCTCTCAGAAATAAATAAAACATTTAAAAAATTTTTTTTAAAAAGAAAAATACTCTGGTAAGATATACCATATTTTTTATGGTGCCTTCACACATGATTTGCTGCTATACACCTGATGTGGGACACCTCACATAATTAAAATAGTAGGGTAAGTGCTAGCTCACCTCTTTATTTTTTGTAAGCAACCCTACAGTGATAGGCGAACCTTTAATGTGATATGGCCATTAATTTCTCTTTAATTACATGAAGTGTTATAATGTTATCCCCAGAAATTATGGCTTCTGATAGAGTTGTCTTTTTTTCCTTTGCAGGGAACATTCCGATATCTATCTTCAAAATGGACCACATAGAATTGGAAGTTTATATAAGAAGGCCCTTTACGTTCAGTACACAGACCAAACTTTTAGCACAATTATAGAAAAGCCTGTCTGGCTGGGGTTTTTAGGCCCTATTATCAAAGCTGAAACTGGAGATAAAGTTCATGTACACTTAAAAAACTTTGCCTCTAGGCCCTACACTTTCCATCCACATGGAGTAACTTACCATAAGGAAAACGAGGGTAAGTTTTCAACTCATATTCTAGCTGGAATTTCCTCTTAATTTTCAGTAGGAGCACTTTTTTTTTTAACCTCTAAGATGACGGCCCCGCCTCCTGGAAAAGATGTGTCACTGTGTTGTTATGCGGTGTTTCCCTTGGTTGCACTTGCTTGTGTGCAATGTGGATGTGAAAGGACTCCTGGGTGGGTTGATAGTGAGAGCCTGGCCTTCCCTCCAAGTGCCTGGCAACTCTCCAGCCAGAGAATGAGAGGACTAAACAACGTGTGTGAAGGTCTAGAAAAGGCAAACATCCAAAGGGAAGAAACAGGACTCAAGATAGGGATTGTCTTAGGTCTAAAGTTCCTACGTGTGAACATACCGTGGCCATTGTCACGTCCCATCCTAACTCTGGATTAACTCTTTCCTACCCAAGGCAGTCTGAGTAGTCTCTGGCATCAGTCCAATGGTACACATGACTGGATGACCCTAGAGCCACATCTGAAATACAATTAATCGAAAGGTCATTTGAATGCATGACTTAGAAACCTTAAAGACGGTACAGGAAGAACTAAGAATAGGTTTGGTGTGGGGTGCCTNGTTTGGTGTCTGCGATAATGATAATAATAAAAAGAGGTGGTGTTTTGTTATGGATAAGAGCAAGGACTTTGAAAGTAACAGACTAAACTTCAAGTGCAGCCTTGTCTTTCACTGGCTGAATGATCTTAGCTAAGTTACTTAAATTCTCTGTGCTTCAGTTTCCTCATATATAAAATAGGGACAATGATAGTGCATACTAATAGCTCGATGAATATCAAGCATTATCATAAGCAAAAATGTGGAGGCCACGCTAATTGAAATGATAAGGATTAAGTCTGGAAATTAAGATAAAATTAGAGTTTTTAAATTATTAGTTTTCTTTTTATAAAGGTATTACTTTAGAAGGTGAATGTTTTGACCATATATTTTTGTTTGTTTTTCTGAAACAGTTACATTCATAGCAGAGAGGCTGACTGCCATCTTCTTTCTTACTTTTTTTTTTTTTTAACAAATTCATGGCATATTAGGGTATTAATCATTTTTAAGGTATGGTAGTTATATTGTCTTTATGTTAAAGGAAAAAAGAGTTCCGATCCTTCAGAGGTACATATTCAAGCATTTGTTAATTAAATGATATGATGCCTGGGATTTGCTTTAGAATTAATTAAATGGTGATGGAGATAAGAGTGGGTGGGGGTATATATGAAACAGGATTGGCCTTGAGTTGATCATTATTAAAGCTTGGCTGATGGGTAAATGGAAGTTCATCATATTATTTTCTCAACTTTGACATATTTTTGGAAATTTCCAGAAGTAAAAGGACAAAATTTTTAAAACTCCATAGTTCTTGGGCAGAAACTTGGTATCTTATAAGATGTTTCAAATGATAAGAAAAAGTAGCAATTTTGTTCATGCTTCCATACCATGACCACAGAGCCAAAGTGGTTCTTTATGCTGCAAACCAAAAGTCACTATCCTCTGTTACTATTCCCTTAAGAATCAGTAAGTATATAAAATAACAACCAAATTTTTGCTGAAGCTTCCATACCCCCCAGTCATTAGCCTCTCACTCTTGTGTGTTCAAATAGGACATTACTAGATTCCCCAAGGGGGCACATATTACAAGTTGAATACATGTTTGCCAAATAAATTAACGGATCATCTATTCTCTCATTTAAGTTCAAATACATTCACTTTGTAACCTCATCACATATTGCTTCCTAGGAGCCATCTATCCTGATAACACCACAGGTTTTCAGAAAGCAGATGACAAAGTGCATCCTGGTGACGAGTACATATACATATTGAATGCCACCCAGGAGCAAAGTCCTGGTGAGGAAGATAGCAATTGTGTGACCAGAATTTACCATTCCCACATTGATGCTCCAAAAGATATCACCTCAGGACTCATCGGACCTTTAATATTCTGTAAAAAGGGTAAATTTTTTCATTGTTGCTCATAGTGTGTCACCAAAAGGAAAGAGACAGAGAAGTTTGTTTTTTAAACTAGAAGTCAAATTTTCTGTGTTATGATTGAGTAGGTAAGGTTGCGAAAGAGTGAATCTAGATAAACAGGAAAAAAGAACAGGGCAGGAAAAGAAGAAGGAATAAATGGAGCAAGTATTCACACACATTACTAAGCTGCAAGGAACATGCTCTCCTGGAAGATAGGTTTGCTGGACCCAGTTTCCAACAGTGATGCTGAAGATATGTGTGACTACCAAAAGTGATACCCTTAGTGGCACTCCATGATGATAGATCTGTAGTTATCTGCATTGTGTTGGTAAATAGAATATCACAGTAACTATTTCCAGCATTGGGAAAAGACAACATAGCTCAAAGAGCTTGAAATCTAGGGGCATCTGAGTGTTTCAGTCAGTTAAGCATCTGACTTGATCTCAGCCTCAGGTCTTGATCTCACAGTCATGAATTCAAGCCACATGTTGGGCTCCACACTAGGCATGAGGCCTGCTTTAAAAAAGAGCTTGGGTCGNTCTCTCTCTCTCCTAGAAATAAATAAAAATATTTTTTAAAAAATATAAAAAATAAAAAAGAGCTTGAAATCTAATTCTCACTCGAACAATAGCAAGTTACTGTCAAAGACTTATTGTCCTAGCTTATGGATGTATGCACCAGAAGATATACACCCAGCTTCGAATCCCAACCTTCTTATTTGCCAAAAAGCATTGAATAGTTACGTGGTCAATGGACATCCATACATATGAGTGTCTGTAAGCTCAGGATACTGAATTTAAAGTTTCCTGGTGTTTCTACATCTGCAAAACAGAAGGGACAAATCCAGATTTGGAGTTTATTAGAAAAGTAAAATTTTGGGGCGCCTGGGTGGCTTAGTCGGTTAAGCGTCCGACTTTCGCTTCGGTCATGATCTCGCGGTTTGTGGGTTCGAGCCCCGCGTCGGGCTCTGTGCTGACTGCCAGCTCGAGCCTGGAGCCTGTTTCGGCCTGTGACTCCCTCTCTCTCTGACCCTCCCCTGCTCACGCTTTCTCTCTCTCTCCTAGAAGTAAATAAAACATTAAAAAAAAAAAAAAAAGAAAAGTAAAAATTTAAAGCTATAAATTACCTGCTAAAAATACATGCTAAAGAGTAACTTCTACTCAAATAGTAATTTTCACTTCAGATTCTCTGGATCAAGAAAAAGAAAAAAATATTGACCAAGAATTTGTGCTGATGTTTTCCGTGGTGGATGAAAATCTCAGCTGGTACCTAGATGACAACATTAAGACCTACTGCTCTGAACCAGAGAAAGTTGACAAAGATAATGAAGACTTCCAAGAGAGTAACAGGATGTATTGTAAGATTACAAAAAGCATGTTAGCTTGATCTTATTTTTCTTGATCCATTAAGTTTGCTAAATTTATTCCTTCACATGATTAAGTAGTGTGCTTCTAATCCCTGGCCCTGATAAGAAAGCATATTAAACCTATAACTACATATTTAGCTAAACAGATCAAATCAAAACTCTGCCGGGTAAAACTGGATACACCATATTGTTCCCAAATGAATAAGGAGAAAACATCATCAATTGTGATTTAATGTATATGTATGTTATATTTATTTATATATTTGTTTATTCTCCAAACTCATTCTAAAAATTATTTGAGGCAGCCTAAAATTATTAAACTAAATGCTGAAAATTATATTTATATCATAAAGCATTGAACTACATTTAAAATAGCTCAAACTACTAGTTCTAAAACATATTTCTTTTAAAGACATTGTCCTTCTGCATCTTTTTTTTCCTATTTTTTAATTCACTTTATTTCTTCTAGAAATGCTTTCTTTGCTCCCTAGAATCCTCCTTAATTCTCAGACACAAAATAATGAGTTTAGTAAGGTTGTCTATCACTCAGAATTTGCATAAGAAATCAAATCTCTTAACATCAGCTAGACCAACAAGTATGGATTTTTGTTTGCTTGTGTTTAGCTTCTTTAAAATTATCTTTGCTCAGAAACTGAGACTACAAAAATAACTACCAAAGCAGAAAAACAAATTAATTAACAAAGTACAGATTTTCCCCCGTAACTTTTGTTTATTTCTGGCTGGAAGGTCCTCTTTCTATACTTCAATCCTGCCTTTGTTATGCACTAAAAAAAATAGATAATAGAAAAAGATACACGAAGGTCTAGTCTGGATAGGTCTGGTTGTACCTCTGTTATATCACCTACATTTATGGTGCTTCCCAAAACCAATTTCTATCTTATCTCTAGGACAACCCAGTTTGAATAGTGATCCTAAGTTTCTTCTAAGGGTCTTGGGCCGTCCTGCCTTTGAACTTTGAGGACTTTGTGTCCTTAGTATGTGTCCCTACTATCCTTCCCCTGGATTTCTTCTTTTCTCTTTCATGTCTTTTCCAATTTTGACTTATAATCCTTTAAAAAAAAAAAAAAAGCGCCTGTGTTCTTATTACACAAGGAATTGATGTTCACTGTAGAAAATCAGCGAAGTTCTGACATGTAAAAAGAAAACAATGAAATTCATATTACCACTGTCAACATGATACATGATTGATTATGAAATAACCTTCACTGTTTCTAAGACTTACTCTATGTGTGTCCATTTTGTATATATGTGCATATATATGCATACATGTATATTTACAAATAGACATACACATATACACATACTAATACACAGCTATACAGCTAAAGTGTATAGCTTATAACAGAGAGAAAAAATAGGTTTCATCTTCAGTGTTGTGTTCATCTGCTAATGTGTTGACAAAAATCCTGAGGCTGAATTCAGGTCCAAATAAAAGTGCTATGATTGATTAGCAATGTCTGATATGGGTACAATAGGAAGGAATAGCAGTATGTGTGCCAGGTAGTTTCTCCCAAATTGATTCTATTTCTATAGACAGAACTATTACTATATCCTAGGCACCTATGTTTGTTAGTGACAGTCTCTGCTCTTGACTTACAGCTGTGAACGGATATACTTTTGGAAGTCTCCCAGGGCTCTCCATGTGTGCAGAAGACAAAGTAAAATGGTATATTTTTGGTATGGGTAATGAAATTGATGTGCACTCAGCTTTCTTCCACGGCCAAGTGTTGACTAATAAGGACTACCGTATTGATACAGTCAATCTCTTTCCTGCTACCCTCTTTGAAGCTTTTATGGTTGCCCAGAATCCTGGAGAATGGATGCTTAGCTGTCAAAATCTAAACCACCTGAAAGGTAAGGCATCTTTACCTGAAATGAGCTGGTGGCTAAAAAAAAGAGCCATGCCTCAGTTATACTGCTAATGGGGTGATAACTGGGAATCAGAATCTAAAAGCTAAATATCGTTGGAATAATCTGAGCTTTGAACTGGTAACTTAATTTTATTCCTATGATGGTATGCATCACACTATAATAAAAAAAAAACTGGAAGACTAGAGTTTTACAAAGTAATGAAATCTGAAAATATATTAATTTGAGGAAAAGAATAACTGGCCCTGAATGTATTGTGCTGTCCTAAATGTATAGGGCTGTATACAACTTCTCAGCTTTGTAAAATACACAATACTGTAAGCCCCAGAAAATTTGTATACTGTGCTAAAAAGTTGTTTGTTTGTTTGTTTTAATTTGGTTCTATCAAACATAACCAACTTTGTCCTTTGAGTCCAGCTACTCGTTGGTTTAACTTGCTAAATCCCTCCTTCATCTCTTCAATATAAGAACATTCTTCGTTCTTGAGAAATATTAGTTTGTAATACTGATCTCCTGAAGAAATCAGCTTTAATCTGGGTCTTTTGGCATGTTATTCTGACCTTCAAACATAATCTCACCTATTAAATGTGACCTTGGTCTCAGAAGACCCAGTATAGTGGGTATATAACCATTTTGATTTTGTCTGGGAACAATAATAATATATGCTCATTCTATTCCTCCTCCTCCATTCCACCCTGTCCCTTAAAATATGGCAAAGGCTCTCTTTATTACTTATCTTTTAATGTGTCCTTTTTTTTTTTCCTCATCAAAAGACCTCCCAAGTGAAACCCCACAAAGATAGGTACCGTGTTAAAAAAAACATATACTAGTGTTTAATATCTCTTCACTGTGCCATTTTATTATTTTTTTATTTTAATTTTTTTTTACAAATAGTTTATTGTCAAATTAGTTTCCACATAACACTCAGTGCTCATCCCCACAAGTGTCCTCCTCCATGCCCATCCCCCCCTCCCCCCACATCCATCAGTCCTCAGTTTTTGTCAGCATTCAAGAGTCTCTCATGGTTTGCCTCTCTCCCTTTCCCCCACCATTTCCGCCCTTCTTCTCCCCCTTGTTCCTCCGTCAAGTTCCTCCTAATCTTCCTATACGTGCAAACATATGATATTTGTCCTTCTCTGCCTGACTTATTTCGCTCAGCATAACACCCTCAAGGTCCATCCATGTTGCTACACATGGCCAGATTTCACTGTGCAATTTTAAAGAAAAGTTTTACTGATTGAATTTTGTCAGTAATTTAGTTATAACTGTTTACTATCATTTTTAATATTGTTTCCAGCTCTTTATTTCTTCAGTTTCCCTCTGTCATTTCACCAGTGGTGTTTACAAGGCAATGGGAGGGAGAAACATTGACTCCATTAACCAATGTCTCCTTCTGTGTGATTTTCAGCTGGTCTGCAGGCCTTCTTCCAGGTACAAGACTGTAACAAGCCTTCATCAGAAGACAATATCCTTGGGAAACATGTTAGACATTATTACATTGCTGCTGAGGAAATCATCTGGAACTATGCACCCTCTGGAATAGACATCTTCACCAAAGAAAACTTAACAGCACCTGGAAGGTAATTCAGAAGGAGGACTATTATTTCAAAAGATGACTCCCGAAGGAAGGAAGGAAGGAAGGAAGGAAGGAAGGAAGGAACTGATTCATCAGTTAACATTTTAATTGGTACCTGAAACTGAGTAACTAGACTGCTAACTATTTATTAAGGTGTTTGGTATGAGTCCAAGTTTAAGAAATATGACTTTTGAGTTTATGAAAAAAATGGATATAAAAGTTATCAGATACTCAGACAAAATCCTCAGAAAATACTGAATATAATTAGACTAATTCATTTACTTTTCTTTCGTGAAAATACAGCATTGTGCAATCCAGCAGCATTAAGTACATTCACAAGGTTGTACAATCAACATTATCCATTTCCAGAACTCTGTCATCATTCTAAATAGAAAGTCTGTATCCATTAAACAGTAGCTCTTTAATCCCTGATGAGTTCTACTTTCTGTCTTTGTGAATTTGCCTCTTCTAGGCACTTACTACAAGTGGAATAACAATATTTGTCCTTTCTTTGCCTGGCTTATTTCACTTAGCATGTTTTTAAGGTTCATCCATGTTGTAACATCTATGAGAAGTTTATTCCTCTTTAAGGCTGAATAATATTCCACTGTTTGCATATACCACATTTTATTTATCCATCAGTCTGTTGATGAATGTTTGGGTTGCTTCTACTTTTTGGCTATTGTGAATAATGCAACTATGAACATTGAAAGTACAAGTATTGTTTATACCCCTGCTTTCAGTTCTTTTGTGTACATACTTAGGAATGGAATGCTCAATCATATGATAATTCTATTTTTAATTTTTTTAGGAACAGTCATACTGTTTTCTACAGTGGCTGTACTATTTTACATTCCTACCAGTAATGTACAATGGTTCCAATTGCTCTACATCCTTACCAATATTTATTTTCCATTTTTAAAATAATAGACATCTTACTGGGTGTGGAGTTGTATCTTATTGTGGTTTTGATTTGCATTTTCCTGATGATTAGTGATGTTGAGCATCTTTTTATGTTCTTGTTGGTGTTTGGAGAAGTCTGTTCAAGTCTTTTTCCTGTTGTTGAATTGAGTTCTTTGTTTTTTTTCTTTTTTTTGGTGGTGGTGGTTGTTAAAGTGTATGACTTCTGTATATATTCTGGATATTAATCTCTTATCAGATGCATTGTTTGCAAATATTTTCTCCCATTCTATAGGTTTTCTTTTCACTTTCTTGATAATGTCCTTTGCTGTACAGCAACTACTCCTGTACATGTCTAATGACTTCCACAGCCTCCCAGGCATTGTTCGCTGCTCAGTCTTCCTTTCCCACTATCCCTTCACCATACAGCACCCAAAGGGATCTTTTGAAAATGTTGATGAAATTATGCCACATCCCTGTTTCAAGTCTCAGCTCAAATATCACCTGCTAAGAGAAGTTTATTTGCCACCTATCTACTTGGAAAAGTTAAGTAACTTACTGAATGATACACGACAAGTCAATAGCTGGGCTTGACTCTACCCAGGTCTCTGATTCCTGAAGCAGAAATTTAAGTCCCTGTCTACACTGACATCCAGAGGCAATGACTCCACACTGTATCACCAGCCCAGGGCGCTCTTGTAAATTGCAAATTTGCATTTCTAATTGCTTAAAAACACCCCGCTTGGATGAAGTCCCTCCAAATCAGTGTGTCCACATCTGAACCATTGTCTTCTCCATATACCTGAATTTCCTCCTCTCTGTGAATATTATCACTATTCATCCATCAGTGAAGCCCCAAACCTGAGTACTGTCCTTGACTCCACACTTCCCCACTCCCTCCTCGTCTCCTCATCAAGTATTGTCTCACTATATCCTAAATATCTCCAAAAGTTGTCTACTTTTTCCTTACCTTAGGGATCCTCTTAAAATACTAATCCTAAATCCTTACATCTTTCAAAGGTTTCCCACTGCTCTGGAATGGAGTACTGAAACTTCAGTGAGGTTCTGCTGTCCACCTCTCACCCCGCCCCCCCCGCACCATCTTTCCAAGCCTCATTCTCTCTCTTCTGTCCCATTCTCCCTCTTTTGCCCTGCCCTGCATATTATGCTCCTGTCATATTTTGTAAAACATGCCACATTCACTCTTTTCTCTGAGCATTCCCATCAGCTATTTCCTCTTTGTAAACACCCACCTCACTCTCCCCCACCACATATACTTCATCTTTTAAAAAAATGTTTATTATTTTTGAGAGAGAGAGAGGAGAGAGAGAATGAGAACAAGCAGGGAAAGGGCAGAGAGAGAGGGAGACACAGAATCTGAAGCAGGCTTCAGGCTCTGAGCTGTCAGCACAGCAGGGCTCAGACTGAACTGTGAGATCATGATCTGAGCCAGTCGGTCGCTTAACTGACAGAGCCACCCAGGCACCCCTATACTTCATCTTTTAAACTCTACTTCTCTACTAGATAGTTTTTAAAAATCACTTTCTTTGAAAAGCCTTTGGGGCCTCTCCCTGCCACTTCCCCCAACCCCAGGAGAACTGCTCCATAACACTCTGTGTTATTGCATGTTTTCCATTGATTGGTTCATGGTCTGTCTTCTCTGATAGATGTCAAGTCCGTGTGGACAGGGAGAGGTCCAGCTTGCTAATGGTTATATCATCAGCACATACCAAGTTTCCTGGCAAAAAACAGGTGTCCTATACATTTGTTAAATGGAAGAAGAGATGAATGCAATGACTTTGGCGAGTCAGACACCTCTCTGAGATCTAATTTCTCCATTTGTAAACTGGGGAGAATAATGCCATCTTTGCTGCCTTATCATGGGAGTTTCAGATAATAAATGATAGCTCCTAAGCACTGGCTGGTGCTAATATGCAATAAACCAGCTATTGTATTTTTAAACCTTTTGTAATTTGTTAAAAAGATTCTATTAATAACTGTCAGGGGTTGACATGAGCCATCTTAAAATTTTTTCACTTCGCTTGAAAAAGTGAAACCTCTACACCATGATTCTCTGCTCTTCAGCTGAACGTCCTTCTGTGAAGTGGCTAGTACCATCTGCTTCTTTTTGGATATTTGGATTCAGGAATAATAATTACCTCTGAGCACTGGCCACAATTTTTCTCTTCAATTAGTGTCTTCTGTGAATACCTGCTTTCTGTTTTGTTTTCAACTCCACTGTTAAACACTTTTTCTCTTGGCAGTGCTTCAGAGGTATTTTTTGAACAAGGTCCTACAAGAATTGGAGGATCTTATAAAAAGCTGGTTTATCGTGAGTACACTGATGCCTCCTTCACAAATCAAAAGAAGAGAGGCCCTGAAGAGGAACATCTTGGCATCCTGGGTGAGTCCATGCAGAATATTGATAACTATTATACTCTTCTCCTGGGCTACACAACCTCAGAAAAAACAGAAACTTCAAAAACTGCAGTATGATTTCTGTGTATAAACTAGAGTTGTGGAAGGTCATTCAACTATTGGATGTAGCAGCTAATTACTTTTCCAATGTAAATTACCAGTGGTAAATCTGCCATTTATTGATGCCATTTAATGATGCCATTAATGATGCCATTTAATGATGAAGTCATCATTAAAAACTGCTGACTTCAGATGATGATTTTGTTTTTCTTCAAGAGGTAAGAACTGTAAGTTTATGACTGATTTAAATAGACAACAAACTGTTAGCCTCTGTTCCTAGCTGAAGGCACACTTCCCAAGAAATAAAATCCAGGCTATTAATGAAAGAGGCTAGGTTTGTCCTAGAGCCTTGTCCACAGACAGCGCAGAGACCTGTTCTTGCTCAGGCCTTCAGGCAGAATATAATGGGTGAGCACACAGAGGCTGGATTCAGACTGTCCTCACTCCTCACCTATTAACCATGTGACCTTTGAAAGTACTCAGCTTGCTGTGCCCTCTTTCTGTAAAATGGAAACAATAATAGTGATTATCGTCCTTACCTCATAAAGGTGTTGTAAAGATTAAAGGAATTACTACACATAAAAACTCAGGAAAGCATGTAAATATCATTTTATATTTTACATAAAATATGTACTATGTATCTGTGTTTTTATCCTGTATTTGGTAATAATATTAATTTTGGTGAAGAAAAATCCACAAAAGTGTTACTCTTCATATCCAAGACAATTTAACTTACCCTATTTGAGTGATCAAGGTTTATAGCACACCCCCTGACTCTTGGAGACAAATATCACACATCTGGCCAACAAAAGACTAAGATGAAAAGAGTATAGACACTGAATAGTTTCTTGTAGATGTATAAAGCTGGTGAGCTTGCTAGAATAAAAATAATAACAAATTTCCTTAACCTAAAGTTGAATCAAAAAGCCCTTATCTCTTTCGAGTCTCACCATGTCAAATTGATAATGGATTTTTTTAAAACTAGGTTTTTCATTTGCCACAAATAAGATGTTTCAGGTGGTTTTTGCCAGAGGATAAGCCAAAGAAAACAACTGTCTTGTGTATTCTGTATGTTCTATACTAAGGAAGGATAATAATGCTCTCTTTGTCCCTAGGTCCTGTCATTTGGGCAGAGGTGGGAGACACCATCAGGGTCACTTTCCATAACAAAGGAACATATCCCCTCAGTATTGAGGCCATTGGGGTGAGAGTCAGCAAGGACAATGAGGGCACATACTATGCCTCACATCACAACCTCTCGAGTGGAAGTGAGTACAGCATTCTGTAAAAACAATATTTAAGAACCCACTGTGCTGGTCCCCCAGGGGAAACTGTCCTGCAAAAACTGAAGGCAGGATCTTCCAAGGAAACTGTTCATTTACCATTTTTAGGCATCATGGCAGGATGCAAGTTAACCTCTTTTCCTTCCATTTCCAATTGGTGTATGGAATTTTATCCTGCTGTAATCAGATGATTTTTAACAGTGCTGGTAATAACTAATTAGGATTATATCAGT
Organism: Crocuta crocuta; assembly: GCF_008692635.1. Classification (NCBI taxonomy): domain Eukaryota; kingdom Metazoa; phylum Chordata; class Mammalia; order Carnivora; family Hyaenidae; genus Crocuta; species Crocuta crocuta. Next base: position 2,965,998 of record NW_027530356.1, on the reverse strand, counting down.
TATAGATTTCTGGAGTACTACTTGGGTGATTTTTAAATTTGAAAGTGTTCTTGCCATTATAAGATTAGATGAATATTTAAATATTTGAAAAATATAAAAAGGTATAACCAACAATCTTATCTATAGTTCTGTAGACAACCATATTATATTCTTGTGCAGTTCCTCCACTCTTTCATCTTTGTGCATGTAATATATATTTTAAATGTGGTTGAGATCACAGCTACATAAATATACTTATTGTAATTTTGTACTGAGCTTGTTTCCTTAGCATAAGCATTTTAATATCATTTTAATGATACAAAATATTCCATTTTATGCACGTATTTTGGTATTTTGTATGTCAGGGCTGACCAAAGAAGACTAGTGCCTTTGCCACAGCTTGCAGTGTGACTGTGGGCAAGTTATTCAGTCTTTCTGGCCTCAGTTTTCCCAGGTTACCATTGGGAGATTTGAATAAGATCATTTGCAGTTTCCTTTCAGGTCTGAAATTATTCTCAGTTCAGTGTCATTCGATAGAAAATGTATGGATTACCCCCTATTTTCAGGTGTTGTTCTAGCCAATAGAAATATAGAGACAATGCTTGCCTTTCAGGAAGGTTAATTTCCATTGGGTGCTGGGGTGGGGGCAGGGAAATATACACAATCTAACATAAAAGTTTCTGGGGACATTCTCAGGGGCTTTCTTAGTCTGTTCAGGCTGCAATAACCAACTACCACAGACTGAATGGCTTATAAACAACAGAAATTTATCTGTCACATTTCTAGAGGCTGAAAATCCAAGATCAGGGGACCAGCATAATTGGATGAGGAGGACCCTTTCTGGGTCTCAGACTTCTTGTTCTATTCTCACATGGTGGCAAGGACTAGGGAGCTTTCTCAAGTGGTGGCAGAGACTAGGGAGCTCTCTCTTATAAGGGCACTAATCCCATTTAGGATTACCTTGATCATCTTCCAAAGATCCCACCTTCTAACACTGTCACACAGGGTGTTAGGATTGCAATATGCGAATTCTTGGAGGACACAAACATTCAGACTATAGCAGGCACTAATTGCAGATTGGTTAAGAGGAGGCTTCCCGATGGAAATTACACCCATCCGTGTGACCTAGGCAGAGGAGCACAAGAGGGACTCCATTCAAGTAGGATTTCATTCTAATTCTTAATAAGGAAATAAGAAGTGGATTGTCTTAGGCTAAACCCAGTCTACTTTGTGGCTCAAATGACCACATTAGAAGGCATCCTTAACCCCTCCATTGTGATACTCCTCACAGGTGCGCCTCCTCCTTCAGCCTCTCACGTGGCACCTGAACAAACATTCACCTATGAATGGACTGTCCCCGAAGAAGTGGGACCCACTCACAAAGACCCTGTCTGTCTATCTAAAATGTATTATTCTGCTGTGGATCCCACCAAAGATATATTCACAGGGCTTATTGGGCCAATGAAAATATGCAGGAAAGGAAGTTTACATGAAAATGGGAGACAGGTAAGTTCCATCAGGGAAAGTAAAAAATATTTCCCTTTGAACTATCATTATTACAGGGAAAATTCTGGGTTTTGAGGCAGGAAGGATTTTACACATAATGTTCAGTATAATTTTTTCTCAGGCTCATGAGAGCTGTATTACACAGTTTCCCTGGCTAACATGATTATTTCAAGATGAGCTGGAAACAGACTTTCCTCAGAATCCAAGGTCTTTTGTGATATATTTAGACTTCAACATACAAATTAAAAAATGATAATAGGTTGCTCAACATTCACTGAAGAAAATACTGCTTTAAACACTTTTTAGAAAAAAGGAAATGACCCTTTGACCAGGAAATAGAAATGCCTACCTCCATCATGTTTTTTTCTCTAACCTATTTTACTATAAGCCTTTAAAAGATAAGTACCCTCTCAAAAATGCCTTCAATATAATTGTCATACCTTAAAAATAATCATAAAAATCTTAGTATTATCAATTTTTTAATCAACTTTTATCATCAAATTTCCAGTCAGTGTTCATAGTTCCTCAGTTGCCTCTTAATTGTTTCAAGTTTGTTGTCTGAATCAATACCCAAATAATTATACACATTGCAGTCACTTGTTACATTTCTTAAGATTATTTCCTTGCATTTTTTTCTGTTGCAAGGATCATTTATCTTATGGCAGATTCTCATGCCTAGATTTTACTGATTGCATTCCTTTGGTGTCATTTAGCATATTTTTTTCTCTCTCTTTCAATTTCCTATACATCAGTGGCTAGATCAAAAGGCTTGATCAGATTCAGGTTAGATTTTTTTTTTTCAATACAAGTTAAAGTGTGGTACTGCGTACGTCCATCAGGGAATATATAATATATAATTGTGTCTCAGTTGGGAATGTTGTCAGCCACTGATAACCATTTCCTAGATTCACAAACCAATCGGGTTGCACAATAGTAAAATTCTGATTCTATCATTCTTTATTTATTAGCCAATATACTTCCATAAACAGGAAATTCCCTTAATGGATTTTTGGCTAGCCTGAGGTTCATATTATATAAGAAAGGAATGATGAATGCTTGATTCTTTCCCTTTATTTACAAGTTTTTAGAGTAATAGTTCTCCACTAGCATACTTCAAAGATTCTTAATAATTTCTTTTCTTTTAAAAAAAAATTTTTTTTAATGTTTATTTGAGAGAGAGACAGAGAGAGAGAATGAGCAGGAGAGGGGCACAGAGAGAGATAGACACAAGAATCCAAAGCAGGCTTTGATGTGGGACTTGAACTCATGAACCACAAGGTCATGACCTGAGCTGAAGTCAGCTGCTTATCCAACTGAGACACCCAGGCGCCCCTCTTTTCAAGTACTATTGTGAACTCATGGATTTAAGAATAATTGAATTCATTGAATTCAAATGTGTATTTGAATTCATTGCCATTATCCTTGTTGATGCCCAAAGTATTCTATTTTTTGCCACTGAGAGGATTTGTTCAGGTTGGCTCCTTGATTTTTACATGAACTTAGTAGTCTTTGAAGCTTCCTTGATTTCAAGTATAAAAAGCTATTTTAGGTTCATATTACTCATTTTTTGAGCCAGACCTTGAATCAGCCATTCCTCCCAAAAATCCTTAGTTCTTTTTAGTAAGAAATTATTTTTTGAACCATAATCTGAACACTTATGGGTGCTCATTTCTATTGGCTTAATCATTGTTTCTACACCTTTTCAATGGGGGAAAAGGTTGTTAGGATAAAATGCATCTTGAGTTCATACTGATACTTTGTATTCAGATGCAGGTTTAAGGCTTCTTTGTGTGTGTGTGTGTGTGTGTGTTTTGTTTTGTTTTGTTTACCTAACCTTACTAATCTTATATCTGGATCTCCCTTCAGCTGCACAAAAAAATCTTAGTTCTTAATGATACCAACATAAATATTCACTCAATTCATCCCACAATATACTGACAACAGCCTCAGAATCATAGTTACAATACCACAGCCAGCAATATAATTACTGAAAACAACATAAGATTTGTTTGCTGCCCTTTTTTGTCCTTAGAGTAAATTCCACTGGGGATGTTCAGTCAAATTACAGAGTTGAAGTCGCTTGGAATAGTTCTCTGGTAGTTTTGCCACCCACCAGATATACAGGTTTATTTAATTTATTTTACTTCTATTTCTTTTAGGGATTGCCTTTAAAACTGTAATATTATTTTATAATTATGTAACATACTTACCTGGTTACAGCATCAAATCTACAAAACGATGCTCATTCAACAAAGTCTAGCTCCTATCCTTTCTCTCCTCTTGCCTATTCCTTTACCTCTTATTTTTTAACTTTATGGTTTATTTTCTTGTTTTCCATTATTATTTTTGTCAACTTGACTTTTTAGAACAGTTTTTTTCTTTTTTTAAAATTTATTTATTGTTTAATTTACATCCAAGTTAGTTAGCGTATGGTGCAACAAAGATTTCAAGAGTAGATTCCTTAATGCCCCTTCCCCATTTAGCCCATCCCCCTCCCACAACCCCTCCAGTAACCCTCTGTTTTTCTCTATATTTAAGAGTCTTGTATGTTTCGTCTCCCTCCCTGTTTTTGTATTCTTTTTGCTTCCCTTCCCTTATGTTCATTTGTTTAGTATCTTAAATTACTCTNTGAGTGGAGGGTGGGGGAAGTGCCGCAGCCCTCAGATCCTCCAGGGTCAAGCAGCAATACAACCCGAGTGCGTCTGGGCATCGTAGCAACTTTAGGTCCGCAGAGTCCACATCGCCTCACCCCACCGCAACTGCTTTACCGGCCGCCGCGCTTCAGCAGATTGCCTTTTAGTTTTGCTGATTGTTTCCTTCACTGTGCAGAAGCTTTTTATTTTGTTGAGGTCCCAGTAGTTCATTTTTTGCTTTTGTTTCCCTTGTCTCTGGAGATGTGTTGAGTGAGAAGTTATTGTGGCTAAGGTCAGAGAGGTTTTTTCATGCTTTTTCCCTTGAGGATTTCGATGGTTTCATGTCTTACATTTAGGTTTGTCATCCAATTTAAGTTTATTTTTGTGTATGGTGTAAGAAAGTCATCCAGGTTCATTTTTCTTCATGTCGCTGTCCAGTTGTCCTTGCACCATTTGCTGAAAAGACTGTCTTTATTCCATTGGGTAATCTTTCCTGCTTTGTCAAAGATTGGTTGGCCATACATTTGTGGGTCCATTTCTGGGTTCTCTATTCTGTTCCATTGATCTAAGTGTCTGTTTTTGTACAAGTACCACACTGTCCTGATGATTATAGCTTTGTACTACATCTTAAAGTCTGGGATTGTGATGCCTCCTGCTTTGGTTTTCTTTTTTAAGATTGCCTTTGGCTATTCTGAGTCTTTTCTGTTTCCACAGAAACTTTAGGATTGTTTGTTTTAGCTCTGTGAAGAATTCAGGTGTTATTTTGATAGTGATTATATGGAATATGTAGATTGATTTGTGTAGTGTCAACATTTTAACAATCTTTATTCTTCCTATCTAGGAACATGGAATATTTTTCTATATTTTTGTGTCTTTTTCAATATCTTTCATAAGCTTTCTATAGTTTTCAGTGTATAGATTTTTCACTTCTTTGGTTGTGTTTATTCCCAGGTATTTTACGGGTTTTGGTGCAATTGTAAACGGGATCCATTCTTTGATTTCTCTTTCTGTTGCTTCATTTTGGTGTATAACAATGCAACTACTTTCTGTGCTTTGTATCAGTTCTAGCTGAATTCATGGATCAGTTCTAGCAGTTTTTTGTTGGAATTTTGGGTTTTCCATATAAAATATCATGTCATCTGTGAAGAATGAAAGTCTGACCTCCTCCTAGCCAATCTGGATACCTTTTATTTCTTTGTGTGGTCTGACTGCTGAGACTAAGACTTCCAATACTATGTTGAATAACACTGCAAGAGTGGATATCCCTGACGTGTTTCTGACCTTAGGGGGAAGGCTCTCAGTTTCCCTTTCATTTTCCCTATTGAGGATGATATTTGCAGTGGGACTTTCATATATGGCTTTTATGATCTTGAGGTATGATCCTTCTATCCCTACTTTCTTGAGGGTTTTTATCAAGGAAGCATGTGTATTTTGTCAAATGCTTTCTCTGCATGTATTGAGAGGATCATGTGGTTCTCGTCCTTTCTTTTATTGATGTATCACATTGATTGTTTTTTGGATATTGAACCAGCCCTGCATCCCAGGTAGACATCCTACTTGGTTGTGGTGAATAATTCTTTTAATGTATTGTTGGATCCAGTTGGCTAGTATCATGTTGAAGATTTTTGCATCCATGTTCATCATGGAAATTGTCTATAGTCCTCCTTTTTAGTGAGGTCTTTTTCTGTTTTTGGAATCAAGATAATGCTGGCTTCATAGAATGTGTTTGGAAGCTTTCCTTCCAAAATTTCTATTTTTTGGAATAGCTTCAAAACAGTAGGTGTTAACCCTTCTTTAAATATTTGGTAGAATTCCTCTGGAAAGCCATTGGCCTGGACTCTATATTTTGGGAGATTTTTGATTACTAATTTAATTTCTTTACTGGTTACGGGCCTGTTCAACTTTTCTGTTTGTTCCTATTTCAGTTTTGGTAGTTTCTGTGTTTCTAGGAATTTGTCCATTTCTTCTAGATTGCATATAATTGCTCATAATATTCTTTTATTTTTGTTTGTATTTCTGCTGTGTTGGTTGTGATGTCTCTTCTTTCCTACTTGATTTTATTTATTTGAATCCTTTCCTGTTTCTTTTTGATCATTCAGGCTAGGGGTTTATCAATTTTGTTAATTCTTTCAAAGAACCAGCTCCTGGTTTCATTGATCTCTTCTATATTTTTGGTTTCAATAGTATCAATTTCTACTCTAATCTTTACTATTTCCTGTCTTACGCTGGTTTGGGTTTTATTTGTTGTTCTTTTTCTAGCTCTTGAGGTGTAATGTTAGGTTGTATATCTGAAACCTTTCTTCCTTCTTTAGGAAGGCCTGGATTGCTATACACTTCCCTTTGTTGACAGCCTTTGCTGCATCCCAGAGATTTTGGGCTGTGGTGTTATCATTCTCATTGGTTTCCATGTACTTTTTAAGTTTCTCTTTAACTTCTTATTAGGCCATTCATTCTTTAGTAGGATGTTCTTTAGTCTCCAAGTATTTGTTATCTTTCCAAATTTTTTCTTGCGGTTAATTTTGAGTTTCATAGCATTATGGTCTGAAAATATGCACAGTATGATCTCGATCCTTTTGTACTTGTTGAGGGCTGATTTGTGTCCCAGTATGTGATCTACTCTGAAGAATGTTCCATGTGCATTTGAGAAGAATGTGTATGCTGCTGCTTTAGGATGAAATGTTCTGAATATATCTGTTAAGTCCATCCAGTCCTGTGTGTCATTCAGAGCCATTGTTCTCTTGTTGATTTTGTGTTTAGATGATTTGTTCATTGCTCTAAGTGGGGTGTTAAGCCCCCTACGATTATGGTATTATTATCAATGAGTTTCTTTATGTTTGTAATGAACTGATTTATATATTTGGATGTCTTCACATTTGGAACATAAATGTTTACAATTGTTCTGTCTTCTTGGTGGATAGATCCCTTAATTATGATATAAAACCCTTCTTCATCTCTTGTTACAGTCTTTATTTTAAAGTCTCAATTGTCTGATATAAGTAGGGCTACTCTGGCTTTCTTTTAGCAACCATTAGCAAGATAAATGGTTCTCCATCCCCTTATTTTCAATCTGAAGGTGACTTTAGGTCTAAAATTGATCTCTTCTAAACCACATATAGATGAATCTTTTTTTCTTATCCATTCTGTTACCCTTTGTCTTTTGATTGGAGCATTTAGATCATCGATGTTTAGAGCGAGTACTAGAAGATACTAATTTATTGCCATTATGTTGCTTGTAGAGCTGGAGTGTCTGGTGGTGTTCTCTGGTCCTTTCTAGTCTTTGTTGCTTTTGGTCTTTTGGGTTGTTTTTGTTTTTCATCTTTTCTCCTTTCAGAGAGTCCCCCTGAAAATTTCTTGCATGGTTGGTTTAGTGGTCACAAACTCCTTTAATTTTTGTTTGTCTGGGCAACTTTTGATATTTCCTTTTACTTTGAATGACAGCCTTGCTGGATAAAGAATTCTTGGCTGCATATTTTTCTGATTCAATACTTTGAATATATATTTTCTGATTCAGCACATTGAATATATCAGCCACTCTTTTCTGGCCTGCCAAGTTTCTGTGGATAGGTATCCTGCAAAACTGATCTGTCTTTCCTTGTAGGTTAAGGACTTTTTTTTTTTTTCTGTTACTACTTTCATGATTCTTTCCTTGCCTGCGTATTTTGTGAATTTGACTATGATATGCCTTATGGATGGTCGGTTTTTATTGAATCTAATGGGAGGTCTCTATGCTTCCTGGATTTTGATGTCTGTGTCTTTCCCCAGGTGAGGAAAGTTTTCCGCTATGATTTGTTCACATAAATTTTCATTCCTTTTTCACTCTCTTCAACTTCTGGTATCCCTATCATTTTTTTTTTTTAAATTCTCCATAAGTTTATCCTCTGTGTTGCTGATTTGCTGCTCTGCCTCATCCATTTTTGCCACTGTGGCATCCACTTGAGACTGCAGCTCAGTTAAAGCATTTTTCATTTCATCCTGAATAGTTTTTACTTGTTTTATCTCTGCATAAAGGGATTGAAGAAGGGGATTCTAATCTATTTTCAACGCCAGCTTATATTCTTATTATCGTGATTCTAAATTCTGGTTCAGACATCTTGCTTATATCTGTGTTAAGTCACTGGCTGTCATTTCTTCCTGTTGTTTCTTTTGGGATGGATTCCTTCATTTCATCATTATGAAGGAAGAAAAGGAATTAATAAAGTTAAATAAAGTTAAAAAAATCAAAGTTAAAAAATTAAAAACAACACAAAGAAATCAAATAAAGGATGCTAGATCCTAGGTGTATTTTGATCTGGTTGTTGAAAGAAGCTTGATAGGTTAGAGAAAAAAAGGAAAGATAATAAAAGAAAAAAAGAGAAAAAAGAAAGAAAAGGAAAACGCTTGAAAATTTTAATAAATGGATACAATAAAATAGAATAAAATGAAATGTGGGAGGTAAAATAGAATTTAAAAATTTACAAAAAGGTAAAAAATATAGGACAAATTAAAGAAAAATATTTTTAATAAAAGTAGGAAAATAAAAATAAATGTTTTTTCTTTCTGTATTCAAGAATAAGAAATGAAAAAGAAAAATTATTGAATAAGAGGACCAGTGAACGGAATGAAATATAATTGAAATTACATCTGGTTTCCTATAGAAGTCAAGCTTTGAAGAACTTTATAGTCTGTAAACTAAGCAGGCAGAGAGTCTTGTGTTTGTCAAGAGCTCTGTTGGCACAGTTGGGCAAGGTTTAGTGTAATGGTTCTGTTCTGCACTAGATGGCGCTGCTTAGCTTACTGGGGTGGATTGTTGGGGCTCTTGTAGATGGGTCTGTGCATATGTAGGAGGAGTGAAAATGGTGTTACCAGCTACCCAGACTTTAGTATTGGAACTCTGTGCTCTCCTCCAACCAGCAACTAAGCACCCCTCCTTTGTCTTCTACTTCCTTCCACTCCCTGCTTCTGTACTGTCCATGGCCAAGCTGTCAAGCTGCCAGGTGGCACCTTGAGTTTTGTCTCTAATGGGGCTGTTTCCTAACTCCTTACTTCTGAGGGACTGTGGCTTTGTCCCGTTCAGATCCTCTGGGGAAGGGTCTGACTGAACAGTGGCCAGACGCCTGCCCACCCCCACATTCGTGAGACTGTGCTGCTGCCAGTGCCCAGAGACTGCAGCTGGAAAAGTTTGCGTGATCTTGTAGCAGTAGCGTTTCAGAAATTATGGAAAATCACAAAACAATTCTGGTGCCAGGTTTCCCCCTTAATATCCTTGTTTCAGCACCAGTGAATGTGATTGTTCTCTAGGCTCCACTGAGACCTTTGCCCATGGAGAGGCCACACAGCCTCTATCAAATGTCCTTCCAGCAGGGGAACCACCACTCCCCATGTGGCCCAAGAACCCCAAGGACCTCACTCTCTGCTCTTGGAGATTCACCCTTCTCGCTAGAGGTCCACCAGGTGTTAAGCTGCAGAGTTTCAGACTCTGCACTCCCCCTGTTTACAGAGTCTCAATGGAATTTAAACCCTCTCCTTTCTCCTTTTCTCCTTTTTTGTTCAGTTCCTGCGGCTGTTTCCACTTTTCCACTCTCTCCAGCTGCTTTTGGGCGGGGGTACTTTTCCCATACTCTCCCCCATCTCCATCCTCTCTCCAGTAACAAAAACAGCTCCCTGACCTCTGTGGCTTCTCTCTTACCGGTTCACCTCTCTGCGCATGTACCTGTCAAGTTCTGTGGTTAGGGTTGTGCAGATTGTTGTGTTAATTCTCAAATCATTTTTCTAGGTGTGCAGGATGGTTTAGTATTGATCTGGGTGCATGTCAGGGGCGAGAGATGCAAAAAGAACTTCCATGCTGTTCTGCCATCTTGCTTGTAGAACCAATTTTTTAGAACACTTTAAGGTTAATAGTAAAATTAAGAATAAAGTACAGAGGGACACCTGAGTGGCTCAGTCAGTTGAATATCTGACTCTTGATTTTGACTCAGGTCATGATCCCTGTGGGAGACTCTGCACTNTGCCCCGCCCCACACACATACACACACACACTCTCTCTCTCTCAAATAAATTTAAAAAAAGAATAAATGCAGAGATTTCCCACATATTCCCTACCCACCCCCATAGCTACAGCCTCCCCCAATATCAACATTTCCAATAGAGTGGTCCATGTGTTACAATCGATGAACCTACATCGACACATTGTTATCATCCAAAGTCCAAAGTTTACATTAGGGTTCACTCTTGGTGTTTACATTCTATGGGTGTGGACAAATCGATAAGGACAAGTATCCACCACTACAATATCATATGGACTATTTTCACTGCCCTAAAAACCCTGTGTCCTCCCTATTTAGCTCTTACTCCCAATCCCCAACCCCTGGTAACCACTGTTCTTTTTAATGTCTTTATAGTTTTACATTTTTCCAGAATGTTGTGTAGTTGAAATCATACAGTATATTGCCTTTTCAAATTGGCCTCTTTCACTTGGTAAGACACATTTAAATTTCCTCCAAGTATTTTCATGGCTTAATAGCTCATTTCTTTTCAGTGCTGAGTAATAGTCCACTGTGTGGATGTACCACAGATTATTTATTCATTCACCTACTGAAGAACGTCTTGGCTACTTCCAAGTTTTGGCAATTATGATAACAGTTGCCATAAACACTCACATGCAGGTTTTTGTGTAGACATAAGTTTTTAGCCCCTTTGGGTAAATACCAAAGAGCCCAATTACTGGATCATATGGTAAAAGTGTATTGAGTTTTGTAAGAGACCACCAAATTGTCTTCCAGAATGGCTGTCCCATTTTGTATTCCTGGTGGAAATGAATGGGAGTTCCTGCTGTTTCATATATTTGCCAGTATTTGGTGTTGTCAGTGTTCCAGATTTTGGTCATTCTGATAGGTGTGTGGTGATGTTCCATTGTTTTAATCTGCATTTCCTTAATGATACATGAAGTAGAGCATCTTTTCATATCCTAATTTTCCATCTGTGTATCTTCTTTGGTGAGGTGTCTATAAGGGGTTTTGCCTATTGGTTAATTGAGTTGTTTGTGTTCTTAATGTTGAGTTTTTAAAGTTCTTTGATATTTTAGCTAACAGTTCTTTATGAGATGTGTCTTCTGCAAATATTATCTTCTAGTCTGTGGCTTATTTTCTTGTTTCTATTTTAATTATCTTCTATAGAGCATAAATTGTAATTTTAATGAAGTCTGATTTATCAATTATTTCTTTTATAGATTATGCCTTTGATGCTGTATCTAAAAAGCCACAGCCAAGGTCATCTAGGTTTTCTCCTATGCTATCTTTTAGGAGCTTTATGATTTTGCCTTTTACGTTTAGATCTGTGATCCATTTTGAGTTAAGTTTTGTGAAGAGTATAAGATCTGTGTCTAGATTTATTTTTTAGCATGTAGAGGTCCATTTGTTACATCACCATTTCTTCAAAAGACTATCGTTGTTTCTATTGCCTTTGCTCCTTTGTTAGAGATCAGTTGACTATGTGAATCTACTAGTCTGATTTATTATTCTATTCTTTTGCCAATTGCCACATTTTTTAAATGTTTATTTATTTATTTTGTGTGTGTGAGAGAGAGAGAGAGAAAGCAGTCATGTGCAAGCTGAGGAGGACAAGAGAGAGAAGGAGAGAGAAAATTCCAAGCAGGCTCCACACTGTCAGTGCATAGCACAAAATGGGGCTCAACATGGGGCTTAATGTGGGGCATGATCTCATGAACCATGAGATCATGACCTGAGCCAAAGTCAAGAGTCAAGACACTTAACCAACTGAACCACCCAGGTGCCTCAGTGTCACACTGTCTTGATTACTATAGAAAGTTTTGAAATTGGGCTATATCAGTCTTTCAACTTTGTTCTTCTTCAATATTGTGTTGGCTATTTTGGGTCTTTTGCCTCTCCATATAAACTTTAGAATCACTTTAATATCTACAAATAATTTTATGGTATTTTTATTAGTATTGAATTGAATTTATAGATCAAATCGGGAAGAACTGGCAACTTGGCAGTCTTCCTATCCATGGCCATGAAATTTCTATTTAGGGTAATGTGATAGTGAACAGAAATCCTAGGTTAGAGAAGGTGGATGTAATATTTGAAGTAGGAGATCTAAATTTCAAGGAGGTAGACTTGCAAAGATCTAGGGGGAAAGCAGAGGGAATAGCTAGGGCCAAAATTTCTAATTTTATTAAAAAAGTTTTTAGATTTCCTTGAAATTATTATATATCTTTTTTTTTCTGTGCCCTTTAAGCATGTCCAACTACATTAAAGACTTCCTAATATCGAACCAGTCTTCTACTTCTTGGAGAAAACATTATTTGAGCACTATGGTTTTTAATTTTTTTTCAGTATATTTCTGTAATAAATTTGATACTATTTTATTTAGAATTTCTCATGTAAGCTGTAAATGACATTATTTTAGATTTTGTGTGCTTTCTTAGTTATTATATCATGGTCATACTATCTTAATTAAATAATTTGGGAATATTCCCATGTTTTTAGTATTTTGAAACTGTTTAAATAAATAGGAATTACCTGCTCCTTAGATTTGAAAGAAATTATCTATAAAATTATTTTGACTGTGTGACTTCTAGAAAGAAGTAGTTAGGATTTGTTTTGTTTTGTTTTGTTTATGTTTTAATCACATTTTCATTTGATCCAGGGATATTGGTCTATTCAGGTACCTGTTCTAAGTCAGCTTATCATGTTTATTATATGTAATGATCTTTTTCCTTCTCCCATATATATGGTTATAATTTTTTCTCATTACTGATGTGGTATGTTTGGGTTGTCTCTCAATTTTTTATTAGACATGCCAGATATTTGTATATTTTATTAGTTTTTTCAGAGAATACATTTTTAGGTTTAATGATTTTAAATTGTGCTGTAATTTATTAAACATTTCTGCTTTTGCCTTTATTAATTCCTTTCTTCTTTTCCCATTTTATTTCTTGAAAATTTTAAGATATTCACAAACATTTATTTTTATTTGGTTTTACTTCAAAAGCATTTCAGACTCTCAGTTTACATGTTTAGTTATATTCCATACATTATGCCTTGTTGTCATGGATATTGCTTATTAAATATTTAGTAACTCATTTTTGCTTCCTCTTTCCTCTAAGAGTTATTTTGATCAAATGTGATCTTTTTAATTTCGTTAACTTTTTGTGCTTTTATTAGTATTTTTTAGTTTGGTTTCATTATGACCAGAAAACATGACCTATAAACTTTTCAGTGAAAGTTTTCTTTTCTTTTCTTTTCTTTTCTTTTCTTTTCTTTTCTTTTCTTTTCTTTTCTTTTCCTTTCCCTTCTGTTTCTTTTCCTTTTCTTTTTTCTTTTCTTTCTTTTTTTTAAACATTTATTCATTTTTGAGAGACAGAGCTCTAGTGGGGAAGGGGCAGATACAGAGGGAGACACAGAATCTAAAGCAGGATCCAGGCTCTTAGCTGTCAGCACACAGCCCTCCGCAAGTCTTGAACCCATGAACCATGAGATCATGATCTGAAGTCAGACGCCTAACTGACTGAGGCACCCGCATGCCCCTAAAGTTTTTTCTGTAGATCAGAATTCAAGTGATCATAGCAGTCCTCAACTGGAATCCTTACATATGTGAGAATGTGCTTTTAATATTTTTTAAAATTCTAGTTTAGTGAGAAAACGTGGGGAGGAGCAGAGAGAGAGAGAGAGAGAGAGAATGCATCTCAGGCAGGCTCCATACTCAGCATGGAAACCAACCCAGAGCATAATCGCAGGACCCTAGGATCATGACCCTAGCTGAAATCAAGAATGGGTCACTCAACTGACGGAGACCCGAGAATATACTTTTGTTGTTCTTTCCCAGATATAGAATTTTTGTATCATAATCTTTTTCTCTCAAAAACATAAATGCTTCTCCATCTCCTCCTGACATTTATTGTACTAGAGACATCCAATGTTTGTGTAACACTTTTAAAATGAATTATTATAGAAATTTGTCTATGCCTAAAGTTCAGAAATTTTGCCAGAATATTTTAAAGCATAGATCTCTATGACTACTTTGGCCTTGTTTTCAGTGAAGCTTTTTAATCTGAATATTCTCATCTTTTCCTTTTATGGTAGTAAACATTTCCACTATTGTTTATTATCATTACATTTTCCTCCTTTATAATGTCTCTCTTTCTGAAATCATGTATATATGTCATATATATATCATATATATGTATATCACATATATATATATGTCTTTGAATCTTTTTGTTCTGATTCATGGGCGCTTTCTTAAAATTATCTCCATCATTGATTCCCTTTTATGTAGGATCTAACCTTCAAGTTTCTGCTTTAGTTGGATTTAAAAAATTTGATAATCATGTTTTTTATCTGAAAAAAAAGGATCTCAGAAAAAAGACATGCAATCATCTGTAAAGTTTTCTTTGAGGGAGTATCTTGTTTTCAGGGGCTCATATGCTTTGATTTCTTAGACTAATTGCCTTCTTAACAACTGGGACATTCCACAGACCAGATAGCATTTCTGCTTGCTTATTTTTCACCGGGGACAGGGGGAGAGGAAGTGAGAATGTTTGTTCAGATGACTGAGATTGTGTGAATTCCTCTTCCAGCTCATTTGACAGGGTATTTCTCTGCTGAAGATGATTCCTCCCTCTATCTGCTTCCCCTGCTCTGCCTTACAGAAATTCTTCAGGTTTTCATGGCGTGGATGGCATTTTCCCTAACTTCTGGCACAGGCCAATACTCCCCGTATTTTAATAATCATTTTTAGTATGTTTACTTGGTATGAGCAAAGTTGGCAGGAAGATGAGAGGAGTCAGAACTCTTAGGTGCACAGAAAGACATATCATGTTGAACCAAAACACTGCGTAAATGGTGATGAAAATTCTGGTGGTCAGCTGGACTCTTTCATGAGCCCCATCTACAAAGAAGAATGGAAACTTCTTTTATGTCCTGTGATGAATTTGTGTAGAATCAGTATTGTGTACATGCAAGTCTTTCTGCTTCATTTATCCTATCTTCACCTCATTGTTCTTATCTCAATTTACAGAAAGATGTAGACAAGGAGTTCTATTTATTTCCCACAGTGTTTGATGAGAATGAAAGTTTACTCCTAGATGATAATATTAGAATGTTTACAACTGCACCTCATCTGGTGCATAAGGACGATGGAGACTTTCAGGAATCTAATAAGATGCACTGTAAGTATGCATCATCCACCAATATTAAGTTATTTCAATACAGTTCATGGAGTGCTTTTAACGAAATCAAAATGCTCATAGCTTTGCCCATTGGTTAATTTTAAATAAATGATTAAATACAACTCTGAGGGTACTGTTGATATATAAGTTATCAGTGAATTATTCCTCATTTTGTTTGATTTAGAATAATGAAACATAGAAAATCTATCAATCAGATGCATGATCCTTAAAATGTAGCCCTTGGATCAGCAGCTTCAGCATCACCCAAGGTGATGCTTGTTAGAAGTGCAAATTCTTGGGCCCCAACTCCTACCTACTGAAACAGAAACTTTATGGGTGTGGCCAGTAATCTATTTAACAAACCCTCTCCATCATTATGATATATGCTTAAATTTGAGAATTACTGGATTAGATGCTTTTCTTATCTGTGGCTTAATAACAACAGCCTCATTTTATTATTCAGTACGAAGAAAGATACAATCTCTCTTGGCAAGGAGATTTAATGATTCTTACCAGTGACTATAAATTAGAATTCCCTGGGAGTTTTTCAAAATTGTTAAAACCATTTTTGTAAACACTCAGAGCAACCTCCAGAAATTTTTATTTAATTGAAATCTAGCATCAGATTTTCTTTTTAGCTCCCAATGTAGTTCTAGAGGTTTAGACAGTGAGCTAATTGTTCAGAATGCCCACACTGCTAATGGACTACATGTGAAAATCACTGCAGTTAGAAGGAACAAATGCAAAGTTGTGTTACAAACTGATGTTGTTTTTTGAATCAGTACTATTTATAATCATTAAGATACTGCTTTTGAGTTTGCAATTTTACATTTTGGAGGAGTTGAAAATATCATCTACTAGTAATAGCAGTGAGAGAAAACTTCTGCAATTACTCTTCCCTGTTATTCAAGATGAATCAGAGAATTTTCCATCCTAGAGCAGCAAACACATTCCCAGTCTACCTTGCCCAGGAATGGCTATAATTATTCATACACTGAGTTTTATCTGATAGGATCCTTGAGAGGACTAAGAAGTGGTTAGTGGGGAAGTTAGTGGGGAAGCGCAGTGCAAAACTTCCAGGACCCTGTGTTCAGCTCTTCTCCTTCCAGCCAGGGACTGCTCTAGGAGTGCTGGGTCTAGCAAGGAGTTGCAGAGACACTCCAGATACATAAAGAAGTGGGCAGGCATGAATGGGTCTTTCCAAAATTAAATAAACAGAGTTGGCTCAGGAAAATCTGAGAGATCATTATGTAGTGTGATGCAAGTTAAAACACTTTCCCAATATTATTTCCCAACTTTTACAGCCATGAATGGATTCATGTATGGGAATCAGCCTGGTCTCAGTATGTGCAAAGAAGAGTCCGTCGTGTGGTACTTATTCAGTGCTGGAAATGAAGCCGATGTACACGGGATTTACTTTACAGGAAACACGTATCTGTCTAAAGGAGAAAGAAGAGACACAGCAAACCTCTTCCCTCAAACAAGTCTTACACTCTTCATGCAGCCTGATACTCAAGGTGAATTTCTTGAGTCAAGACAAGTCTCTATGGAATCGATTCATGTCATTTTGGTTTTCAACCCTATGTTGGGTGATGAACTCATTCCTTTCCTAAGCCTCCCAAGTGCCTTCCCGTGAAGAGCACTTCTGAGCCACTATTAGCAATGTATGGGCCAGATGGTCCATTTCCTGCTTGTTGGGTGTGTGTGTGTGATAAATGATGAGTAGACTGTAGTTTCTCCCATTTCCACACAGTAGACTCCTTGAGGTGTTCTCTTTTTACGTTATGGTGCTTTTAACGATAGCTGCCAAATCCAACTAAAAAGGGGATGATTTCCATAACAGCTCTGCAGTTAAACTTTTTGTCATCTCTCTGTAGCATACATGTTGTGTTGGCTCGTTGGTTGTTTGCCATTGAGTGTCCTGTACTAGAACTATAGCCATGAGAATTCAGAGATATCTTCAGGCCTGGTTCTGAACGAGTAAAACAAAAAAGAAAGAACTTTAATCAAAATGTGAAACACACTAACTTGTTTCAAGCTTTATTTTGTTCATTATATGCCACTACAGTGTAAGACAAGTCCAATGTCACCTCTTCCTTTATTCATTAAGTATAAATACGACAGTGAAGAAAAGAAATAAAAGTGTCTATTCTTGTGAAGTGGAAATTCTAATGCAGTGAGATGGACAACAAGCATATATATATATATGCAATCAAGTGGTTATAAGTCCTATAAAGAAAAATAGGGCAGAGAAAGAGGCTGGTGACTGACGGGGGAAGGTGAGTAAAAACTTTCTGACAGTTAAAGAGAAGCTTGAATGAAGTGAGGACATGAGCTATGCGGATATTTTGGGGAGTATTATTCCAGGCAGAGGAAACAGAAAGTACAAAGACCCTGAGGCAGGCTCATACTTGACGTGTTCTAAGAATAGCAAAGAGGCCCCTGTGACTGGAGCAGAGTGAGTGGTAGGTGATGTGATCATCTAACCAAGGGCACCCTGAGGACTTGGGTGTTGATTCTGGGTGAGTTGAGGAGCCATAGAAAGTGCAGAACAATGGAGTGACATGCTCTCTTATATACCATTCCAGGGACATTTGACGTTGAGTGCCTAACAACTGATCACTACACGGGAGGCATGAAGCAAAAATACACTGTGAACACATGCAAGCAACAGGTGGACCACCCAAGCTCCTTCATGGGACAGCGGAAGTACTACATCGCAGCAGTGGAGATGGAGTGGGACTATTCTCCAAGCAGGGAATGGGAAAAGGAACTGCACCACTTACAAGAACAAAAGTAATTCTCCAGATTCTGATTCCCAATTTTTCTTTTTTTAGTTTTCTCTTTCAGAGAATTAAGAATTATGCTCAACCGTAGAAAAACAAATAGTTGCATTAAATAATAACAACAAAGCAGTAACAAAATGCTTCCCTTGATCCATTCCTTATCAATTTCTGTTCTTGGAATTTTATCTCAGGAAAATCTGCATCTATCTTACTTCTTTATTGTCATCTTTCTTTTCTATGGGATTTCTTCTTATATGTATGCGCCCATATCTTGCTATTGGCTTTCAAACTTAAACAAAAATCAATGCCTAAACTCAAAGCTAAAATATTATTTTCCTTACCAGCAAATGGCTGGTAAGAAAGATTTCCTTATTAGTCCAGTAATCAGTTATTTTACATTCTTAAAGCTATTTTAAGAATATTTTAAATTCTTGAGGACGGTATAGTAGACATGGTCTCTGTCCTCCAAGAACTCATAGGGAAAATATGGTTCAAGACCACCAATAACATGTACATTATGGGTGTAAAAAATATGTTCATTGTGAATAAATGTAAGTAAAGGATCATTATTGGAGCTTCAGAAACTACATTGAGAGTACTAACATTTGACACTTCTTTTAGACTTTTCTAATCACTTTTCCCTCTATCACCTCACACTCCATGCACTAACCTTTCATGGAAGTGATTTGAGAGATGGGGACGGGCATGTGTTCAGATCTGGAGTGCACAAACATGACTGGTAGCCCGTAGCTAAGCAAAGTTTAGCTGGTTAGTTTGATGGCAGTGGGGAATATGATATGCAGTGTAAAGGAATAAAAGGTTATTTCAAGTGATGGGGGTAAAATAGTCAAAAGGCTACAGGAGCCCTGAGGAGTCAATGAAAATGTTAGGTAAAGGAAGTGGCTGGAAACACTGGGCCATTTCAGTTCTTATAAACCAGATGAAAGTAATGAGATAACACTTCATTATGAAATCTGGGCACAGAATTTTAAAGCTGTAGAGAAACTTTAGAGATCGTCTCATCTCATACCTCATTTTAGGGGTGAAGAAACTGAGGCTCCGACAGGCAATAACTAGCTGGAGGTTGTTATCTTATGGCAGAGTCAAGGCCAGTACTCAGATGGCTCCACTCCCTTTCTATCACCCCTACTTATTTATTTTTTTAATTAATTCATTTATTTTTTAATTTACATCCAAGTTAGTTAGCATCTAATGCAACAATGATTTCAGGAATATATTCCAGCGATTCATCCCCTATGTATAATAGCCAGAGCTCATCCAAACAAGTGTCTTCCTTAATGCTGTTTGCCCATTCAGCCCATTCACCAATCCAAAACCCCTTCAGCAACCCTCACTTTGTTCTCTGTATTTAAGAGTCTCTTGTGTTTTGTCCCTCTCCCTATTTTTGTATTCTTTTTGCTTCCATTCCCTTATGTTCATCTGTTTAGTATCTTAAATTACTTATATGAGTGAAGTCCTATGATATTTGTCTTTCTCTGACTAATTTTGCTTAGCATAATACCCTCTAGTTTTATCCACATAGTTGCAAATAGCAAGATTTCATTCTTTATGATTGCTGAGTATATATATGTGTGTGCATATATATATGCATGTGTATGTATATGTGTGTGTGTGTATACATACATATGTACATACATACATACCACATCTTCTTTATCCATTCATCCGTCGATGGACATTTGGGCTCTTTTCATCCTTTGGCTATTGTTGATAGCACTGCTATAAACATTGGGGTGCATGTGCCCCTTTGAAACAGCACATCTGTATCCCTTAGGTAAATACCTAGTAGTGCAACTGCTGGGTTGTAGGGTAGTTCAATTTTTAATTTTTGAGGAATCTCTATACTGTTTTCCAGAGTGGCTGTACCAGTTTGCATTCCCACCAGCCGTGCAAAAGAGATCCTCTTTCTCCACATCCTCACCAACATCTGTTATTGCCTGAGTTGTTAGTCATTCTGAGATGGTATCTCATTGTGGTTTTGAATTATATTTCCCTGATGATGAGTGATGTTGAGCATTTTTTCATATGTCGGTTGGCCATCTGGATGTCTTCTTTGGAGAAGTGTCTATTCTGTTTTTTGCCCATTTCTTCACTGGATTATTTGTCTTTGGGTGTTGAGTTTGATAAGTTCTTTATAGATTTTGAATACTACCCTTTTATATGATATGCCATTTGTACATTTCTTCTCCCATTCCATTGATTGCCTTTTAGTACTGCTGATTGTTTCCTTCATTGTGCAGAAGCTTTTTGTTTTGAAGTGGTCCCAATAGTTCATTTTGCTTTTGTTTCCCTTGCCTCTGGAAGTGTGTTGAGTAAGAAGTTGTTATGGCCAAGGTCAGAGAGGTTTTTGCCTGCTTTCTCCTTGAGGATTTTGATGGCTTCGTGTCCTACATTTAGGTTTTTCATCCATTTTGAGTTTAGTTTTGTGTATGGTGTAAGAAAGTGGTCCATTTTTCTGCATGTCACTGTCTAGTTTTCCCAGCACCATTTGCTAAAGAGACTGCCTTTATTCCTTGGATATTCTTTTCTGCTTTGTCAAAGATTGGTTGGCCATATGTGTATGAGTCCATTTCTGGGTTATCTATTCTGTTCCATTGATCTGAGTGTCTGTTTTTGTGCCAGTACCATACTGTCTTGATTATAACAGCTTGTACTACATCTTGAAGTCCGGGAGTGTGATGCCTCCAGCTTTGGTTTTCTTTTTCAGGATTGCTTTCGGTATTCAGGGTCTTCTCTGGTTCCATACAAATTTTAGGATTATTTGTCCTAGCTCTGTGTTAAGAATGCTGGTGTTATTTTGATAGCTATTGCATTGAATATGTAGATTGCTTTGAGTAGTATCGACATTTTAACATTGTTTGTTCTTCCAAACCAGGACGATGGAATATTTTTCCATTTTTTTGGTGTCTTTTTCAATTTCTTTCATAAGCTTTCTCTAGTTTTCAGTGAATAGATTTTCCACCTCTCTGGTTATGCTTATTTCTAGATATTTTATGGGTTTTAGTGCAATTGTAAGTGGGATCGATTACTTGATTTCTCTGTCTGTTGCTTCATTATTGGTGTATAATAATGCAACTGATTTCTATGCATTGTATCAGTTCTAGCTGAATTCATGGATCAGTTCTAGCAGCTTTTTGGTGAAATCTTGGGTTTTCTATATAGTATATCATGTCATCTGTGAAGAATGAAGGTTTGACCTCCTCCTTGCTGATTATAATACCTTTTATTCCTATGTGTTGTCTGACTGCTGAGACTAAGACTTCCAATACTATGTTGAATAACAGTAGTGAGAGTGGACATCCCTGTCCTGTTCCTGACCTTAGAGAGAAAGCTCTCAGTTTTTCACCATTGAGGATGATATTAACGGTGGGTCCTTCATATATGGCTTTTATGATCTTGAGGTATGATCCTTCTATCCCTACTTTCTTGAGGGTTTTTATCAAGGAAGGATGCTGTATTTTGTCAAATGCTTTCTCTGCTTGTATTGAGAGGATCATGTGGTTCTCCTTTCTTTTATTGATGTGATGAATCACATTGATTATTTTGATATTGAACCAGCCCTACATCTCAGGTATAAATCCCACTTCATTGTGATGAATAATTCTTTTAATGTATGGTTGGATCCTGTTGACTAGTATCTTGTTGAGGACTTTTGCATCCATGTTCATCAGGGAAATTCAACCGTAGTTCTCTTTTTTAGTGCACCCCTATCTATTTCTAAATTATTCTTTCATATTGGAATGGGAGAGTGATATTAAAAATTAGCATAATTACTTAAATAAAAACTATATTCAAGATTTAAAACTCAACTTCTACTTTCATTAAGACACATACTAACCTCAGTTGTGTGTGTTTTGTTTAAGTGTTTCAAATGCATTTTTAGATAAGGAAGAATTTTTCATAGGCTCAAAATACAAGAAAGTTGTGTATCGGCAATACACCGACAGCACGTTCAGTGTTCCAGTGGAGAGAAAGGCTAACGAAGAACATCTGGGAATTCTAGGTATGCCTATCATCGGGGGTTGGGTAGCAATGTGATGCTATGTGCATGAAAATACATGTCCCTGGGTTTAAGTCCCCAGTTCATAGATCAAAGGTATTCAAATAAAAGTAAAATTTATGCAATAAAAATGAGGATACTATACTCACTAAGGAATATGACATAATAAAACTATTGTTTATTTCTCTCACAATGTATTACCCCATATATTAATGAAATAATATGTATTAGGTGGTCATTGAATTGATGGCTATAGTTGTGAAATTCCTAAAAATTATTTTCTAATGAAAATCTCTACCTAATTTTCCCTGTTATTCCACCCCTCTCCTCGCCCCCAAGTCATAGCTATTTACTTTAAAATTGTCATGTAAGTGATTAACGCCAAGGAAAAAAATACATATAGACAAGGAAATAAAGAAAAAAGTGTTACCGCACACAAGTCATGGGAAAAGTTGCCTTCTTTTTTTCAGGAATCATTTTAACAGAGAATTTCTAAGAACTTGACCAACACTGGTCTTGGGAATTTTCTTGAAAACCATCAAGTATAGGGGACAGCACTTCCAACACCCCTGTATTTCCATACTGACAGAGTACCCTGGGGCTTGGTGAACCTCAGACCCTGGAATAAGACAAGGGGAATGGCATTGTTGCTGGGGCACAGAAATTCTCTAAGCAGGAGACAAGCTAAGATTGGCTAGAGAGGGGGTGGAAATGGGAGGGGTAGCCCCACTCACCCTTCTAAATGCAGTACTGTCATCAATTCACACTCAGGAAGGTCTGGAAGTCCAACTGCTAAGAAATGAGAGCAAGTGCTGCACAATGACTCCTGGCCAGGGTAGGGTCACAGCTGACTCATGGGGGTTAGGCCATTGTCCTGCAGGGGACTGTCAGGCCAAAACTTCCACTAGGGACTCTTGATGAGCAATGCATCCCTGGTTTCCATCTATAGAGGCAGTCATTACTAGTGTTTTTATTCTGCATTGTCTGAGGCCAGATGTAAAGCCGACAGTAGTAAAGTATGAAGCCACAGCAGTGTGGGGTGGGGGAGTGGGGTGGGGGAGACACAGGTTCTGGGCTTAATGCTAATAAAGCTATCTGATCTTTGCTTCTGTTACTGAGTTAGAACCTCCAATTTGACAAGTATATAAATCACTCTTCTTTTTTGCTCTTGCCAGGTCCACAACTTCATGCAAATGTTGGAGACAAAGTTGAAATTATCTTTAAAAATATGGCCACAAGGCCTTACTCAATACATGCTCATGGGGTGAAAACAGAGGATTCTACAGTTACTCCAACTTTACCAGGTACTCATGGGAGTGGGGGATTGCATTTTATGCATTTTAATAGACTTTACAGGCTTTCCACAAATGACTGTTATCAGAGAGGCGTTCCTTCCAAATGAGTGTCTTGAGGAAGTGAAGGAGGTGGTTAAGAGGGCATACAGAGAGGTGTGTCTGTGTGTATGCTTCCATGCATGCGAGAGGAGAGGAGAGGGAGAGGGGAGATGAAGGGAAGGGAAGAAGCAGGAGGGAGGGAGGAGAAAAAGAAAGAAGGGAAGGAGGGAAGGAAGGAGGGAGAGACAGAGGGAGGAAGGAAGGAAGGAAAGGAAGGAAGGAAGGAGTGAAAGGAAAGATCCACAGGAGAAATGTGAGGAAAACATCTGAGGGTACTGGGCAACTACAAATACTCCAGGTTGAGTCAGCAGAGATGATCTCTCCGTGCCCAGACAGCAATCACTGCCCTGTGTGTAGTTGAATGTTTCCATGCCTGTATCTGAAAGCGGGATCCTAAGGGCAGAGACTGCCATGTGACATTTTAAAGCCTTCAGTTCTAGCCCAATTTCAGGCATGTACTAGGAACTCAATAACTTTAACCCAGTGTAAAAGCGAAAACAGATTAAATACATGTGTGTTTTTCCTTTAATTAAAAACCGTATTTTTCGGGGCACCTGGGTGGCTTAGTCGGTTAAGCGTCCGACTTTCGCTTAGGTCATGATCTCACGGTTCGTAGGTTTGAGCCCCGCGTCGGGCTCTGTGCTGACTGCCAGCTCAGAGCCTGGAGCCTGTTTCAGTCTGTGACTCCCTCTCTCTCTGACCCTACCCTGCTCACGCTGTCTCTCTCTCTCTGTCTCCTAGAAATAAATAAAACATTTAAAAACAACAACAACAACAACAAAAAACCCAAAAAAGAAACCGTATTTTTCTTCTATTTGTTGTAAAGTTGGCTTTCTTGGAAAGTGCCATTTCTTAGTAATGTAGCAGTTCCCAAATATGTCAAATGAGAAAAAATGAGTGAGAAAAAATGAATTATTCTATAAAGTTACTCAAGTCAACTTTGGGGAATGGAAATAAAAAGCCCTTCCCTGTTACTCTCACACTCTTCCAGAAGAAATAAACAATAAAATGTATACATAATACCAAGCTGTCAAAAGTGCTAAAAATTAAAGCAGATGAGAGAGAGTAACAAGGGTGCTATTTTAGGTAGGGTGGTCAGGAGGGCTCCTTTGAGGAGGCGCCACTGGTGTAGACACCTAAATGGTAAGTAATGAGCCACAGGGAGTTATAGGGGAAGGGTACTCCAGTTGTGAGTTGGGAAAGGGCTTAGTGTGTCTGAGGAACAGCAAGGAGGCCAGAGGCCAGAACAGAGCAAACAGGGGACAGAATGTGAGATGATGAGATCCAGGGAGGGCAGGGGGCCAGATGCAGTAGGAGGATGGGGAACCTCAGAGGCCATGGTTAGGACTTAGATTTTATACTATTAACCATGTGAAGATTTGAGTCAGAGTAATGATCTGATGAATACCTTGTAAAGGCCTCTTGTGGCTGATGTGTACGCAAGTGACTGCAAAGGAAAAGGGCAGAATCAAGGATCACTTAGAAGGCTATTGCAGTAGTCATGGACCAGAGTGGAAGCAGCTGAAGCAGTTAGTTGTCATGTTCTGGTTCAATTTTAAAGGTGATGCTCACAGCCCCTGCTGAAAGAGTGGGCATTAGAGCTTGTTAGGGAAGGAGGAGTCAAGGACAATGCCAAGGTTTTGGGCATCTACCACAGGTGGCAGAGCAGGTTGGGGAATGGAGAAGAGAAGGAAATATTATTTTTCAGCTTATGAGAATAAGAGCATAGATGAAGAGATGATATATCAGGTGGTGAATGTATGCTTTATATTGTCAATGAAATGATCTGCTTAGAAAAAGGGTGAGGATGTAGGGGCAGGTTGGATGGGGGGGGGCTTGAGGAAAATGGGAAGAGTCTACCACATCCTTCAAGACCATCCCTCCTGTCCTGCTTGATTCCCTAGAAAAGGCTTGTCAGACTCTGGCTAATTAAAGTCTGCCAGCATGAATATGTAATGGTGAGGTCTGTATAAATGGAGTGGACAGGGGTGGCCACAGCTGAAAGTCAGGGTCTGGTGAGCAGTTGAACAGGAAGCCCTGAGGTGACTGAAAGTGGACATCAGCCTGGAGAAGAGCCCAGAGCAAATGGAAGAGGGTAAAGGCCATGGCAACTGGGAGGGTAGAGTAACTGGCTATTTTCAGAGTGTCAAGGTCCAAGGTGTGGTGGTGTCCTGTATGTGACGGAGCTGTGACAGAGCAGTGTATCATATGTATGACAGAATGGACAGACCAAAGAGGAGGTTAGCAACCCATGAGATCATGATTTCTAATGGCTCCTCACCAGAAACTGTGGAATCACTAGGGATGATACTGAAAAAGGAGAAAAGGAAGGCCGTGGTGAAGCCGAAGGAATTAGACAGGGTAGTCCAGATACAAACGCAGAAAGGTCTTGGGGAAGGGGCTCACACTGGGGGAAATCACTTTACAGTTGAAACCAGTGTTTTACAGAAACATACTTCAAGCTAAAAAAAAAAAAAAAAAGATCTGTTACAAAGTTCCCTCAAATTTGTTTTAAATTGTCCTGAAAATAATTGAATGCCACTGCTTTTTAAACTAATTACCTTGACACTTCCAGTTTCTAGGTCACTGGTTTTCAAGATTTAATTATCTATCTATATCAAATATATAGCATATAAAACCAGATACATTAACACTTGATTAATTTAGGTGAAACTCACACATACATATGGAAAATACCACAACGATCTGGAGCTGGAATAGAGGATTCTGCTTGTATTCCATGGGCTTACTATTCAACGGTGGATCAAGTTAAGGTAAAATTTAGGTCATCTGTGTTTTGTACAAATATCCCAAATAGTCACACAGTTGAAGGAAAATGAGATTACACTTTTCCTGTGACCCAGTTCCATCTTAAAATCCCAGCAAAGTAAGCTGCTCTACAATTTACTTTGGTTTCATTTTTTGGTTTGTTTCTTTTTAAGGATACAGTTATAACTATATAAACTCCATGACTGCTGATTATGGGTAATGCAGAATCAAGTATTAATCAATACAGTATTTTATTTTCCTTTTGATATAAGAACACATTAAGCTCAAAGAACTGAGGTATGTGATTTCAGAGCTCTACTACTGCATGGTAATAAAAAAATGCTCATCTCAGGAGTCAATCCTGCACGATTAAGGCTATTTGATTAAATATTTCAAAGCCAACAAACCACTCAATCACTGCAAAACAGAACTGGTTCCAAGATTCTTTTGTAGAATTAAATTTTGAGTCCAAATCTCTCTCCTGAGTTCCAGACCTGTCTGTACACCAGCCTACTGAACATCTCCACCAGCATGTCCCCCAGGGAACCGGAAACACAACATCTCTAAAATGGAATTGATATCCTTCTCTACCTCTTCTTGTAGTTTCCTGTTGCAATTAGTAACATCATGAGTTACAAATCTACTCATTTGTTCAAGCTAGAATGTTGGGCAGCAAGTGTCTAATTCTTCCACCTGGCTCACCCAAGTGATTCATCCACCTACATATAATTCAGTCTATTCTTTCTGTCTCCATAGATCAAGTCCTTATCATTTGATTAACTACTACAATGGTCTTCCAGGCTCTAGCTTCTTCCTCCTTCAATCCCTCCTTCACTCCATCATTTGGATGACTGGTCTAAAATGCAAATATATTGTCATTCCAATGTTCAATTTCCAATGGCTACCTATGACCCATAAGATAAAATCTAAAATCCTGAACATGTTACAGCTCAGAGGCCCTTCCAGACCTAATCTGTAATTCCTGACATCCAGGCAAATCAAACTTCCCATAGATTTAAGTCAATCATGGTCGTCTTCCTCCATTTTCATTAGTACTTCTTGTACCTCTATCACAAGTGGTTCATTTCTTCTAGCCTCTATTTTCCCTACTAGACTGAGCTCCTGGAGGGCAGGCGCTGTGTTTGATTATCTCTGGTTATTTAGACACTGGCACAGTGTTTGCAGGATGAAACAGGCAAATCAGAACTGTTTATTTGGGATTCTTTTAAATTTAAATACATACATACATCTTGCTGATTAGCTGAGCCAGTATTTGGCCTCTGCACACACTTCTGTTACTTCAGCATCACCCATCCGATCTACTGCTCACCATTCGTCCAGTTTAGCTGCAAGTAGGAAGTGACTGACCTGACAACACCACATTAGGCCAAGTCTACTACTTAAGTCAGTCCTTCTAAATTCCTGCGGTCCCACTTTTCTGAAATGCTGACCTATGTCACAAGGATGACTGAAGTTTTTGCTTGTTTTCAGGATCTCTATAGTGGATTAATTGGCCCACTGATTGTTTGTCGGAAACATTACATGAAAATATTCAGTCCCATAAAGAAACTGGAATTTTCCCTTCTGTTTTTTGTTTTTGATGAAAATGAATCCTGGTATATAGATGACAACATCAAAACATACTCTGACCACCCTGAGAAAGTAAACAAAAATGATGAGGAATTCATAGAAAGCAATAAGATGCATGGTATGATACATTGTTTTAAACCCTATTTTTTGCCTTTTCTTCTTTATATAAAAGTGATTTGGAGCGGGTATTCATTTGTTTTGTTTTATAATAAACCAATTCTGTCTCACTTTATATGCGAAGTAGAATTCTATTCAAAGCAAAAAGGACTCTCTGCAGAACCATCTATTAACTTCTCTCCCAATTCCAAAGTGTCATTCCCTTTTAAACTCACAATTAGGATAAAGGCTGGAAGAGCAGTGTGACATTATTGACCTTCAAGTATTCACTTCCTCATTCATAGTGAAATAATTCCTATTACCTCAGAGAGATCCCATACATTAACCTAGTAATCATATTTTCAGTGAAATAGCTGTTGATTTAAAATACCCTGAAAGGTAGTGGCACCTGTGTGGCTCAGTCAGTTAAGCATCCGACTCTGGCTAAGGTCATGATCTCATGGTTCATGAGTTCAAGCCCTGCGTTGGGCTCTCTGCTGTTAGCACTGAGCCTCTTTCAGATCCTCAGTCATGCTCTCTCTCTGCACCTCCCCCTGCTCATTCTCTCTCTCTCAAAATAAATAAGTAAACTTTATTTTTTAATTTTTTTAAATGTTTTATTT
The DNA here is from genome assembly GCF_008692635.1 of Crocuta crocuta. Taxonomy (NCBI): domain Eukaryota; kingdom Metazoa; phylum Chordata; class Mammalia; order Carnivora; family Hyaenidae; genus Crocuta; species Crocuta crocuta. The sequence continues at coordinate 2,937,434 of NW_027530356.1, read as the reverse complement.
CTGAGAGAGAGACAGCGTGAGCAGGGGAGGGTCAGAGAGAGAGGGAGATACAGAATCCAAAGCAGGCTCCAGGCTCTGAGCTAGCTGTCAGCACAGAGCCCGACGCAGGGCTCGAACCCACGAATCATGAGATCATGACCTGAGCCGAAGTTGGATGCTTAACCGACTGAGCCACCCAGGCACCCCATAAGTAAACTTTAAAAACATTTTTTTTTTTAAATGAGACATCCTGAAAGGTAATAAAAAGTCATGTGCTTTCCCCAGCTATTAATGGAAGAGTGTACGGGAACCTACAAGGCCTCACAATGCATGTGGGAGATGAAGTCAACTGGTATCTGATGGGAATGGGCAATGAAATAGACTTACACTCTGTACATTTTCATGGCCACAGCTTCGGATACAAGGTAGGAGTGATCCACGGTCCTTATTCTTGCTCTATTGGAAAATGTTTTAATACAAATAAATTATTTCCTCAGGAAGACTAATGAAAAGTTAGAGCCTTCACGAGACAACAAAATTATTTTCAGAGTGTGGCACTCAGCAATTTCAACTGCTGTTACCAACCTTAGTAATACATTGGAATTTTCCTTGGATTTACAATTTTTTAGTGGATTTTCATGGAGTTTTGCTCACATATTCCTAGGCAAGGCGTTTGAAAAGAATTTTTAGCAGAGAGGAATGTTCATATAATGATGGATTAGAGAGTGGAGACAAAACTTTATTATAATCTTTACTTGTCCTAATTTCTGAATCCAAATGGCCTAAAGTGAACGAGAGGATCATTTTGGTGTCAAGCAACTGTTTGGTCCCTAGATCTCAGTGCTACTTCTACTTCTCACCCAGTGCTGATTTCAGCAGGAGCTAGTAGCTCTTTTTCTTACTTTTGAGTTAATGTAGAAAAGTCAGAAGCTACCACAAAGCGCATTGCAGAAAAGGCCATTTTGTTCTATGTACTTTGGTTTACATAGATGATATATTCTTAGTGAACTCTCAGTTCTGTCCCTGCAGAAATACTCTCCAAGTATCTGTGTTTAATCTAGATTCTACCTGAACTGCCCCTGATTCTGGCTTCTCCGCTGGCCTCCTTTTTTTTTCTCCCTGCATTACCCTCCTTGGCATAAAGTTTCCCAGACCAGCTAATCTAGAATAGGTCCAACAAATCTGAGATTAGGAATGAAATAAGGCCACAGCTAAATTCCCTTTGGTAACTTAAGTACTCTGATAAAAAGGCAAACAGAGTTGAAGGGTAAGAGATGCCAGGTGGTCCTAATGGATGAATTCACTCTCATCCCATCTTTTCTTCACACTCACTAAATGGACCATACTTCCAAGCATTTAGCAGGAGTACAAAGACCACATAGCTCACTGTTTGTATTAGACATAGAAATGCAGTGTCAAACGCACAGAGTCTCATTCTTCTTCTTTTTTTTTTTAACAGATTCATCCATTTTTCTAATATCCTTGAAATGGCCCATGAAAGATAACTTGAATGAACTCTCACATATAATACACATTATATAATATTTGTCATTTTTCTAATTAAGCACAGGGGCGTTTATAGGTCTGATGTCTTCGACCTTTTCCCTGGGACATTCCAAACTCTAGAAATGTTTCCAAAAACCCCTGGAATCTGGTTACTCCACTGCCATGTGACTGACCACATTCATGCTGGAATGGAAACTACTTACACAGTTCTGCCAAATGAAGGTGAATATTGAGTTAGTGATTCTAGAAGTCATATATCATGGGTATAATTAAGATGCATTACTTTGCCTAAATACTTCCCCCAAAGCATTTATGAATTTGCTGTCCTGATTTCTTCCTTCTCTACCTCCAAAGAATTTTTTTTTTTTTTTTTTACTGCTAAATGTTGTGGGATACTGCTTATCTTCTGGTAGCTGGCACTGATAACAGCATCAGTAGTCTCTAGGCCAATACCAACTGGCACCAATGTAATTATTCCTAAAACACTGTAAGGGATATAAGGGAGTGGTCATATTATTTGCCAAAACACTAGCTGTGACATACAAAAGACTTATTTAGGATTTAATTTCTTTCTTAATAGAAAACATTTAACTTTTTTTCTAGGTAGCACTTGGTACACAAGAAAGTTACCCACTGCCCCAATCAGTATAATTTCCAATAGTTGATCAGACAGAAATAATGTCTTTCTGTACTTCTAGGGCAAAGGGAATCATTACTGATTATCGTTTGTTGAGACTATCTTAGTGCATTTTAACTATAACAAAATACCCAACTAGGTACGTTATTAACAATATATATTTATTTTCACAGTTCTGGAGGCTATTATTCTGAGGTCAGGGTGACAGCATGGTTGGTGAGAGCCCTTTTTTGGGTTGCAGACTTATTCCTGTGGTGGAAGAGACAAGCTATCTCTTTGGGGCCTCTGGGATAAGGAAACTAATCCCATTCATGAGGGCTCCACACTCATGACCTAATCACTTCCCAAAGGTCCTGCCAAGTAATACTGTCACCATGGGCATTAGGTTTTCAACACAGGAATTTGGGGGGACACAAACATTTAGACCATAGTGAAGATCCAGGAAAAAAAAATTGAATCTAAATTCTGTTTCCCCCACCCCAGCAGTAATACTCCCTCCTACGTACATACACATAAGCACAGGAAGCACAGGAAACTGAACAGCCCTTTAGTGGATAAATATTCACAAAATGTGCTCTATAGAGTGAAATTCCCACTGTGTGGCTGCAGGCTTTGTGTTTTTTGGGTCTTCTGGGTTCAGAAGTATTAGAATTGGCAATGGCAAATCCAACAGGGGGAAATGGTGTAGAGAAAACACCTCCTTCTGTTTCCTCCTCCAAATGGGCACAGAAGGGGACATACAGTTGGAAGAAAATACAGAAATAAATCTCTGAAAAGTTAAAAAAATCACTGAAAGGTCAACGATTAGTGCAACCGATGTTTTAATTTCTGCTCCTGGGTTTTACACAAACGTGTCGTAACATGAAAAGCTATTCTATTAAAACCTTTTATTACAAAGAGTGGTACCGAGGGCATCACAACACCGAAGAGGGGAACAGGCAAATAAACCACTGGGTTTAATGCTGGTAACTACTGAAGAAGGTGAAGAGTCAACCAATGCGAAAGAAAACTTTATAGCGTTTGAAGAACATCAGCATACACGCACACCAGCATACAAAAGGATGGTCCTGCTCAGAGGAAAAAAAAAAAACAGAGTGAGGGGACACTGAGGCAGGCATTCTGGAATCCGTGTGTTCAAATGCCTGATGTGCAGAGGATGCTGCTCCAGGCTAACCCTACCCACCCAGGCACTGGAAAGTCCTCCTGTAGAAATAGCTTGGAAGGAGAGGGAGATGACTCCTTGGTTAAGAAAGGGGGGACTGTTTTAAAAGTCCTAGGGAAAACTGTAGAGCAGAGAGTAAATGCGAAGAGAAAACACACAGTGGGGAAAAGATGAAAGAAACTGGCTTTTACAAAAAGAAAAGGTATTGCATGGACTGGAAGAAGCAGTAATGAACAAAAAAGACAGTTTGAACTCTAAACAAAAAAATGGAGAGCCATGTTTACCAGTCTGAATTATCTTTAAATAAAAGTTTGATAAAGCTTTGGATAAGTCTACATGGATTCTGAATCTTGGAAAATTTTCTGCCTACCATGACACAGAAAAGAGAGCATGAGGTTGGAGTAAAATGTTTCAATATTATGCGCAGGAAACAGGCAATTTCCTCCACAATGAAAAAAAATCACTAGGAAAGAATTGTGGCTTTCCTATCACACTTAATGTAATATAATGCTTCATTTCCCCTACCGCAGGAAGCATAATAAAGACCTTGTCTGACAAATATAAAAGGTACTTTTTTTAGACTGTGACATTTCTATGACAGTCAGATAACCTTTTGGAGAAGACTGTAGGAAAAAAGCTTGCTTAGCTTTTAGTTACTCATAGGCAGGGATTGTATATTCTGTATTTCTAGTAAGTACCCAAATCCAATATTCTGCTTGGTAAAAATGTATGAATCTGAATTTTCAATGAAAAGGAAGTTTTTAAAACTTTTTTTGCCATAATGTCAGACTTAGAGAAAAGTTGCAAAAGGAGTACCAAAAATTCCCATATACCCTTTACCAAAACCCCCCCACATACATTAGTAAACATATATACATCTATTTATTTTCTTAAAAATAAGATTATTACATATAAACACAATACAGTTATCAAAAATAGGAAGTTACAAATTATTCAATACTACAGACCTTTTCAAATTTCACAAATTATTCTCATCACATTATTCACAGGAAAAGAAAATCCCACTCATACGTTGTGTTCAGTTGGCATATCTTCTTAGTCTGAAGCAGTTTATTTTTTACAACTTTGACATTTTTAGAGAACACAGGGCAGTGAGTTTGTAGAACATCCTTCAATTTGTGTTTGTCTAATGTTTCCTCATGATTAGATTCAGTTTATGCATTTTTTGGGCATGATTCTCACAGAAGTGAAACTGTTTTTCTCAGGACACGTGTCAAGAGGCACCAGATGTTGATTTTTTTTCTCTCAGTGATTATGTTAACATTGAGCATTTGATTAAAGAGATGTCTGCCAGGTTTTTTATTATAAAGTTATTATTTTTCCCTTTATAGTTAATGAAGATCTTGCAGGGAGGAAAGAAATTTTTCTTTAAAGGAGTACTATAATGAGACATGTGTTTTTAAACATATGAAAAAATGGAAAAAAATGAATCAAGAATCATTAAACAAAATAACTAACATTAAAAAATTAGAATACATTTAAACTATACAGTGGTTCCCCCCCATCCCTTACCCATCCCCCCAGGGTATGCCTGAAACCACAGATAGTACTGCACTCTGTACATATTATTTTTTTCCTATACATACACACCTATGATAAAATCTAATTTATAAGTTAGGCAGAGTAAGAGACTAACAACAATAATCAAATAGAACAGTTATAATAATATGCTATAATAAGTTATGCAAATATGGTCTCTCTCTCACAAAACATCTCCTGTACTGATCCTCCTTGTTCTTGTGATGAGGTGAAGTGACATGAATGACGTAGGCATTGTGACGTAGCATTAAGCTATTACCTTCTGAGGAACACTTGCTTATGGACTGCAGCTGACCAAGGGTAACTGAAGCCATGGATATGGGGGATTACTGTATTGTTTGTAATAATGGTCTTAAAATTTCTCTTCCTATAGAGACCAAGTCTGGCTGAAAGAAATAAATTGTTGATAAGTGGAAAACAAAAAGAAAAAACAATGATTCGTAACTATGTGAAAGTGCTGAAGAAAAAGTTTACTTTGGAATGGCTATGAGCATTAAAAAAAGACTGAAAACACACTTTCTTGCATTTCATATGAAAAGATCAACAGATATCTGACTGACTCTAATACACTTATAACTGATTTATATAGGCCCTTCATACCACCACCAGGACTTGACAAAACTGTTTTTTCCACCACTACCCCCAAAATTCTATGACCAAATGTTATCCCTGATGGTCTCAAAGGATCACTGTTAAGCTTGACTGAAATATTTCCATCCATTGGCTTTCCATTAATCCCTCTAATAAGATCCTGACATCATTCTTAATGAATCAGTAGACATGAGGGCATAGGTGTAGAGAAAGTAAAATAAAAAATCAAATTTTAGGGGCACCTGGGTGGCTCAGTCAGTTAAGCGTCCAGCTTTGGCTCAGGTCATGATCTCATGGTTCGTGAATTCGAGCCCTGCGTTGGGCTCTGTGCTGACAGCTTGGAGCCCCGAGCCTGCCTTGGATTGTGTCTTCCTTTCTCTCTTCCCCTCCTCTACTTGTTGTCTCCCTCTCTCTCTCCAAAAATAAATAAACATTAAAAGAATTAAATTTTAAAATAATATGAAAAAAATTTTTTAAATAATATGAATTAAAAATGCAATTAAAAATTTTTAAATATAAAAAATAAACCAAATAAATAAAATAATGCCAGTCTATCTGGATTTTGTGAATCCTTGAAGAGATGGTCAAAAGGATAGTATCTGAAACTGGAAAAAGGCAGAACTGAGAAACAATTCTATAGAGTAAATCCTGGTAAAGATGAACACTGACATCGGGAGAAGAGTTTCGATACAGAGCTATGACAGATGCTGGGTGAATAGAATTTTTCCAGCCTTAACTAAAGTCAAAGCACACTATCAATAAGCTGAACATGGACTCAAAATTGTTAAGAGATTTAAAAAGAAGACACTGTTGTGAATACAATCATGTAGTCCTTTATTTTTACACACACTCTAGCTAAAAGAACAAAAGTACACATCAACAAAAAATAGAGACAAGGCTTTGGCTGAAAGACATGCATTCAATGAATTATGTTAATACCCAGACAACAAGAAAGCTAGCTTTGTAAATTTCTACTTCCTTTGATTCAAAGAGAAACCACAGCATGAGTTTTAAAAAGTAACAAAAAAGTAAAGTTTGAAATCTTTTACTGTGGGAAAATACTGACCTCTTTCTCCATGAAGATTATTCAGAACAAACAAAAAACAAAACAAAAAACCAAAGTGACCTAATAGAGAAATCTGGAAAAAATCAAGATTAAATTCTGGACCACTTGGGAGTGACATTCTTTTCAAACATACCTACAAAATGTTTCTTTGTGTTTCTGGGGCAAAAAAGATTGTCATGTGTCCAGCAACACTGATTTGATGTTCCTTGTAATAAAATTCTGTCTCCACCTTTAAAAACATATGCCTTCTTTGAGGAAATTCTGAAGTCTTGTAGCTTTCCTACATTCTGGACAATTAAACGGATTCAGGTCATAAATTAAGAAGCTAATACTACTACTATCTGGTAAGGTGAGCAGCCTGAAGGCATCTGCAATAAGTGTCCGTGTTCAATATGAAAATCCTTTATTTACGTTTTTACCTGACATTCAATTTCTTAAAAAGTCAGTCTCCTGTGGCACTGTGGTACTTTTCCGATGATACCTTCACGTCAATGATTTCTTTCGACTGCAATAAAGGAGATATGGCAAGAAAAATGCTGCGGTGCCATCTTCTGGGAGGACATTCAAGAAATCCCTTAGTTCAAGTTCCACAGCAACAACTGACAGCGTTTCTGTTGGTAGGAAAGAGTATCAGTTAGAAATGAAAGTCTGTCTTTCATCCAATTTTCTTATCACTCAGCCAATTAGAAGCTAGTTCAGGTAACAAAATGTTATAAATACAAAGGGAAAACAAAACCAGTTTTTTAAATCCACAGCCTACTTATGGTTTTAACAACAACTTCATTCTCTCTAGAATGCTCTGAAGTTTGTTATATTAGTTCCATGTGATTTTGATTTACTATTTTATTGCTGGATTATTACGTTATTTTTCAGTATATTTCTATTAGCCTCTAAAGAAAAATACAATCATTTGAATATTGTCTTTAATATTAGGGCTATATTGCAGCTAACTTATAAAGAGTGCAAGACAGGAAATAATATAAATTGTTGGATGACAGTTTCCTAAATCAGTTCCTCTCTATTATGAGATTTCCATGTTTTAATAAGCACAAATCTGTCTTTATGACAATTTTTTCCAAACTGTAAAACAATGTGCTCTAGTGTACATCTTTAATAACGAAGGGATTTAGTAAACATTTTTGTAAATAGAGCTATGCAATTTTATGATTCTATTGCTTCTTGATACATACATACTGCCCTCTGCTGGGAAGAGAAGGGGTAACACTTAAGAACAGTGTATGCAATAAACACCAGTGCTCTGTGAGCCTCATTTGCCTGCCACTTTCACTATTTGCAGAATGACTGAAATATCAAATCTCCTGCTCAGATGTATGTGCATCCATCTAAAGTCATCTTGCTAATATTCAGCAACCTAAATCATCCCTTACACAAAATCCTTTACCTAAATCATCCCCTTGCATATGCCAATGCTGCTAAAAAGTTAATGGATCAACAGTGATAAATGGAAAAGATCCCTAGCTCTGGAATCAGATGGACTTTGGAAGGATCACACTCTTCCACCTACTGTCTGTGACTTTAGGAAAGTCCCTTAATCACTCTCCTGAGTCCTGGTTTTTTCATCTATAATGTAGTGGTGTCATCTATTAGCTTTTAGAGTCCTTTGAGAATTAAAATATGATGTGTATCTAAAAAGTTAGTAGAAACTTAATAAACAATGACTACTAACTAGTTTGCAAAACCCATATGAAAAACATGACTTATCAATACTTCCCTATCAAACTGGTTTATTTAGCCTAAATGTGGAGCCAGTAAGTAGTATCCTAGGTTTAAAAACCTGAGTTGGGGGTCAGTATAGACATTATAAAGCCAATAAAAATCTTGCCACTGCCCAATTCTCCACTTCTGCCAACCAATGAGGGGATAATGCAGGTTATGACTCCAAGAATAAGGTCAATATCTTAAATCTGTAGAGTACTTTAAGTCCTCCAGTGTGTCTAGAAAATATTTATCAGATGCAGAAAATAGTTATTTCTGTCTAATGTGATTTTAAATAACTTTTTCAACTTCATTTTTATGATTTACAACAGTAGTAACATTTTAAATAGCAAGTATAGCTCATTCCCACAAAAACAGTAACAAATATTTCTAGAAAACAAGCCAATCACTAACCCCAGTTTCAATGGCTCTGCATCAGTGCAATGGTTCTTACCCAGAATGATTTTGCACCCCACCCTCAGACATTTGGAAATGTCTGGAGACATTTCTGTTTATCATAACTGGGGCAGAGCTACTGGCATTTAGTGGCAAGGGATGCTGTCAAACATCCCAAAATGCATAGGGGACACCTACACATACACAAGAGAATTATTGGTCCAAAATGTACATAGTGCCAAGGCTGAGAAATGCTGTATTAGATAAGAAGTAGAAGCTTCTAAGCATATTGTATAGGTTCCTGACCTCCATCTCCAAAGTTAACATCTTATGATTTTGCCTAACATTTATTTCTAGAGTCAATCCTGAACTTCTCACTAGTGTCGAGATACTAAAAAATTGGCTTGTCTCAGGTTACTTGTAAGTAGCACATCTGGAACTCAGTTCCAGTCCCCAGACTCCAGTCCTGGTCTCTTCTAGTGTACTGCAGCTGCTGACAAAATGGCCTCCCTTGGAAGTGGACCTGAAGTTATTCAGGTGCCTCCCCTTCAAATCAGTAAATACAGAATGTTTCCTATGTAGAGGCATAGTGCTGGTGAGGAGGGTGCAGCATGAAAAATCAATAAAATGCTATACCAGCTTTTGAGGTTAATTAGAGTCTAGTAAAGGTAAACCACACACAGCACTTAGTCCCATGAGCCACATACATACATGCACGCACACACTAATGTATTTTATAGAAATACATATTTTATAGAAAAATGGAACGTTTGGAGGAATGATAATGGGTAGGTCCAGGGTAGAGAGTATGTAATGTGGGTCAGGAAAGGATGAAGTCTTTAGACTAAGATAATGATGCTGCTGACGTATGAAGATGTGGGATAGATTGCACTCAAAAGTGATCAATCAACACAAATCATCAGTTCAAAGTTATGTGACAATGTGACCCAAGTGGGACAAGCCAATCATATATCTGACATTTCCACCTTCTAAAAACCAAAAAAGGAAGACGGGTGGGATGAAAAGTCATCACATCTTCCCAGTCACAAGCATACAACTTTATTTAAATGGACATCTTCAGAAAAACACCCTCCAATGGCCACTGGCTCTGCCTAACACTTTAAAAATCAATTCTGTCAGCTGGAAAAGACAATTGCAACACTGCCAATTTCTTTTCTTTCTTTCTTTCTTTCTTATTTATAAATATAATCTTTTTTTTTTTTTTTACTTTTTTATTCTCAAGTTAGTTAACGTACAGTGTAGTCTTGGTCTCAGGAGTAGAACCTGGTGTCAGTTTCTAATCTTTTATGCACACTGAAATCAATATAACCATACCCTTGTCATCAGGCCAACAATTATAAGACTAGACAAATTGATAACCATATATCTATCAAAATTTATAAGTGACTATGAACTATGATAATTCAGACAATAACCACTTAAGCTATAAAACACTGCATGATTTAGAGATACTCAACTTTTAAATCCCTTGACCTTGTTATTCCTCAATACTTGCTTACAGTTATAATAATCTTAATTTCCTACAAGAAGTAAATTAAATACTCAGATCATTAATAAAAAATGTAATTTTCTTAATGGATATTCAAAATTCTAAAATACTGAGATTGTGAGTTTCTATGACCATGATAATTTAAGTATTTAAAAAGATTAACTTAAAAGAATTAGCTCCATAGCTATAAGAGGTAAATAAATATCAAATGTGAGGGGGAGCACATAAATGCTGATATAAGCTTTTAAGATGATTCTGCTAAGATACTCTTCACCTCATTTGAGAATCACATGAACAAAAACAGAGAAAGCAAGGATTGAAGTTATGGAAACTAAAATTAAGACTCAATTAAATTTATAATTAAGCATAAAAGACCATTTTACCTTTTAATGATGACAGGTAAAGTTGACCTTTCTCTCCACCACATTTTATTCTGTGACAAAGTTCAGGCAGCAGTTTTTTCCACCACAAAGTCTATCTTAGAAAAAAATGAATAAATTTTAAGTTTGATGCATTTTACATTCAGATGTCCAACAAGAACAAGACACTATAAGAAAGCACAGGGCAAAAATACATCATCTTGGTCAAGGTGACAAACTGTTACAACAGAAGTTATGTTAGCGGCCCATCTTCTGTTTAAACTATAACCCTAGGGCACCTGGGTGGCTTAGTAGTTTGAGTGTCCAACTCTTGATTTCAGCTCAGGTCATGATCTCATGGTTTGTGGGTTTGAGCCCCACACCAGCCTCTGCATTGATGGTGCACAGTGTACTTGGGATTGTCTCTCTCTCTCTCTGCCCCTCCCCTGCTCTTTCTCTATCTCTATGTCTCAAAATAAATAAATAAACATTAATTTTTTTAAATAAAACTATAACATAAATCAGGTTCATAATTTGAAAATCTAATGATATGTATGTTGTACATATGTTGGCTATTTTCAAGAAGAAACACAAACATGTCCTGTTATCATCTTGTAGTTAACAAGAAGAAAGAAAGGGAAGCCAGGAGGGTTGCAGGAAGGAACGGAGATGTACTAAAGTTTAAAACTCTACTAATTTTTAAGCTAAAGACCATATATAGCCCAGAAAATATTTTGTTTTCCAAATCTTCACTAATAGCCTACTTCATTTCCAAATGAGAGATTTTTATTGTGATCACATACAATCACAATACATTATAACAGTCTCTAAGAGTACTCAAAGCATATAACATATTAAACATATATACTCCTCTGACCCACACAGACCTGTGAGGTTGGACTTATATAATTTGTCCCCATTTTGCAGATAAGGCAACAAGAATATCAAATCTGATTAGCACTAATCAAGCCTAAAGGACATAAGCTGAAAAGCATACCCGAGTCTCCTCTTTCAGTTCATGAGTAGCATATGGAATGATCGCCTCTGGGCATCTTTCTAACAGTGTGTCTATACACTGTTCATACTCTTTCAAACGCGTACGACACAGAACATGGACACTGAGGCCAGCAACAGTGTCTTCTGAGAGTGGCTCCAGGAATGGAATAATGGAAGCTATGTCAAACGCAGGACCACATATAAGAGACTTGGAACAGAAAAATGAAATGTTATGGTATGAGGCACCCAAAAAGTAAAGTACAACATATACAATATAATTTTTTAAAAAAGACCAAGCCTTCCTTTCAAAAAAAAAAAAAAAAAAGGAAACATAAAGAATAGAGTTTTGGAATACATACATACAATATGTATAAGTCTAAATGTCCATAAGTATTAAATAATCATGAAACCACCTCTAGTTTAAATAATAAAAAAAATCTGTTTAATAGCAATCATATCTAAACTACATGATTTTAGTTGCTTTGGATAGACTACAAGCTAAAACTAATGGGAATGTTTGAGGACCTTATCCTAAGGAAATAGTCAACACTGTCATCAAAGATTTATGCCCAACGAAGTTCATTTCAAGACTGATTATAATATTGAAGAGCTAGAATCTAAGTTAAACAAGGAAAAGGAAAATTAGGGTACATTCATATGATGGAATATTATATAGCCATCAAAGTTATTTTCAAAGGCTAATTATGAGAAAATGCTCATAATAAAATGATGAGTGAAAAATGTCAGTACAGTATTATATTCAGAGCATGATCAGTTTTGTAAAATCTACACAGGTACATGCACAGACAGAAATGCCTTTGGAAGAGCACTGAAATTTGAAACAGAGATCAGCTCACTGGGTGGAATGACAAAGCCACTTTTTATTTTTTCACGTTTTCCTCTATCTTCCAAATTTTCTGTAATACACATGCACTACATAATAACCAAAAATAATATTTAACATTAAAGATAACTAAAGCAATTGTTAATAACCTAATAATCTGTATCCATACTATTTGCCACAAGCTCATAGACATAGAGTAGGTAGTATTTGAGTGTTCAGAATTCTGCCGGTATTTTACTTTGAAGCATTTAAACTATAAACACTATTTTTGGTTTTACCACTGAAATAATCTTTTTCTCTTTCTTCTGGATAAAGATGAGATGGTCATATCTTAATTTTCTTCTTACTGTATCCTTTTTACTATAGCATCTTCTCTGATGATATGGAATGTGAACTATCTGTTTACAGTCACCGTGATTATGTTATTCCAAATACCTACCAAGGAACGGCTAGGAGTCTAAGGTTGGTCTCTTTCCTTCCTGCATGTTTAATAATCACCTTCCTCTGAATAATTCCCTGACAACAAGATAGCAAACACAATAATCTGCCACTTGTAGGATCTCCCAACATGAAAGGAGACACACATTATTTCTATATCAACTTTAGATTCATTGGGATCATCAGCAGGGTAGGAAGGAACAGGGCATGGTTAAAATGAAACTAGTCAAAGCTTGATGCAAAATTAATTACCCATGAACTTTTACTTAGTTTTATCCATAACATCAAGAAGTTCAAAAATCAGAAACACCAGACAGCACATATATTCCTGAATCAAAAATGCTCCAAAGGTTACTACTACTTTTTAAAACACTCTTAATGTTGTCTGCTCCTTAGCAGAGTGCTCCCTTTGTTTTTAGTACTGGAAATGGATTCCTTTCCACACCTGACACACGTACTATTTACTGCCTTCTCTGATCTAGATCCCGCACCCGCAGCCAACTCTGCAGGGCTGGAGCCCCACAGACCCTGTCTTCTCCACCTGCACAATCTAAGGAGTGGTGGTTGGCAGGGAAGTGGGGGAGGGGACCGTGACAATTATGGCAAAAGGCAGGGCATTTACTAGTTACCGTGTGACTCCAAATAGCAGCTTTTTGACATGTAGATGATTTCTAGAGGGTTTTTATTTTAGGTTTCCCACAAACATAACTAGTACAGTGACTGAGGACAAGAGACACAGACTCCTATCAAATCTGTGTGAGGGGGTGGGGCCGTGGGGGAGAGAGAAATCAGGTGATTCTGAACCTCCTTCTAGGTGAAAACAAATGACATCTTTTGTTTCTGGATGTTTATTTTTTTCTTAATGACTAACACTAATCAACCCACAGATAATCTAGAAGGAGATACAATTAGGAAAAGGATTTTTAAGAGTATAGGCCGACTACATTTCTATGCTTTAAGAGCAAAGATTCCCAGAAAGAATGTATTCTTTTTAAATACTTAAAAATAAATTTTAAAAGATCACTCAATCATACTTTTCCAAGCAGTGATTATAAATATGCTTTGAAGCTTTATCAGGTGAGATTTAACAGCACTTGTTACAACTGTGATTTTAAATATGCAATTAATACACACATTCTGGGAGGGCAAGGCCCTCCCTGCCTGGCTTATCTAATGCCACAGACCACATTTACAGCACGTGCCCCAGGAATATTTGTTGAATGAACATATCTGAAGCTGACACCTAAGGAACTTCTATACTGTAAGGGTACTAGAGATATGAACCGACAAGATTATTCTCTGGCAATTTTTTATGAATGTAAGTAACTCCATCTCTGGAGACAACACTGGAGGCCTGTCTAGAAGCTGCGTCTAAGTAATATGGGCTCTTGTGCTTCCCTCCCTTACCCAATCCCCAACTCAACATTTTGGTTTCTATAGGCAGTAACCACACTTATGCCAGTTCGCAGTATAAATCAGGGGCCGCAAACTCAAAAGCCTAAAGAGGCTTTTCAATCACTGCTTGAAAAAGAGGCCAAAGGAGATGATGAAAATGCACGGAGGCAGCTGGGTATAGGGAAAATGGACACCAGACACCGTATCTGGACCAGGAAGACATGGAGATGAGAACTGAGGCAGACAGGACAACACATTCATCAACCATGGAGGGGAGCCACTAGTCGGCTCCAACTCTCAGGTCTCAGAGGCAGTGAAGCCTAGGGTTACTAGTCCTGCTGAACTTTCCAAGAAAAGACTGAAACTCAGAATTCTTCATTTGAAATTCCAGTGTTTATACGTTGCCACTACATTGGACAGACCAAACAAAGCAGATGTGGGGGGTTACTTCAGTCCTAGGGCCACTGAACTGTTAAATAAAATCACATCCACATCTAGCCCAGCTTGATCCACCAAGTCAAAGGTGGACCTTATTTCGCATTAGCAGTCAAACACTGTCACAGTCAGAATTCTTGCAGGATGATCTACATTTCCTGATCATACTTATTTTTTTAAAACTCCGTTTCAGGAGCCAGACAAACTGGCCACTTGAACCTGTTTTCTGTAAGACAGATAGTAGTGGGAGGCTTGGGCTGGAGGCTGATCGTGTACGAATGAACGCCATACAAAAGATGAATCCCATCAATAAAAACACTGCTAAACATTTGCCATGCCTTCCTTTCACAAAGTACTTCCAAGCACACCCTGAAAATGAGGCAAGACAGTCACGTGACCTGGTGACCTCCCTCTCCCTCTCTACAGGCAACAGAACTAGCCTTTGGGGATTCCTCTAGCAGGTTCAGGTGAGGCAGGAATGTCTTCCAGTGCCCCTGAGTAAACCTAAGGGTGGATTTTGTCCCCCAAAAAGTATACGCTCTAGATTAACAGGCCACCTGAGGTCTCACCAAATTTAAATCTGCTACTATATTGTAATATGCATATTCATTTCAAAAAGAGGCATTTTTATTTACCTGTAGTTTTGAAAGGTCTTCTGTATAACTTTTATCCGCTAAGGAATCAGATGATATTAAGACATTAACCCATGGATAGATTAAGCCATAATGACTACAGGCATTTATCTAAAATGTAAAAGAAACCTATCATAAACAAAATACAACAAAACCAGATTCTCTTCATCCATTCCACAAAAAANCTTCTTCTCCCCCTTGTTCCTCAGTTAAGTTCCTCCTAATCCTCCTATACGTGCAAACATATGATATTTGTCCTTCTCTGCCTGGAAAGTCTCTTCTTCTAAAAGACTTTATTCCCCTAGGAAAGTTTCAGCCTTGCTGCTGGTCACTGAATAAAACTGCACCAAAAATGAAAAAAAAAATGCACTAAATATGTCCTTATATTTTACATTTTAAACTATTCCTAAGAAACACTGTCTAGCAAAAAAAAGCAATATAGCTTTTAAGCTAATTTTACTCAAAAGACAGTTAACAGTAATATTAGAATTTTTATTTCTAGTGCTTTCCTTGGTAGACAAAAGCTCTCCCATAAGTTCTCAAGACAATTCCGATAAAGCCCCCTTATTCAAGAAGTTGGTGACTTCCAGTGAATGATCCACATTAGCCATGGCATCCACGAGAGGGAAAAAAGACGAGAGGAGGGGAGGGACGGAAAGTGGTAAAGCAGAGCAGTTAGCGCTCCTGCAAGGGCTACAGTATAGCTCTGGTGTGCGCAGCTGACAGGAAATGAGTCCAGGATAGGTCTCCTTCGGCCACAAGCCTTCTGTAGTTCCTCTCCGTCCAGAGGTCTGCAGATGTGTCTTTTCTCATGTTCTACTTTGTAATAGTTCCCCCAGGGAGTACAGACGTGTTTGGGGGGAAGCCCCTTCCCTCTGCTTTGTCTACTGAGGCACCACTGCAAGTTAAGTAATACAGCAGCAGTAGGGGGCATTCTTTATAATATAAAATTATTTAAAACGTAAGCAATGTTAGGGGTCTACGGGTAGCTTAGTCGGTTGAGTGACTTCCTCTCAGATCATGATTTCACAGTTCCTGTGTTTGAGCCCTGCATTAGGCTCTGTGCTGACAGNCTCCCTCTCTCTCTGACCCTCCCCTGCTCACGCTGTCTCTCTCTCTCTCTCCTAGAAATAAATAAAAACATTAAAAAAATATATATATATAAAAAAATATATCTGATACTATAAACTAGGTTTGATTCTAAGCCATTAAAAATAATAAGGTTTACTACTATAATGTGTAATGTACAAGTTTCATTTAACATATTATTCCATTCTCTCACCAGGTCCTCTGAGGTTCGCAGTGGTGTGGTGTCAGGGGGCTGCATCTTGGATAACCTCCAGATGTACTGTGATGTGAGCTTGAAAAACAGCTCCTGAAGAAGCCCATCTGGGAGACCTGCCACGAGCTGAGCTTCCCAAAGGTCTACCAAGAGCTGAGGAATCGTATCTTTATCCTTACCACAAAGCACCTTGAAAACAATGAGATAAGCCCCCATGTCCCACATCAGTATAGTATTTGATCAAGTTACAGCTGGTCTGAGTAACACTCCATCATGTGGGCCACGCAGTTAATAATTTGTCATTAACATTAGTGCAATGGCAGAGTAGACTGAGACATTTTAACAGAAAACAGATTGTAGGTTGCATGAATGGAATTTTTCTACATATGTTCTTTTAATCTATACTTGCATGAGTTTGTTATGTGTCAGTCTGTTTTTTTCAATAAACAAAGGGCACCCCAGGCTCTTATTCGGCTTCCCATCCCCCATCAGTTTTATCAGGCTACCTCCGGAGCCATTACATTTTCAACGTGACAAACCTTAAAGAAGGAATCTGCTTCTTCAATTCCAATTTTGTTGTTCTTCTGTAAGCCCAGAACTGAAGCCACAAGCAGTCCAGGCTGAGTGTCCTTCAAGTGCACTGCAAGTTCAGTTGGAACAATCTGTCCCCTTCTCTGCTGAATCAATAGCCGAGGTTCCAGGATGAAGCCACATACCAACTTCATCTTCAGATAAACAAGAAATTTAGGATCAAAATGTACACTGCATTCATCTTGAAAATACATGCCAGTACACTTAAGGTTCAGTCTCCATTTTTTTCTTTAACTACAAAGTTCTCACTCTAAGAAGGGCATCATTTTTAAATGCCTTTAAAGAAGTTATTAAAATTTAATTCAGCATCAGGATATCCTACTTTTGTAGAGAGCTTTATATGTGTCTACTTGATGTAAAAATAACATACCTTGGGTTTTTTCAAAATTATGGAAAGAAGATTCAACTTTCTAAAATTCTACTCTTCAAAGCAGAGGACACCTCAACAGTGACTCACTGTCTTCATCATTACAAACAGTATATCATTTGTGCGGCGAAAAGCACCTCTGCTCTCTTGTTTTAGAAACAAAAGCCACACTGTAGGCATCGGACCACAGGCAACACAGCAACAGTACAGGAGCACAGGACTGGAAGCCACGTTGCCTGCTTCAAATCCTGGCTCAAGCACTCACCAGCTATGTGATCTTGGACAACTTATTCAATCTCTTTGTCTTAGTTCCCTCATCTGTAAAGTAGGCGTAATAATAACATCTAACTTAGAGCAATGTTGCAAGAATTAAATAAGATAGCATATGCAACTACTACTACTAGACTCCCAAGGCTTATGGCTAACATCTCACTTGCTGTACTTGAATACGCATCACTTTGTTCTGTTTCGGTGGACATACCATATCCCTCACGCTAGATCAGACTGTTAGCTCGTGGCAGAGCTTGCATGTTCTTTAGTACCAAGTGCCGTGCTCTGAACATACCAGACACAAAGCTGAAACATCTTTGGGTACCCACTGCTACCATTTACCATTCTTATTTCTTTTTTATTTGCCAGATCCAAAGCCCAAGCACTCCTGCTTTGGGTCACTTCTTTTCTAGCATTAAGTCTATTTTCCTTTATGACTGAGAAAAAATGAACTAGACAGAAGCCAGAAGAAAGCTAAACACCTCAGGACTACCAGGTCCTGTTTCAGCCTGTACCAAGCTGGGCACTGTACCTCCGAATGGCTTTTCATTTCATTTCTGTGCATGTCAAGATCTCCCATTTTCAGAGCCATCGCTGCTTTGGTCAATGTCACTAAGATTGATGAGAACCCAGAAGTATCCAGTTTGCTCAGATAGTTGATGGCAGTTACCGGATTAATATTCTTCATAGAAGGACTACAGAGAATGTGGGGCAGTTGTTTTGGCTCAGCCACATGGAACATCTGAACCACTTTTGCTGCTAATTCCTTTGGTGAACATGAATAAGAAATAAAAGGTCAGTTAGCCAATGGAGAACAACAAAATCAGCAAAAAAGAGAAAAAAAAAAAAGATAAAAAGCCAAGATAGAAACATTCCTAAGACAAAATTATAAGTATTACATTTGGATTAAAAAAAGACAGAGTGCAAGATAATAATGTGGGAGACTTGAGATGACCTGAAGTGATCTCTTTGCTGAGTTATAATGAAGAAAAAGCAACAAAAATATGTACCAAGTTGGGGCGCCTGGGTGGCTCAGATGGTTAAGCATCCAAATTCAGCTCGGATTCATGAACTCACAGTTTGTGAGTTCAAGCCCCACGTGGGGCTCTGTGCTGACAGCTCAGAGCCTGGAGCCTGCTTCCGATTCTGTGTCTCCCTCTCTCTTGAACCCAACCCTGCTCATGCTCTCTCTCTCTCTCAAAAATGAATAAACATTAAAAAATTAAAAAAAAAAAAAGAAAATATGTACCAAGTTGTGACTAGCATTTCAAATTCTAAGAGGTCAAAAGAAAAAAATGAATATTTGATTAAATTACACTTAAAAGTCCATTATAAAAGATTGCAGCTTAGTACAAAAGATACTTAATGAGGTAACTTATATGAGAAACCTTCATTTATCTCAAAACCTTAAAACATTTGGTATCATAATGTCCAGTTTTGACTATTTGTATTCAATTCTTTTTAAAAACACGAGTGGCTAAAAATAAGCCTTAAGAGTGTCTTCAGGTCACGGGGCTGGGATTTCCTAAGTGAAGCTTCAGACACTTGGGAGTGTAGGGAAAGTAGGTTGTGCAAAGGGCTGCAGATGAGAAGGAAGGTGAATCCCTGGACCTGTGTCGTTCTTCTAAAGACAGGCCCCTGTCACATTGGGCGGTTCACTCAACCACAAAGCACCACATTCCCCCACCTATGTAATGAGAAAGGAGGGGAAGGTGATGATAAGCTCTTTTCCAAGCTATAGTTCTAGGATGATTAATGAGGACAAGGACACATTCGTGATCTTTTTAGGAAAAGAAGAATACCAAAGAAAAATATTTGGAACTTGACTTCTAAATGGTGTAATGTAAAATAAACTGCTAAAATGAAAAGTTAGGAATGTTAGTTATAACTAAGTAGAAAACTCTATTCACTTCACTTAATTCTTCATCCAGGTTTTCACAGAGTGAATGATTAATGTAAAAGATTAATCCCCTCTCGTATTTCTGTGATCCATCCTCTAATGGCCAGTCTGCTCGGGTTAAAACTTCAGCCATAGACAAACCAGACATCTTATAGTATGGCAAGGCAAGGTGGGAATACTGGGTGTCAAGCCTAAAGGGGAAGGAAGCAAAAAAACACCCTCAAATCTCTCATTTTTAAGCCTGGATGTCTAACACATTTGATAATAAAACAGATAATGCTTTCCAGATGACATAAATCTCAAAATACTCTTCTGCCATTAGTAGCTGGAAGAAGTTCCTACGGTTTATGCTGCAAAGTCATTCTAATTAATATAGTGTCCTATGGCCTGTTCATAATAAAAAAAAATAATTCGGTAAGTGAATTTTAATATTTATAATGTGGCTTTAAAATAATGGTGTTTGATAGACAGGAAAAATCTATTTTATTAATTGATACTCATTCCCATGGGTCAAGTAAGCCTTTGAAATAATCATATACATGGGGTGCCTGGGTGGCTTAGTCGGTTAAGCGTCCGACTTTCGCTTAGGTCATGATCTCGCGGTTCGTGGGTTCGAGCCCCGCGTCGGGCTCTGTGCTGACTGCCAGCTCAGAGCCTGGAGCCTGTTTCAGTCTGTGACTCCCTCTCTCTCTGACCCTCCCCTGCTCACGCTGTCTCTCTCTCTCTCCTAGAAATAAATAAAAATAAAAAAATATGTGTATATATAAAAAAAAGAAATAATCATATACAAAAAATCTATAAAGATCATTCTCAAAAATAAAAACCACTATCCATCCCAGGCCCTTCCTGAAATCATAAAAGCACTGACTACTAAGATTAAAGTCACAGACCAACCAGTTTTTCTCTCTTAAGGTTAATAGGCAATAAAGTAGTAATAACTGCTGTCTGAGGGATTTTCACGGCCATGAATGTGCCAAGAAAGCCTGAAAGAAACTTAAATCTTAAATTAAGCGGAGGGAGACTTGTGAACTCAAGATTCACTGTTCATCTAATAAACTGTAATTCCTAGGGGTGCCGGGTGGCTCAGTGGGTTAAGTGTCCAACTTTTGATTTCAGCTCAGGTCATAATCTCACAGTTCATGAGTTCAAGCCCCGTATCGCGCTCTGTGCCTGCTTGGGATTCTCTCTCTCCCTCTCTCTCTGACCCTCCCCCACTCATGCTGTCTCTGTCTCTCTCAAAATAAATAAACTTTATTTTTTTAAATAAATAAAAAATTTGTAATTCCTTGAAGGCAGGAAACAGCCATGTTCAACTTGGGAACTCTAAGTTTAGCACAGTACCTGGCACAATATGTGCTCAACAAATGCTTGTGAAATAAATAAACGAACCACATTCCCTCATGCCGTCTCCCATTCATCAGGTAGGTACTAGAGATGGAAAAGCTAGTGGGTGCACCCAAAACTCAAGATGGCTTCTTTAACAAGTTCCAAGAGGCATCGCCAACCTGCTATAGCAGTCTCCAAGGTGCCCGCAGCTTTCTTTAAATGCTTCTAAAAGCTCTGCTTTTTCCGCAGGTTCCAACTGACTGGCATCCATCAGGGCAGCCCTCACTAACAGATGAGCCTCACTAAGAAGGTGGATGCAGCTCTGGGTCCTTGCAGTCTTGTAGGTATTACTGTAGTCTACCTGAAACAACAAACACCAACAGCTAATGTCACTGCAGAAAGACACCTGAAAATTTCCTGGTTCTTAAGAGTATCTATAGATTTTGTTACTAAAGGTAATATTTGGACACATTAAATCCTAAAAGCTGGAGAGTGGTTATTTATCATTCTGACAGGGCCTGGCTGAAGTGTTCTTTTCCCTCACAATCCATGAGCCAGTTTAATATATACAGGGTTGTAAACATTCCTTTGTTAGACAGTGCTAATCATTAGAGAAGGTACAAATAATACTGTAATATTAATAATACAGTTAGCTTGGCAGTAATTTGATCACAGGTTGCGAAGGCCAACAAAATATGCAAAACAGTTAACTTTTTTAAGTTCTGTGATTTAAATCTTTCTCGTGTTCAGACTGAGTATCCTTCCTTTGTTGTAGTTTCAGTTGGTAAATTTAGGTTCTACTACATCTATTTCTGTGGCTCACAGTGGGCTGATTAAAATTATTGCTAGTTCATCTGAGTCTATCAGTATTTTCAGACTCCAGTAAGCAAATCATCTAGATGAAGTCTAAGACTTTTGATTAAGCAAGATTAAAAGGACAGGCAAAGCTGATATAATTATCAGCATTAAAATGCCAAGGACAAATCAGGCAAAATCAAAATTAACATCAACAGTGAAGGGCACGGATATCATGTGCTTCCTGATGTAACACACTGAGGAAGACACAACATTACCTCTGCCATATTCTGGATGTGAATGAGACTACACAGCCTAAATCTAATCAATAAAAAAATAACAAAAAAATTTTAAAGGTAGAGGTGCAAAAATTTATTTTCAAAAGTATCTATGTCATAACAAATAAAGGCTGTTAAATTATTTTGGATTAAAGGAAGCTAAAGAGACATGACAATTAAATGTATTATCTGATAGACTGGGCTCTACTAAAGAAGGGAAATTTTATTAGGTCATTACTGAGTCAACTGACAAAATTAGAATGTATGTCATGTTAAATATAATGAAGCATATGACTGTGCTGTGGTAAGGCAAACAAATATCCTGATTCTTAGGAAACACCATGAGGTATTTAGGGGCACTAGGCTATGATGCATGCAATTTA